>NC_141543.1:54315000-54666666 GCF_021556685.1 Rattus norvegicus | reverse complement strand
ACAGCATGATCAGATGCAACCTGGGGAGGAACGGGCTCATTTTATCTCATAGCTTCTAGTTCATCATGAAGGGAAGCCAGGGAAAGGAGCCTGGAGGCAGATAATAAAGCAGAGGCCGTGGAGGGACTCTGCCTACCACCTTGCTCCTCATGGCTTACTCAGCCTGCTTTTTAATATAACCTGGACCTCCTGCTACAGGACTGTCATGGTCTACAGTGCACTGGGCTCTTTCACATCATCATTAATCTAGATAGTGGCCCCACAGACTTGTGTACAGGCCAAGCTGGCAAAAACTCATCCGTTATGTATGGGGGTGAAGGGGAGGGGATGATATGGTTTTGGTTTCATGACAGGGTTTCTCTGTGTAGCCCTGGCTATCCTGGGACTTGCTCCATGGACCAGGCTGGCTTCAAATTTACTTGCCTTTCCCTCTTGAGTGCTAGGAATAAAAGCATGTTTGAACTTCCACTTGCTGCTTTTTTTTTTAACCTTCTTTTTTCTTTAATGACTTATTTATTTTTATTTTATGTGCATTGGTGTTTTGCCTGTATTTATGTCTGTGTGAGGGTGTCAGATCCCCTGGAACCGGGTTCGCAGATAGCAGTTAGCTACCATGTGGATGCTGGGAATTGAACCCTGGTCCTTTGAAACTACAGTCAGAGCTCTTAAACCTCTGAGCCATCTCTCTAGACTTTAACCAGATTCTTTTAACTTAGATGAATAATTTAGCTAGCTTGCTCTGTTTTCTGGTCATGTAATTACTAATTTGGGATTTACTTCTTTAAATTTAATTCATGTTGATTGAACTCATTGTTTAGTAAAAAACAATGCTGTAGTTGAAGCTAGACAAGGGTAAAAATAAATTTCTCCTGAGGATGAAAATCACTTTCAAATAATATTGGCAACTCTAAAGGAGGAAGAGGGAGAGGGAAAGGGGGAGGGAGAGAGGGAGAAGGAGACGGGGAGGGGGAGAGGGAGAGGGAGAGGGAGGGGGAGAGGGAAAAGGAGAGGGAGAGGGAGAGAGAGAGAGAGCGTGCGCGCATGAATGAACAAACTGAGAATGGGCTCAGCTGCATGGTGCCCTTTACCTCTTTCTTTATCACTGCTTGATGGTGTGTGACCCTGAGGCCACCAGTCCTCTTCTACACCCTCCTCGCCCTCTAGGCTCATACCTGAAAATGATCAAAGGTCAGGAACCATCTTACAAGAAGGGGAAGGAAAGCTCCTGATAGGAGCCTCCTCACCACTCCGGCCAGGTTGTGTATCATGTAGCCAGCTCCAAGGGAGGCTGTAAAGTACGGCAGTTTCCATAGTCATCATCTAAAGGCCCAAACATTGAAATTCCAGCCCAATAAACTCTCTAGTATTTCTCTAACGTCATATGCCTTAGAGATCCTTGGGGTCTTGTTTTAATGCAAGTTTCTGGGTATCTCCTCCCAAAATTCCTTCACTCTTGGCCTGAGTTGCATCCTAGGAATCAGAATTTCAACTGATGACCCTGATACAAATGGTTCCCATAGCATACCTGGAGAGGACAGTGCTGAACTCCCTCTCCTGATCCCACTTAACTCTCAGAAAGCTGTCTCATTCCTCATTCCACACAACATACGGACTCAGTTCCTGTCTAGTGGGAGAATGCCCTCCTGCCATTATCTTCCTGTCCCTCTGCCCCTTTACACAGCCTCCACCCATTACTCTGATACTGAGTTTCTATTAGATTCTGCAGCTCCAAACAGATTACCTTCTGGGAGGAGGCTGTCTGAAGTTCCCAGTCGACATGCTAGACTTGGCTGTGTGCTTAGTTATTCGTTGGGAGTAATATTGAGGGCTTAGTTTTCAGTTCAAAGCAAAACATGGTAGTATCACTTTTATTAAGATTAAGGGATGCAGTAAAATGGTTCTAGGTAAAAGCCCTTTTCTGTACACCTCACAACTTAAGTTTGATTCCTAGAATCCATGTAAAAATGGAACAAGAGAACCACGTCTATAAAGTTGTCCTTTGACCTCTTATTCTTACACCATAGCACTTACATGCCTACATAATACACACATCATGCATACGTGTGCATGCCCACACATCAAAACAATACTAAGTAAAATAATGAATTGGTTTTTCAAACATTAGGAAATGGAACCCTAACAGAAATAATGAAAGAACGCTCCAAGTTTGATGAATACCAAGGGAAGATTTTACCCATTGTTATTTTAGAAACCTTTCTGCAAACTCTTTGGTAAGCCCTGTGGTAAAGTAGACAGTTTACAAATGTCTTTCTTAAACCACAAATGTGAAGGAATAGTAAGCATGGATGTCAAGAATAGAAAGAGAAGGGCTGTTGTGTGCTCACTGACTTCATAAAGACAGGGGTGTAGTTTCTTCAGTATTTAGCTCTGAGAGACTTCATTTCTGCATGGGGAGAGGCTGCCCAGTCTCTTACCCTGGAGCTCTTGAGCCAGCCCTTCCATCTATCTCTAGGACACACACCTCCTCCTCCTCCCTGTAGGCTAGGCACCCCTGCCCTGTTCTTCACAGAGTTCTTGGTGTTACACGACCACTGCGTGAAGTGTGTGCTGGGGGACTTGTAGCATAGAATGAGTCTATGTTGAGCCTCACTTTTCACTGACTAGTATCTAGTGCCTTGCACACAGGGTGTTCAGGAGCTAGCCACTCAACAGTGAAAGAAAGTGTAATGGATTCTGTTCCACCATTTTGCTCAGAGCCCATTCTTTTAATGACAAATCATCTCTTATAAGATTGCAGTGCTTAGTGATGGACCTGTTCTGGCAGGTGGCTTCATTGTGCAGACAACAGAGAGTGCTAACCACCAAACCAGGGTAGGCATAATGTCACTAGGTGATAACATCTTGTGAGCCCACACTTGCATATGTGGTCTATTTTGTCTGAAGTCATTAATGCGGTCTATGACTGTGTTTTACTGCACTGTAGTGATTTACTGCTTAGGGACAGCTCAGAGATCCTTTTCCTAACCACGTGGCTGGAGGCTGCTGTGTTTCTTGGTCCTTAATTAGCTTACTGCTGACAGTGTGTCCTGACGTCTATAATCTGCTGGGTTTTTTTTCAGCTCAGCATATCTCTTGAGTATTGAAGGTGGCCCCACTTCATACCTCTTAAAAGTTCATCATATGTGTAAAAACTGTACCCTTCGGGCTCAGAGAATCGTCAAAGACTTTGATTTGTTCTAAATGGTGTATTCTTCAGTTAATAATCATCTTTCTTGCTCAGGTAAAGACTGAAGGTAAGTGTTACCAGTGAATCCCACTAGGCTAGGAAAGCAACTCTTGCTATCCAGGTTTACCTAAAGGCCATGGCCACAAGGGCCTTCCTCCAAGTGCTCTTTACCAGACAGAGTTGAGTGCTGTTCTTGCTGGGAAGCTGCACTGGCTGCCTAGAGTGCAGCTCAGTTACCGCTGCCGCATGCTCACTGCCACGGTGGAGGGCTGTCACTCAGCGAGGCCTGAACTGGCAAAGGACGGAGCCAGGCCCAGAAAAGAGCAGTGGGTCAGTCCTGACTCAGCAGTCGTGTGTAAGAAAGTATTCAGTCCCCGGGGACCAGAATGAAGACACACACTGAAATGCATGGCTATCAGGGTCTTTCGTTGGTGTCCATGGCCTGAGTTACCACCAAAGGCCATGCTGATGTCCGTGGGCTGTGCTGCTGCTGGGGGCCATACTTTTCTGAGTGTCTTGTACTGCCACCTAAGGCCATGTTGATGTCTCTGGTCTGGGCTGCCTCCAAGAGCCTTGTCTGGGTATGGTTCTACTACACCTGGGGGCAGTGATTATGATCTGTGCTGTCCTCAGAAAATTATGGAGGCCCATGATCCATCCTCCCGCTGACTGTGAGGACCAAGGAGGCTACTTCTGTTGTGATATAGATGACTGCCAACACATAGCTGAGAGGGAGGGACAGATTGATATAGATGGCTGCCAACACATAGCTGAGAGGGAGGGACAGATGTCTCCTGTGACAACCCCTACCCTACTCCTACCCCTCCACCAAAGTAACATCCTGGACAGGAAGCCACGGAAGAGAACTTTTAAAAGAGTGATGGGGATGCTGAAGCGTAGCTCTCTGCAATTGAGGGCAAACAAAGGCCTTGGTTCTATCTAAGGGGCAGTCTGCTAAGAGTTTGGCCATGCTCCACTGAGAATATAGATAACACAAATTGGACTGGTTAATTTTCATTTTTCTATATTTTTATTTTTATTTTTTGGGGGGAGGTCGTAAGAGGAGAGGAGGCATGGAAGGACTGGGAATTGAGAGGGATCTGACTGCATGATGGGAAATTTCCAGGGAATCATTAAAAATGTTATGTTGGAAAAAAAAAGTGTGTTTCTGATATAATAAACTTGCATGAGTATAAAGAATAAAATGCTTGGCTGTAGGTGGTCACACCGAACAGTTCTATAAGAAACTGAGAGAAGCTTTACTGTTTAGTGGAAACTGCTTGGCTAACAATTCCCTTTTGCCAAACTCTTTTTCGGGACGACACTCCCTAAAAAACTCTACTTCTCTGAAGTTTAACCTTTGTGTCTGAGCTTTGGCTTTGGAGGGTCCATTTTATGGAAAGGTTGTAAATATCTATCCATTACATCTCAAAGGAAAACAACAAGGTTGTAAAGTTCTTGAGTGTAGGAAATATATTAAGAAGAAATAGTTCATTGTTGGGGGGGAAGCCTAAGAATAGGGTAACTAGGGTAAGAAAGCAGAAAAGGTCTCAGCTTCAAAGAAAATGGGTAATTGAAAGAGCTATCTGGGGGTCTCACCTAGTGGAGGCATTAGCTTAGTGTATAAACAACTCTTATTTATATTTTCATGAGGGCTGAGGGACACTTGATTACCCTTTGCTGACTGCTAACTCTAAATGCAAACCAAATGCTCCTTGGTCAATTGCCATGGTAACCATACTGAAACACTTCATTCTGGCAGCGGTGCATTGGAAGGGAAAGGTTTAATTTGGTCCTACCTACATCTCTCAGAGCAGACTTTGTCATTAAGAATATAGGAGAGGAAAAAGGGGGGAGGAGAGAAGGGGAGAGAGCTAGCAAGTTCTGTAGCTGTTATTTTAAATCTCTATGAAACATTTCATGTCTTCACCCAAAGTGATTGTAGATAATCAGCTACTCCAGACTGATGTCCTGCCTGTCATCAATGGACCTCTTCAGTAACAATATGCATGAGAGTTGTCATCCCGCTTCGATATGGGTGCTGATGAGAAGACTGTTTGAGGAAGTTTGGAGGAGACTGCCAGCCTAGCAAGCCTAAAAACCTCACTTCAATTAGAAATTCAACAAATGAAATCTAGGATGTTAGTAGGAATGGAGACAAACATGGCTGTCACAAGAACGGCCATTTAGTAAAAGATACAGTCATTAGTAAGGCAGAAGAGACTGCCTCCTGCCTCTGAATTAAGTTAGATTGAACTCTGAGACTTACTAACTAAAAATCATACCACTTCCCAGGAACACACATACAAACTCATTAACTACCTGTTCTTAGCCTCTCCGTAAAGAGCCCCAGTGAGAACACAGTCAGGCTGTGGAGTTTGGCTTCTGATGTCGAACAGCGTCTGCACTGATGTATTAGCTCTAAGCCAGTTGACTTCCACAACTACCATGCTGAATGAAAACTGTCAGTTGACTGGATCAGTTCATCACTGTTTCACTTCACTTAATCCCTTTGGGAGTGAATATTAAAAAATAAAGGGTATTAAGAGGCAGAGTTTATGGGAAATCAGGATGTAGATGACCAGGGAGCGTGATCCTTGTGGTCCATTTGACGGTCTGAGAAGGGAAAGGACATGTATTCATTATGTGTGTGTTCAGAGGCCTGTGATTCCCAGAGTAGAAGGCCTTTAAAGATCTTGATGAAACTGAGTTTCTGAGGAAGCCTCCTGCACATCAGAAAAGGGGAAACCTTCCCAGGGTTAGTTGCTGTTCTAGAGACTACACTGTGAGGCTGGAATTAGGGTGCTGGCTAAATCTGTCCCACAAGTTCTGGAAAGGTCGGTTTCCAGTGACAGAGAAACCCAACTCCTTCACCACTGCAGTGCGCACCCTGGCACTGCCAGCATTAGGCTTTCTCCGCTGGGACCCTTAAAACTTCCCTCACACCTGTGGAGTTTTTTGTGCATCCTACACAGGGTCTGAAAACTTGACTTGCCTTCTTATGATTTTGTAATCTGTTAGGCAAGTGTGTGGGTGTCTTCCCTTCATTGAGTAGGATTTTCATCTTTATGAAAACGAGCCTTTGTAGCACTTACTGGAGAATTTTCCATAAAACAGAGAACTAAATGCTATACCATACGATTCCTGCTGAGGCTGTAATTGATTGCATAGCTCCTTGTTTATAAAATCAACTGCTAGTACTTGTTATGTAGACCAGGCTTCTTGAACTTCGTTAACCACCTTCATTGAAAAGTGTTGCTATATAGGGATATATTTATAATTAATATATACAAATATCATAGAAAATAGTTATTTCTAAATGAAATTCATGTACTCCTATACTGATAGATTCACTTTGAGATGTGCAGAATGCCAGTTGTAAAATAAAGAATTGGGGTTGTACTTAGTTAGCATGTTAAACAGTGGGTTCTGTTCCCAGGAGACACACACACACACACACACACACACACACACACACACACACACACACACACGTACACATGTAGGGGTGAGAGAGGGAGAGAGGGAAGACAGACAGACAGACAGACAGACAGACAGACAGACAGACAGACAGAGGGGCTGGTCAAATATAAGCAGGAGTCTTATTTCCTACCTCGTGCCTGGGATAGCCACATGCCACTGTTGAAGTGCCGTGGTTTTGATGCTTGAATAAGTGTAAAGACTCTTTGACTTTGGCATTGTGAAGTGCTTCACTTTCTTATAAATTGTTTACCCTATTGCTTTACCAACACCTCAGACTGAGCACTTTGGCTGGCAAGCTTCCTTCTGTCCCTTTACGTGATGCTTTAGTGTGTGAAGTCCAAGCTCAGTGGCCTGAGGAGTGCCGCTCTGGAGCTCTAGGGGCTCATTTTAATAGTTACCAAAGCACTGCTTAATTAAGCTCTTGACATTCACCATCTTTGTGCTGAGTGCTTTTGATGAAGTGAAACCCTTTGTGCCTCCACAAAGTGTCCTCAGCTCTAGCAGGGACAGGAGTCTGGAATCCAAGCTTGGTTGGTTACCAGGGATACTTCACTGAGAGGAGAGGGGACTTGGGGCACGGTTGCTTGTGTATAATCGAAGCTTTGTATCAAGAAAGTAGGTTCTTCCCAGTGTTGCAGAGGCAGAAACTGCATCCATAGGTAAGTGTGTTAGGACTCGCTTTAGACTGGGTATGAGGGCACAGTGGGATAGCTCCCAAGCCCCAAGGGGTCAGTCAGGAAGAAATAGCTTTTCCTCACCAGATTTGGGGCTAACATTCTCCAGAGAGAGATTTGACTAAGTGACTTTTCTTTTCTTTTCTTTTTTTTTTTTTTTTTTTTTTTTTTTTGTCGGAGCTGGGGACCGAACCCAGGGCCTTGGTGCTTGCTAGGCAAGCGCTCTACCACTGAGCTAAATCCCCTACCCGACTAAGTGACTTTTAACATTAACATTTTATAATTTTTCTCATAACACTTTGTCATTCTGTGAGCTTGGGAGTTTTCTTTCTGTTCTGTACTCTAACCACTCATATTTCTTCAGTCATAAAGCCCTGAGCTGTTTACACGGCTGCCGCTGGCATGGACCTTCAAGTCTTCCCACCTCGTACACTACAGAGGGCTGGGAGGGGTCCCAGAGTACATCTGCCTCTACTCTTCACTGATGCCATGCTTGTCTTGCTAAGCACCTACCTTACCACCGAGTTACTGTTTCACCATTTTCCCACGTGAGCTGTTTAGACCTGGTATGGTAGATCCTCTGCTTCCATGGGCTGGAATCAAGGCAGCTGTTGGTCAGGACCGTCATCCTCATTTGGAGCACAGTTCAGGGCTGTTGGCAGATTCTATGCCCTCAAATCTGTGCGTGGCTCAGGGCTCGGTTCCTTCTGCTGGCTGCTGTGCTGCTCTTCTGAGCTCTAGAAATACCTGGGAGTCTTTGGCAGGTGGCCCTCGGAGGCAAGTCTGAGTAGGTCAGTCAGGGTGTGCGTGAGAATTTTAGGGGACCTACTTTGAGATCTCCCCAGAGGAGGCAGGCAGGCAGGCAAATGAACCTTGTCAGTGGCGGGCCTGCAGATAGGATGCCCTGGCCCGTGGGCATGTAGTTGGGCCTCAGTGGTGCCTTGTACCTCCTGGCAGGCGGCTAAGGGGAGCTGCAGCTCACTCTCTTAAAGCGAGTGTATAGATAGAGTTCTCTGGTTGACCACCCTCTCCAGAGCACCAGTGCGTTAGGCTCTGAGGAGTGGGGCTGTTACTCTTCCTTGGGGTTTCTCAGGCGCCTGCCTGCAGTGCCACACTTCTGGGCCTGGATTGAACAGGTTCATGCTTGGTTGGCAGCATTGATTTTATGTTTATTGTGAAGGGACAGAGTATGAGATTACCAAATAAAATATGATTTCAAAAGTTATTAATGAAAGAATATATTACATTCTCTTTTAATGAGATCCTGGTGTTACAAAATGATTCTGTGTAATGAGTCCCAGGAAATCAATGTAAAGTGTAATTGCGGCTGCGGCCACATTGTATAGGGACATTACTCTGCTCGGTGTTACTAGTACAATTCATCAACCTTCTCTTCCTTTCTCCGTAAATTAATTGCTTTGATGAAGTCAGTAAATATATTTATTGTTAGCTTGTGATCCTTTCTAGAAAGGTCTTAAGAGATCCCATGTTCTACCACAGTAATAAGTGGTTGCTGTCATTTTTCTGTGTGTTACCATTTGTACATTCTAAAGTCCAAATTCTGTAAACTTTTCATTGTTACTTCTTTCTAAAATCCTTTGTTAGCCTTTGCAAACCATTTTCCGTGTCTTCTCAGCTTATTGGATAGACCCGTGTATGAGTCAGAAATCTGAAGTGTTTTCTCTGTCCGTTGATCTCTCTCTTTCTCCTTCCCTTTCTCCCTCTTCCCTCCTCCCCTGTCTCTCTCCTCTCCACTCCCCCCACCCTCTCCCCCCATCCCCCATGCCTTGTTTTCAGACAGAGTTTGTCTGTGTAGCCCTGGCTGGCTGTTCTGGAACTTACTCTGTAAACCAGGCTGGCCTCAAACTCAGATCTGTCTACCCCTGTTTCCCAAGTGTTGGGATTAAAGGCCTGCCTCACTGCTGTCTTAAGTTTTCTTACACTTGTGTACCCTTTTCAACTTTAAAGAAGGCAGTCTTCAGGCTTTCTTTGTTTTTGACAGTTCATTGTTTATAGCACTTTGTCAGCTACTGTGATGGTAACTGACACAACAGTTGTTTTCAAGGCCTGGAATCACCATGGAGTTGTCTTTGGAGCATAAGTCATTACAGAACCAGTGCTAAAAAACTGCCTCCAAAAGGTTTCCTTTGACATAAATGTCGTTTGAGTGCTGAGCCTACTGCACTGTCCCAGGTCCTGCCAGGTGCCATGCCTGTCTTTGCACCTCTTGTGACTTACACTGCTGTGTCTGGGGAACAAGTAGACTGTCCCCCAAATAGAAGGATTGCTGTGTGCCTCTAGTATCTGACCAGCCTCCTTTGTTCCTTCATCTCCTGACTTGCCTGTCCTCTGTAGCCCTCATAAAGCCCTGCTCCTCATCCCTTGCTCCGTTGCTCCATAGTCCTTTGCCTGTCTGCTCTGCTCTGGAGGAAGCGCCCATGGGAACTCCAGGTTCTCATTGCATTTGCACCCACTGTGCCAAAGGAAGGGCCTTTTGCCCAAGAAGCATGCTGTTAGAGAATCTTATTTGGGGAACATAGAGAATCTTATTTGGGGAACGCTTTGATGAAGTTGGTAAATATATTCATTGTTGGCTTGTCATCCTTTCTAGAAAGGTCTTAGAGATCCCAAATTCTACCACAGTAATGAGTGGTTGCTGTCATTTCCATATGTTGATTCTCTCAGGTACTTGTTCTAGTCACAGAAAGCTGGCTGGCATAGACAGTATTCTTAGCACATACACTTGTTTTACCTTTCAAACTGACATGGAACACAGTTAAAGAAAAATAGAAATTTAAGAAACCAGACTGAGGAGATGGCCTAGTAAACAAAATATTTGCTGTGCAAGCCATGGGGGGAGGGGGTTGGGGGGCTGACTTTGGATCTCCATTTCCCATATAAAAGCTGTTGTGAAGGTGCATGCCTGGGGTCCTGCCACTGGAACGAAGAGACAAGAAGATCTCCATGTCTTGTTGGCCAGCTGTCTTGTGAGCCTCAAGTTAAGTGAGAAAGCTTAGCTCAAGGAAAAGGCAGGGGAGGGATAGAGAGAACACTGGGAAATGAAGAAGACACTTGATGTCAGCCTGTGACCTACATATGTGCATGTAACACACACACACACACACACACACACACACACACACACACACACACACACACACACACACGGAAGCTGTATCTGGTCCAGGTATTAAGAAAGGGCTTGTCCATATTGTAAAGTGTGAAGGACTCTGTCAGCTCCTGCTGAGACTAGACTGAAGGACATTCTGTAGGTGATACTAGCGTGAGGAGTCAGTAGTCCCACCCTATTCCCTTCCTGTAGCATCTCATGTAACTTTCAGGAATGCACTCATCTTCATGATTCTAATCTCCAAGTCTTTGTATCTTCCATGCTTTCCCTCAAGTCTCTTCTGAGCTCCCATTTTGTGCCTTGTCTACTTTCCATATACGTTTACCCCCATGCCCTGTGGTTCCTCAGAAGCGGCACATTTCCTGACACAGTTCCATTGCTGGTGCTCTACTGTGCTCTTCTGTGGTCTCCTCAGGACTGCCTGCGTGTAACACTCTCCTTCCTTCTCCTTGTTGTTTTCTTCCCACCTTTCCTCTGCTCATGGCACTCTGACCTTTCTCTTAATTCAAATCAAGGTTGTCATCCCGTACAGCACTTGCACCTCAGTGTTCCCATTGCTCACTCTCCTGTGCTCATTCACAGGGGATCAATGTGGTAACTTTGTAGATTGTTTCTCTGCCCCTGCATGGCCTGGGGCTGAACCTTACCAGTGGGTCTCCTTCCTGCCCAGACTCCCAGGGACTCTGAGCTGGCTACCAAATGACATAAAGTTCAGTCTGGGGGCCATGACCTTCCCTCCTCTATCTCCAGTACATACTACTCTATTCCTGCCATGATAACAACACTGAAAACAGCAGGGAACTCTGCCCACAGGACTTCATGGAGCTTACATTTCTGTGAGGAGTCAGTGTGCAGTGAGTGCCGGTAGAAAATACAAAGGGTGGTCTCGGGAGGGAGATTCTGGACTGATGACTTTTAGATGAGATGGCCAGCGATGTTCTCCCTAAGAAGGATGTCTTAGATGGAACCCAGAGACAGAGAAGGGACCAGTTCAAAGGGGCAGAGGGCAAGGACCCTGAAGCGCATGGCTGCCCGTGACTGGGCAGTAGTGAGCCCGCTGAGCAGCTGGATGCACTTCTGGATGGCCAAGGAGAGTGTGAGCGTTATTGCAGGTACAGTCAACCACCTCCATTGGAAGTGCGGTGCTGTGATCGCACCCGCTGTGTTCCCAGTTCACTCCAGAGAGAAGCACAGTGGGATTGGGAGATCAGGCAGGGAAGAAGCTCCGGTAGAGATGGACTGGACTAGGTCAGAGTGTTAGAGTTTCTGGGTTAGAGTTGACAGAAAGTTGTTGTGGGCTTTCCTGTGCACTCATGAGAGAGATGGGCAGAAAACAGCATCTTCTCTTTTCCCAGTTATAGCAACTAAAACTAGTTCCTGGCCTGGGAGCGTAGTTCATTCAGCAAATTGGAGGATCCAAGTTTTACTTCCACAATCTAGAAGAAAAAAGAAAAAGCCTGACATGGCGGACATTTATAATCAGAGTACTGCAGAGAGGCAGAGGCTGGAGGGTCCCTGGGGTCTCAAGGGCCAGCAGCTTAGCCTAATTATCAAACCTTAGGCAGTGGTGAAACTCCATCTCTAAAACCCACGTTGGCTCCACCGACACTGAAGCAACGTATGAGGTTGTCTTCTGATGTATGTCTGCACCTGCACATTCAGACACACAGTGTCTTCAGACATTGCCCATATCCCCCTGATACAAAGCCACTCTGAGTTGAAAACCACTGCCTTGGACGGTGGCCGTTGTGCTGGTTTGAAAGGCATTGTCCATGTAGAACACACAGCGTTCCCATCTCCCCGTTGTGTTGTGTACCCTATCACACTCCACTCTCCTTACTCCGTAGAGCAGTGCTATCTTGAAGCTTTCCTGACTGGCTCACCATTGAAGAATTTTCTGGGGAATTCTTACTTCTTACCTCCATGCTTCTCATAGATTCTTCTTGGCTCTATCAACTTCTCTAAGCCCAAAGAAAGAAACACCAGGGCCTCCCAAGAAGCAGGAACCTCTGTGCTAGTGCCAGCCTTATGGCTCTGTTTGCAAACCGATAGTGGCTATGGTGCTACCATCTTCCTCTATTCCATTATGGCCCAGGAACTTCTTCTTTTGCAGGCAAGGCCTCTGTTACTATTGTCTGGAGTTAACTGCAGAGTTCAAGTCCTTACTGTTTGCCATTGTGTGGCATAGTTACTAAACCAGTGTCCTACCTCTCTCTGTGTTGTCAGAACACTAAGTACAGCTTTATCTTTTATAGTTGCCAGCATTGGTACATTATTCCTCAGAAATTGCTAGTCCCTAAATATTTGTTGAATGAATAAGTGAATGATGAATTTGGAAGACCCGTTTTATTTTCCCACCTTTAAGTCTAATGGACTTTAAAAGGAAATATTTTTATGAATTCTATATCTATAACTTTTAAATCATCAAACTGCATATTTTAAAAATATATTACTCTGTGTGTGTAGATGTATATATGTGTGTATGGTGTGTATGTGGCTGTTGTAAGGACAACTTAAAGGAGTTGGGCCCTAAGGTTTGAATTCAGGTTGTCAGGCTTGGTGTCAGGAGCTTTTTCCCATCGAGCCATCTTGCTAGCCTTGTCCTAGAAATCCAGCAACTGACCAGCATCTCTGTGTCTGTATTGCAGCTCTTGTGGTAAGCACCACTTCAGCAGGCTTTGCACTGGCTCCATGCCCATTCGACTGGTCCTGCTTCCTGCTCACTTCCCTTGGAACCGGCCTCGCATCCTGTGCTGCCAACTCCATCAATCAGGTCAGTTCTTCTCCAAGCCAGGTGATGCTGTTGTTACTTGCTGGCTGGTGGTACCTTGGTGTTTGAAGAACTCCCCAGATCCTGTCCCCTACTGGAGAAGCATCCTGAACCCACAGAGATGGAGGTCTCTTTTGGTTTGGTTTGGTTTGGTTTGGTTTGGTTTGGTTTGGTTTGGTTTGGTTTGGTTTGGTTTGGTCTGCTCTGGTTTGCTCTGGTCTGCTCTGGTCTGCTCTGGTTTGCTCTGGTCTGCTCTGGTCTGCTCTGGTTTGCTCTGGTTTGCTCTGGTCTGGTCTGGTCTGGTCTGATCTAGTCTGGTCTGATCTAGTCTGGTCTGGTTGGGTTTTTGAAGCAAATGATTTTCAGAGTGCAGCAGAGTATGTACTTGAAATGACCAGGATTCTTTGGATTAAAAAGTATTAAAAATTGCCAGAACTTTGTGTTTTCTTTATTTGGGAAACATTTCCTTGAATTCATCACGGTTATATGTTGTTGATATAGCTTTAGTTCTTCCTGTTTAACTTTTTTTCATTTGCTCGTCTTTTTTGTTTTTTTTTTTTTTAATCAAGGTTTAACTCTGTCACTGCAAAAGGTCCTCCTACCGCTGTCTCCTGGAGGCTAGTATTAGCAATATGCTACAATGTACAACTTCTGCATTTTAAGCCACCACTATGCAAAACACAATATTTCAAATATTTCATTTTTGTTGGTTTTTAGGGCCTACATGTGGCTATGTGCATGTGAGTACAGATGTCTGGGGAAGGTAGAGGTGTCACATTTCTTAGCGTTAGAGTTACAGGTGGTTGTAATCTGCCTGACCTGGGTGTGAGAAGGTGAACTCAGTCCCTCTGGAAGAGCAGCACATGCTCTTGACTTCTGAGCCATCTCTCCAGCTCTAGAATGTTTAAAAGGAACATACTCAGCCTTTTGAAAAACCCAGTAGTTCAGCACTACTGTTTACTTGGTATGTACAGCCAGATTATATCATAGAATTAATAGTAAAGTATTATTTTTAATGGATCGTTTTCCTTTTTGCTATTTTAAGCACCCAGATGGCTCTCTGAAATAGTTTTTTCCTTTGCTTGGCCACTGTGGTGTGTCCCAGCGTTGTGGGTTTTTTTCCATAAGATATTCTAGTGAAAAAGTCTTGGCTAAAACTTAAGGAAAATTGCCTCATCACCAGAACACCCAGGAGCAGTTGGCACAATTTTCAAACAGGAATTCACATTACCATTAGGAACCAGCTTGAATGTTCATAGAATGCTGTTTAGAAGAATCTAGTCTGCAAAATATGGGGAAGTAATTTGATTATGCTTAAAGCCATGTGCCTCCAGAAAGTATTAACCACTGTTTGGAGAATGTTACTTGTTTCAAGTAGGGTTTCTTATTGTTATTGCTTTTGACACAGCGTCTCCCCGGCCTGCACCTCACTGTGTAGACCAAGTGGGCCTTCCAGAGATCTGCTTGCCTCTGCTTCCCCAGTGCTTGGATTAAAGGCATGTGACACCACACGTGGCCTGTTGTTATTTTTAACATCAAAACAATCTTATAGCAAGGCCAGCATGAGGGAGGATGACGTCGTTCTTAAGAAAAGGACAGCAAGCCTGCAGTCTGTAGTGAGGGCCTTTATGCTAACTTCCATGATGGAGTCTGTCTCTCCATCTGTAACTGTGACGTCTGTATATTAGGAGATCTAGGTCAGAGGGATAAGCCAGGGTACCTTTGAGTTTCTAGCCTCCCTGTTGTAAAGTAGGAACTGTACATAGCCTCACGATTAATTATTGTCTTCATTTAAATTGTATAAACTCAGAGTAAATATTTTATATAAATGTGTGAGAATTGAGGTTAAAAAAAAAGAAAAAACAACTAAAAAGTACCAAATGGTTTTTAAACGTCAGAATATTATAAAATATAAAAGTGGTGAGCCAGTGAGATTCTGGCTAAGGGTTTAGGGGTGCTAGTTGCCAATCCTGTGGTGACCTGAGTTCAAGTCCCAAAGCACATGTGGTGGAAGGAGAGAACTAACTCTGTTCATTGTTCTCTGACCTCCACACTGTCACTAAAGGACACATGTGCATGCACACACATACACGTGCACATGCATGCAGACACATAGAATATAATAACGCACACAAATAAATGAAATGTAATTTTTAAAAATGTTGCTTTGACTAGGAGCGACTTTCTCACCCATATCTCCTACCCTTACCCTCCAAAATGTTAGCACAAGGATTTTTTTTTTAAATGAATACAACTCTCTTAGGGGCGGGAGAAGTAGTTCAGTTCATCAGGTGATTCCCAAATCATGTGAGAAAAAAGCCAAGTGTGGTAGCAGGCTTGTAATTCCAGTGACAGGGAGATGGAAACACATAGATCCCTGGAGCTAGGTGGCTGGCTGGCTAGCCTAGTCCCTGGGGCAAGTTGCAGGCCACTGAACAGAACCTGAGGTAGACCTCGTACTGCCGTGCATGTACACACATGCACACAGGTGCATGCACAGACAGACAAGTGCACACACAAGAAAACTGTGACCCTTTTAGTCATTGAGGGCAATGGCATTCATTTAGGCAGAACATTCTAGGAAGTGAACCCCAGCCAAGGTATTAGAAACGTTAAAGAACTGCACATTTTTTTCCAGCTGTATACCTGCATGCTGGCACACAGGGTGGATTAGGCTTGGTAAGATATTAAAAGCATGGAGGAAAGCCACAGCATCCATGATGGGATTCTTTGGCTACCACACCATTGCACTGTTGGCCCCTGTGGTGATTTTTCCTTCTCAGTTTGTTTTCCAGTCCTGCACCACCACCACCACCCTCCCCCTCACATCACAGCCCTCATTCCTAGGACATTTTGTCACATTCTTTGCCATGTGTCCCTGCCATCCCCCTTGAGTGCTATGAGTGGTGCTTGCTCAGTGAGTACACTTCAACAGACAGGTTTCTCATATCTGTTGTGGGCCTTCTTCCATTGATCCGGGATCTGGTTG
The DNA here is from genome assembly GCF_021556685.1 of Rattus norvegicus. Classification (NCBI taxonomy): domain Eukaryota; kingdom Metazoa; phylum Chordata; class Mammalia; order Rodentia; family Muridae; genus Rattus; species Rattus norvegicus. The sequence continues at coordinate 54,650,433 of NC_141543.1, read as the reverse complement.
CATTTGGGAGCATTGTAGTACTTGAGAAACTTTGTGGATTCTAGTGTTAGGGTTTCACCAGCTTCCCCTGCCATAATTGCTTTTTCAGTAATGCAATACTAGAGTCTAGTTTGCATTATTATTAGATAGTCTCATGAACTCAAGAAACAAAAGGGTACCGGCCATTTTACCAGCAGTCTTAAATGGTATGAACAGAGCAAAGAGCAAGCCCAGTAGGCACTAAACTAAGATCTATTTATTTTTATTTTATATGCGTGAATATTCTGTCTGCATTTATGTCTGGGCACCACATGCACATCCCTGGTGCCTGTGGAGATTAGACTTCCTGGAACTGTAGTAGATACAGATGGGTGTGGGCTGTCAGGTAGGTTGTGAGAACCAAGACTGGGTCCCCTGCAGCCAGTGCTCTTGCCTGCCGATCCACCGCTCCAGCCCTGGTGTTTGAATAACAGTTAGGGAAAGATAAATGTTTTGAAAGCTTGTGTTCACATTAAAGAGTGTGTCAGCTACTCAGAGGGGTCTGTGGGAGGGGAAAAAAATCCTGTTCATATTTATAAACAAATTCAAATAACATCTTTCATGTATTCTTGATTTTATGTACTTTATTTGAGCCGTTATTCATTTAGTCCTGTTTCTTCTTTGCATCCAGCTTCTGCGATCTCTGTGTGAAGGAAAACAGTAAAGTGTTGGAAAGCGTTTCTTCCATTTGTTTTAAGGAGAGAAAATGAGATTTGGTTTTTGAGGGACAAGGCAGTAACAGGACTTAGAGCTGTGTGCGAGAAACCACGGACACTGACACGTGAAAGCAAAGCACTAGAACGTTCTGTGATGTGTGTACACATGCCATTCAGAATCCGAGCGTGGCTTTAAAGTGGCATGCCTTCAAAGGATGAAAGCCATCCGTGAGTGTCTCCAGTTTAACCACTAAGAGATGGGGCACTGTGCCTGTCTTTGACTGACCAGCTCTCGACAAATGATAAGCATAGCCGACAAAATTCAAGCAGAATGAATTAACAATTAAAAAAAGAAAAGTAGTCAGAAAAATTAGAATTCAGTATTTAATGTGATGAGCTGTAATTGGGTTTATTTTACTCATTTTATGTGTACAGTGGTCTCCTCTAGTTTTCTGTGTTTCAGCCACAATGAACTACTCAAAAAATTCCATAAATAAATAATTCATAAATTTTAAATAGCTTATCACATGTTTTAATTTTTTGTTTCATTACTGCTGATGCTACTCTTTTGCTTCACCTGGTTTGTAAATTAAGCTCTATCACATGTATGTACATCTGAGGATAAATGCAGGGGTTTGTCTAATTCTCAAGCATCTGGTAAGGGTCTCAGAGTATAGTTCCTGCGAATAAAGGAGGGCTACTGTACACGGCTTTGTAGGAGAGGTTGTGTTGATAAATGAGTTTATTTCTATATATAGTTTACTAGCAGTGACACAGCATTCCACTTCATGCTTCAGCTTCTGCAGCTACCAGTGAATTGGAGAGCTTTGATTGTGTGTGGTATTCTATCTGTTTACAATATTCCTGGAGGAGTCTCCTTTGCTCGTTGGTTCCCAAGGCTTTCTAGGTGGTCAGCTATGAAGAATGAAACTCTCTTCTTCATGTTGAACCCTAAGCTGCTACCTTACAACTTCAACCTGTTGGTCATAGTTGTCCATGCTGGGAGAGTCTGAGTGCTCTCTCCGCATCCATGTGACCATGCTTGCAGCACATCATGTAACTGTGGTGGCTGGGCCCTTTGCTATTATATATGATAATCCATTCTTTTGCATTCTCTTCTTTAGAGTGCTTACTTCCTTGAAGTGAATGATTATGAATTACTTATTTCATCCATCACCTCTGCCGATAGCACAGGAGGAGGCCAGTGGTGTACCATTTTGAAGGCAGATATAGGGAGACGAATGGCAAAAGATGTGTAGTAATAATTACAGACAGTAACCTTACTTAGCACTCACTGTGTGTCAGATAAAGTTCCGAGCATATACACGGTAGACTGTATTTGCATCTGTGTTCACAGGATTTTTTTTAAATGGCTCTTTTGGAAGATCAAATGGATCAAGAAGGAACTCATAAGTTGAACCTGTCTTTTAAAAGAACCATTGATGTTCTTAGCGACTTCATTTTAGAGGAGATTACAAGAAAACATAAAACATAAATAGCCTCAGGTCTGAGTAGTAGGTTGTATTTAGGAAGGCAATGTGATAAGGAATGTTATCTTTGGGATCTAGTGTGCCTCCAGATGTTGAACATTTTCATGAAGGAAGTGAAAGAGATCAAGAGGTGTGAATAAAATAAAATAGGGTCAAGAAGAGACGTGATTTTTGTTTGCTCCTAACAGTATTTGAGAGACTTTCATGGCTGAAATGAGGTAAAAAGAAAGGGCTTTGGATAAAGAGCTCTGAATTATAAGGCAGTTAAAGAAAAGGAAATTTGTACTCTTTTAAACTCTGAAAGGAGAACCAAGCGAAGATTTTTTTTCCCTTGGTGAATATGAGATTAATATCTAATGCCTCTTTGCAGTTTCCTCTTTCTCTGATGTCTCTTTTGTTTTGACTGCACAGTCTGCCCAGAGCAACAGCAATTGGCTTTCATCTTCCATGGTGAACAAAAGCAGCCAGAGAATTTGGTGTTGTCCTCTAGAAGAAGACAGCTCTTAGCGAATAGCAGTGATAGGATTTGTTTAACATCATATGTGCAGGACTAATCAATGAGAAGTGTATTAACTTTGAACTTGCAGTCATTCAAGGCTCTGGAGGTCCCGCTTATGGCTTATTCAGATAAGCGACCGCACCACATAAGGTTTACAGAAAGGATCTTTGAATGTAGTTGGAGAGTCTCCAACTAAATACGGTTTTTATATATAAGGAAAACGATGAGCATTGCTGAACAACGTCAAAAAGAAAGTGTGTTTTAAATGCAGTCTGTTTTCCTGAATTTCTATAGCCCTAAATGGCTCCTAAATTATATTTTATTCTCCTGTCCAGAGTGATCGATCTAAGTGGGATAAGTTTGTCACTGGCATTCACTGCCAAAATCATTCCAGGTGAAGTCCTGCCAGCAGACGCACAGATGACGATTTGAACATGATGTTCCAGATAGGTTTTTAAAGTAATTTCTGCCATATCAACTGGTTGTTATTTTATTGGCTTCTTGCGATGAGTCTGTGAGGTGGCTTTATTTCTGTGTTTTAGAAAAATAAAATGAAGCTTGGTGGTGTCATTGCTCACACGTTTGGAAATGGCCAAACCAGGCCTGGAATGTGTGGACCCACCTCGTGGCTTCATCTTCTTAGCTGAATTATCAGTCAGTCACCACCATAGAATCAGGCAGTTCTCATCAGCCAGTCCTGCTGCCTTCAGGATACCTTACAGCACTGCTGCTAGGGTAGGAGGTGACAGTGCTCAGCGGGCAGAGCCATGTGGTAATCTCTTGAGTAACAGGGAAGATCCTGAGCACTGAATGAATACTCAAGCCAGACCAACGTGCTCTCAGGGCTCTTGTTAAAAGAAGGCTTGCTCCAGGTCTGGGCCATGGCTACTATACTTCCGGAATAGGCTGTCTTCCAGTTGTCCCTATTTAGGGTCTTAGTAGAGAACTGAAAGACACAATGTGCCTTTCCCTAGTTTACCTGGAGGCCTGGGTTCTCCCTTGTCTGAAAGATGTGGGAACCAATAGAAGGGTTTTGAACTTTAGATCCTTTCAGATTGTGTTATGTTAGCATATATATATAATAACATAATATATAATAAGATAACTCGAGGAGGAACACAAATCAAACATGAAATTCATTAATGTTTCATATGTACCTTATATAGTAGTCTGAAGGTAATTGTAGGCAAATTTACCTAAAGTTTTACATTTTGATTCTTTCAGGTAGGTATGGGATTTTTATTGTTGGCACTCAAAAAGTTTAAGCTTTTGGATTTTAGAGTAGGGAGCCCCATCTGTGCTCATAAACTGTAATATGTGTGTGAATATGGTATGTATTTATTGCAAGTTTGTATACATTGCATGTTTATTGTTTACATGTGACTAAGGAAAAGCAGTTATTGAGTTACGTGTGTAGTTCTGGAAAGGTTGGTGTGTAGGTGTGGGGGCTGGCTGGAGGGCTGGCTCAGTAGTTAGTACGAAAGTGTGCGCCGCTCTAACTGAGGGGCCAAGTTGCTTTTCGAGCACCTAAATCCACCAGTTTGTAACCTTGGCAACTGAAGCTCCAGGGGATCTGATACCTTCTTTTGGCCTCTTGCAGGCACCTGTGTGCAAGCAATCAAACACACACACACACACACACACACACACACACACACACACACACACACACACACACTTCTTTAAGCAGACATTTAGTTGAGATGTGATGGCAAATGGTAGCCACATGACTTTTGGAGTTAGGCTTCTTGGCTTGTGACCCTGTGTGTGATAAGATCTGCTTTGGGTGGCTTGTTTCCTTCCTGCATATCTCTGTCACCCCCACCTAGCAGAGGTCAAGCTGAGGTTCTTTGTGAATATCTCTCTTTCTTTTCCTGATCTTTGGTTGTGTTTCGCCTTTCCTGACAGTTTGTTCTGAATCCCATTAGCCAGTGGTTCTCTGCTCTCAACCACAGATCCCCCTGCCCACCCTGTCTTTTCTACCAGGCTGACTCTTGGTTTACTGATGACTGATGGTGCTGATGGAGAAGCAAGCTGTGTGGCCACTGCCTGGGAGACTGCTTCCTTATCTCTGCCCCATACTCCTTTAGTGGTATAAGGCTTTTAAGGTTTTCATATGTAAAAAGCAAAACAAAAAGCCCTTGATGCCTCACTATGTATTTAAAAATGGAGTCTTGGGGTGATTCTGACTGCATGCTGAGCCCCATGTGTGGATAGGATAAGAACTGAAATACTGAAGGCAGGAGGATAGCCAGTGGAGCCTTTTTCCTCAGCTCATCTTGAGAATTGTCTGTGGTGCCTCTGGCTTATACTTCCCGGGCCCTCCAGGCTGGGTTGGGCAAGCTATTCAACCGTTACAATGTAGTATGACTGATTTAAGTCAGTCCTAAGATTCCCATTTTTGTGACCACACAGTCCTGTCTTACTGTTTTTCTAAGAAGTTTTAGAAAATATTGTTTGGTGAGGAGGGGAAATTACTTACCTGCGTGATTAATCTTAAGGAAAATTTCACCATGGCATTTCCTTCAGATCTGATGCCAGATTTCTCCCGGAAGCACTGATCACAGGGAACAAAGAGAGTCCTGGATCTGAGTGATGGAATGTGGAGATAGAGTGGAACAGCAGAGAGATGTGGGTACTTAATACAATTCCCAAGTGCTTACAGCTTATGGTATGTTTATATCCTCAAATGCACCATGTGAACTGGAAGTGCTAAGAAAACAGGAAGCTTTTGCTTTTATCCTGATTGAGATGTCCTTAGTAGAAAAGATACATATCTGCTGGCTTCTAAGAAAGGAAAGTGCCATTGACCAATGTCTAACGTTCCTAGGTTCTTAGCTGAGAAAACGGAGCCTGTTCCGTTAGTGCTTTGGTCAGTGTGTGTGTGGTAGTCTAGAAAAGGCATTGCCTGTGTTGCCTTTGGGTGGACTGAGTAAGAAGGGTTAAGAGGAGTTACATACAGATTTCTTACACAGTTAAGGTGGGGAAGATCCTTCACCCAATGCTACTTATACTGTCTACTGATTTAAAGTAATGGGGATTAAGTACAATGCCTGACTTTAAAAACGTAACTCACAGTTATTAAAATGCCCACTGAATTGCCAGTGAGTAAGGAGCTGAACTTACTGAGCCTGGTTTCTCTTGTTGATTTTCACTTGCTGTGGAGTGACTGGCTGACCAGATGGCTCGCTAGCATATGTAAGTAAGCATGTAGTTAATTACATTTGAACATAGAGTCGTTGTCAGTGGCCCAATCCCCAGTCTTATGTGTCTTCTTCCCACAAGAGGAGAAACTGCTTACAAGTTTCCAGGCATCTCATCAGCTCTGGCTTAAGTAGTCACTTGTTTCAGAGTCACCCTTTGTAAGCACTCAGTGAACATTCAGGCTTTTTTGAGAGGCAGGGAAATGTGGCCACACCTGTTCCTGTCAAAAACTTCCTTTATTCTGCTCAATACAGGCTAAAAAGATTGGGATAAGTAACTTTTGCTCTCCTCCTTTTCATTGGCCTGTGATTCATCCAGAACTAGAAGGCAGGGTGTCCTTAAGCAGTGAGAATACATTGTTGGTTGTGGTTTTCTGAACCTATTCTTGGATAGCTGTTGATTGCTTTTGCTAGAGATAACAAGATTGCTCCCTCCTTTACAGAGGCTGCGCAGTAAACCATGAAATGTGCTGGCAGAGTGAAAAAGGAAGCCATGGCTGTGGCCTTTTCTACCTCCTAGGCCAAGGAAACTCAGAGAAGTGAGTTCTGTTGTGAGGATAAGGGTCTGGTTTCCCTGGGTGTGCACAGGTTAGGGCAGCTTCCGAGGCAGAGGGAACATGGTGAGTAAAGACTAGACAGAGATGAGAAGTCTTGTTACATACAGGAAGAACATTCTGGAAACTGCAAACATGGCAGTGCTGCATTAGCCTGAGGCACAAGGTAGGCAAAGTATCTTGAGAACAGGGGAGAGACTCAGCAGAGGCAGACAAGGGAGGGCTTCTTGTACCTTGCCAAGGCAGCCAGGTTTACAGTGTGCCAGGCTAATACTGGGAGGCTTAAAGTCAGTAAACACAGATAACGGCTACCTGTTCTCTGTGGAGAGGAACAAGTCTCCACTGCGTGGCTCACTTCTCTCCAAGTCACATCTCTTTCTCTCGCCTCTGTCTGTCACCTTCTGTGCCATCATTCAAGAGGCTTCTTCTAAGCTCCTCTTTCTTCCAGGCACTATACTCCAGTGAGATGCAGGCAATCCCTCTTGTGGAAAGGTGAGCTATAAACGTATTACTAAGAAAATACCAGGCACAAATCTATGCAATAATTGGATCAGAGGCAAGGGTGATGGCTCAGCCGTTGGAGCACTTACTGTTCATGTAGAGGACTGAAGTTTAGCTCCTAGCACCCACATGACAACTTGCTCATAACTACCTAGAACTCCAGAGGATCTAACTTACACTCTCTTCTGATCTCTGTGATCACCATGTGTGTACATAGCACACATACATACATATAGGTGAAACATACATACAATAAATGCCAATAAATCTTTTTTAAAAATCAGCTAAAGTGAAAACACTATGGGGTCCTCAGAGGAGATGTCCCTGCTGCCATCCACTTCCTGGTCAGTCCTTTCTCAAGTGGAACAGACTGTCAGCTGGAAAAGCCCAAGCGCTTGGCCACTTCTGTCTTCTCCGTTTGACATGAGCTCACTGAGAGTGGGGACTGTTTGGGCCTAGGATTGCTGAGAATGTCATGCATCTCTGGCACATAAGGTGCTCAGTGACACCTGATCAGTCAGAGCCAGGCCACTTGGCAGCAAGCCTGTATCTGCCACTTGCTAGCTCTGTGGCTTTGGGCTGTTGATATAACCTTTCTGAACCTGCATTTTTCTTGTCTGCAAATAGATAAGGTTGAGAGAATGAAGTCTGTATTTTTAATGCCTGGATGTGGTGCTTGTGGCCACTGTGGTCTAAGAATTATTCTCCCCACACCAAATCCACACCCAAGAGCGTGTGAGGTCCTGCAATTCCCTCTCCGCCCAAAATCAGAGCCGCTCAAGGGAGCTCAGTCCTCACCGCTCCCTCCCACTGCCTCCTCCAGTCTCAGTAGAGTTGGCACAATACCACACGCCGACAGAAGTTGGCACAAAACATCCTATCTCTTGTTTCTCTCCTAAGGGCCCACTTACCTCCCTTCAGATTCTTCTCTTTTCCCATTCGTGTTTTTCTCTCTCATCTTCTAGTGAGATGCTGTTTCCGCTTCCCCAGTTCACAGCTCTTGGAGTATCTGCTCTCATGTGAAGCCCATGTGCTTGTTCAGAAGGTTGGGAAGGTGGCTCAGGCAAAGCCAGGGTGTAACACAGGCCTATAATCCCAATCCTGAGAAGCTGAGGAGGTTGGTGAGTGAGCCTGGCCTAGACTGCACAGTGAGTTCAAGGCCAGCATGATCTATAAAATGGAGCCTTATCTTAAATAAATAAAGGAATAAGTAAACTTGTGTTCTTACCTATTAACCCACCCTCAGTGTCACATACAAGACCCCAGTTCTGAACCTAAGATCTGAAATCCTCAGGGAGTCTGAGGTAGGAGCCTGCTGTTAGTAAGGATGCAATTAATGTTAACTATTGCTACTCTTTATCATGAAAACTACCAAATAGGGGATGAGATGGGGAGAGAGGTTTTCTTTTAAAATGTAGTTGACTTCCTGTGATCCTGAGGGAGCATTGTTAGCGGGAAGCTGAGCTAGAAACAGTCTCACTGATCGTCCTTGTGGGAAAGGAAAGGACCATCAAGCTTTTAGATTTCTGACATGGTTAAGTATATGGAAAGAGTATCTCATTCAATGATGTCTTGCTGGGAAATAGTATTGATGCCCTCCACAAATAAATTGCGTGTTTTGTTTTATTTTTTGTAAGTTGTTCTTTGGTCTCAAAGAACCTGCCTCAGTTCCCCATGGGACACTTTTTATTCTCAGAGGCATGTGATCTTCAGTATCTAGTCCTGGTCTCTTGTTTTAGGGTTGTCGTAGGTTGGTATGCCTGAACCCTAACCAGAGGGAGCAGCTGCCATGATGGGCCTCAGCAAACGAAGGCCTGGTTTTCAACAGTGACTAGGCCTTTGGTTTTTCTCTAAAGTCTCTTTTTCTTCTTCTTTTTTTTTTTTTTTTTTTTTTTTCCGGAGCTGGGGACCGAACCCAGGGTCTTGCGCTTGCTAGGCAAGCGCTCTACCACTGAGCTAAATCCCCAACCCCTTCTCTAAAGTCTCATGATTTTAAACTTAGCAGTTTTTCCTCACAATGTACTGGACTGCACCTATGGGTGACTTGGGGCTAACTCCTGATTCTACCGTTAAGTGGAAACATATCAAGAGGGTAAAGATCTGCGTGCTGAAAAGCGAAATCTTTATAGCAAAATAATGGAGTACAGCGCTCCCCCACCACACACACACACACACACACACACACACACACAAGTTTTATGTTGACTGAAAACTACAGGCAGAGTACCTCAGTGGTGTGAAAACAAAGCTGTGGCCCCGAGCTGAGCTCGTAGGCCTTAGCTGTAGCAGAGAGGGCCTTGTTATTTCTAACTGAGTACATTAGTATTTTAGCACTCCAAAGGTGAAGTAAGGAGGGGCAATTCAAAATTGCTTCAAGAAACACCTGGGAGTCGCAGATGTGCTCACTGCTGATGGCGTCATGTTTCAGAGGGGGCCATTAATTGTTGTAGTCATATGGAGCTCTTTGTGAAATTTAAATCCGTTGGATATCAACACCTTCAAAGACAATAAAATTCCAGCCTGCGTTTGTCTATTCCCATGTGAGGAGTTACTACAGCGTGCAGGCATCACTCCATGAGAGATCCTTGAGCTTAAAGTTCTCTGGCATATAGGCAGTTGTCTGAGGTCAGTTTTCCATTTCGCAGTTGTCAAACAGCTGTCAAACTAAAACACCAGGTCTTAAAGCTAATTTTCATTTCATGGCATTCCAAATTAGCATGTTTCTTGACTTAAGAATTTTAAATGTTTCCCACATTTCATCAGAATCCTTCAATTATTCCATTTTTCCCAAATGTCCACATGTATTCTAAATATGATACCTCAAATGTCTTGTTTTCTAACCATAGATTCAGGAAATTTTCATAAGCCTTTTAGAAGCACTTGAGTGGGCCTTCCACATTGAATCCCACTGGTTTCTACAAAAAAGAGAAGGTCAAATCTTTGTAAACCTATCACCCCTAGTTTCAGGGTCACACTTTATTGTTATCTTTTTAACTTTCCTTCAAATTGAAATCATAACTGAACATGGCATTCTTACTTTCTAAATGCAGTGTAGGTTAGTATGATTAAAATAAATTCAGGTTGACTTTCAGTAATTCATTGACGAAGAGATTTCTGACTGTGCCATTGGTGTTGTGCTAGAAAACATCTCAGTTGCCTGTGGGCCATATTAAAGTCACACCTTCTCTAAGGTGCCATCAGAGACACCTGGCCAGTGTGTTGGAGTTGTTATCTAGTGAAATTAGGAGTTATACGGAAACACCTTCAAAGGTACTCTTAAATTCTAAGGATTACTGTGTGGTCACACAAAACCATTTAATGTCCTTTTCAATATTTAGTTCTTATTCTTCATGCACTCCTGAGTTAGGGTACGATTTAACCGATTTCAGCTTGTTCTGTTCTGATGTCACATAGCTCCGTTACACTTGGCTGGCTTACATTTTGTCTTCTGACATATCTGAAGGCCTCTTGCCTGTGCACCCCTCTGACTGGCTAGGAGAGCTGGTTTTAGTTATTTGACAAGTGCATGCTCAGGGAATAGTTGGAATGGATGAGAACTAGTCAGCAGAGGAAATAAACTCCAGGTAAGAAAGCATAACTTAGGAAAACTGCCATCTTAAAATGAATTTACTTTTTCGAGAAAGTCTTCAACTCCTGTCTATCCTAGGACTCACTATGTAGACCAAGTTGGCCTTGAACTCAAAGAGATCTTCCTGCCTCTGCTTCCCAAGTGCTAGAATTAAAGGTGAGTGCAGATTTTGGTAGTCATCTCTAAAAGGTTAACATTGGGATTATTATAAAACATTTTGAAGATTGTTCTTTATTAGCTGGAATACCAGAATGATTTGACTGGCGGTACCAACATGAGTTGCAAATGTGCTCAGTGGGATTGTATCCAAAGCTACCTGTAATGTCCCAGCAACTGCTTTTCTTCAGAGCCTTTGAAACTGGATGATCGGCCATCAGGAAGCCAAGTGTTTGGTTTTGTGGTATAGCATAGCCATGTCTACAGCTTACCTTCAACCCATCCTCAAACCTGCCCACATACCTCCTCCCTGGTGCTCTCACTTGAACTGTCAGCTGCTCAGGCCAAAAACTTGGGGGTTACTGATGACTCCTGGCTTTCGAAACCCTACTTCCCAGCCATCAACAAGTTCTGCTTACACATATATGTGCACATGCATGCACATTCTTGTTGGAATGCTCTGAGAAGTGTCCCGGTGGTTGGGTTCTCCATGTAGCTCTGTGTCGTCCTTGCCAGGGTTTTCTGTCTCCAGGGAGGTGGTGTTGCTTCCACTTCCCTGCACTGTTCTTGATTTATGTTATGGGGCTGTCTCAGCGTATAAGCTAGAACCTCCCGGAGACTCCAGGCTCTTTCAGCAAAGGCCCTGTGTTTATAATGGCTTTACCTACAAAGAATCATTGTATTTTATTTGTTCATTGCTCTGATTATTCTGTCTTTGCTTCAGGTAGCATGATGACATCTTTTTTATTGACATGCAAGACGTTTGTTTGTTTTGTTGTTGTTGTTGTTTTTAGACCTTAACCCTTTACTCTGAGGCTGTTCTTTCTGGTCTTAATGTTTGTGTTAGTTTGGGATACAGAGAAACCTTATATTTAAACATCTCAATTCTGTTGTTCTTTTGTCATTTCTTCCTTGAGGAAGCTCATGTAAACTTGTAGAATAACAACAACAACAACGACAATAATAATGCTTGCCGAGACAGTTCCCTGGGTACCAGGAATTGAACTTAGGTTGTTCAGGCTTAACACTTCTGCCCACTGAGCTGTCCTGCCAACTCCATTTTTTCTTTAAAGATACTGTCTTACATTGTAGCCCTGAGTGGCTTGGAATTCACTGTGGGAACCATGTTGGCCTAAATAGCAACAGTCCCCCTGCCTCAGCCTCTCAGGTACTAGGATTACAGGTATGTATGTAACATCATGCCTTACCTATGCATTACCTAGATAATGATGGATTTTTCATTTCTTTAAAATGTTTTTTTAACCAGTTTCTCTCTCTCTCCCTCTCTCTCTCTCTCTCTCTCTCTCTCTCTCCCTCTCTGTGTGTGTGTGGGGGGGGGGTGTTTCATGGTGTTTATGTGTGGATGTGAGGCGGTGTACACTCACAAACAACAAAACAGGATGATACCTTCTCTATTGTTCTTCATCGACATTTCTTTGCTGCAGGGTCTCTTGTTGAACAGGAAGGCCACTTTTGGGATAGTGGCTGGCGTCAAGTTCTCAGAGTCTTTCTGAGTCCACCTCACTTCACACTGGAGTTACAGGCAGCAAGGCAGCGTGCTGCTGGGGACCCAGATCCCAGTGGGCCGTCCTGGCAGGCCTCTCAGCTGGTTTCTTACCTTTGCTTGTATTTAGGCAGCTCTCTCCCATGTCTGTGCTGCCATGCCCTCCAGTAGCTCTCACGGTTTTGATGTAGAAAGCCAATGCTTTTCATAATTTTGCCTGTAGTCCCCCCCCACTGCACAACAGACTTCCCACTGCCTGCCTGTCCCCTCTTTTATTTTCCCCTTACTTGGGGAGTTTGGCCATCTCATGGCTGTTATTTTTGTTTGTTGCCCAGTGGACTAAGAACAGTGTTTCCATGCAGTGTTGGCTCATATCCATCATGCATATGAGACCCCCTTGGCTCTGCAGGACAATGGGCTTGTTACAGTCTTCATTTCTGCTCTTTTAGATCCACTTGACTGCAGTGTACAGACTTCACTGTCGTGACTCTGGGCCACACTAACCTCTGCTCCATGGTGGCTGATGGTCATGGCAGACCAGTTATCACTGTTGTTACCCACTTGACTGCACTGTCGATACTGCAGTGTTGTGACTCTGGGCCACAGGAACTTCTGCTCCATGGTGGCTGCTGGTCATTGCGGGCCAAAAAGAAATTTTTTTACCCCAAGGGAGGTATAGGTACACACTTACTTAGTCATCTACCTGGAGAGAATAATTTTAACTAGGAACATTTGTGGGATCAAATGTTGTGTGGCCTGAAAGCTGCATTGTTCAACAGAAAGTAGAAGTTGATCTTGAAGAGGATAAGAGAAAACAGTGTCTTAGAAACAGGAGCACATTTCAAGGGCAAGAACATCTTATTGTACGATGTTGAGCTGGGCGTGGTAGCATACACCTTTAATCCCAGCACTCAGGGGGTAGAGGCAGGTGGATCTCTGTGAGTTTGAGGCCAGCCTGGTCTACATAACAAGCTCTGGCCAGCCAGAGACAAAAAGATTAGGTCGTTAGCTGAAGACTAGAGAAGTTTTTTGGGTTGAATGTGAGGAGATCTTTGAAGCACAGCCCTTCTAAGAGCTGTTTTCTTGGGGTTTGGGGTAAGGAATCAATGGGCTGACGTGGAGGCAGAATTAGCAAGCAATATTCACATGGGATAAAAATGAGTGTTACTGTTAGGGTGCTAGTTGGATGCCAGAGGCTTGAGCTCACTGGGGATGGACTCCTCCCTCCATAATCAGCAGGGCTCAGAGTACTGGCCAAAAGAAAGGGATACAAGTTGCCCCTCAGGTCCAGGATGAAGATGTGACATCTGAACTGCACCAGCTGTAAGATAACTGTGTAGTCAGACTTTCTGTTGATAAGGAAAGACGTACCATTACTTAATCTATTAAGATTTAGTCCAAATGGGGCTCTTCACTCACCTGATTAGAACACCTGATTAGGAAGATAGAAGAGAAACTGTCTTTGGAGAAGGACTTTGGAGATAGTGTAAAGTCCTAAAGTGTAGGTTGGCCCAGTGGTCTCTTTGGCTACTGTTTACTCTTTCCTCTCTAGCATGTTGTTGACAGCCGTCCCTTGGTCACTGTCTAGTCTCACCCCTGAGAGTGCTTTACTTTGCCCTGTAGTAAACTACTAGTCTTCTAAACGGCACTCTGTTTCTTATCTGAATTCTTTCTATGAAGATTGTAAGGACCAAGGAGCTAAAGAGAAACCATAGTGAGATTCTGGTTCCAGCATGCCCGAGAGTTATATGCCACAGTGGCCATGGGAAACGAGAACAAAGGGAGGGAGGGAGGGAGAGAGGGAGAGCCATAAAACAGGCAGTAAAGCCTAGCAGCTTCATGTGAAGCCTTTTCAGCTCATGGTATTGTAACCTTAAAACTTGACCAAGTCTGGCAGCTACATACCTGTAATCTCAAGTACTTGGGAGGCTGAGCAGAAGAATCAGAGTTTGAGGCCTTCTTGGGGCTATACAGAGAGAGAATCTATCTCTAAAAATAGAACAACGAGAACATTAGATCCTTAGACATGCAGCAGTCATGATGCGGGGAATCTGTCTGTCTGACTTCATTTGTTTTCCTCTGTGACTACATAAAGAAGCCGGAACCATGAGACCATCCCACTGACGCCTGGCTTACTTTTCATCAGCTCTTAGTCTTGAAATGTCCTAGTCTTGATCCCAATCCTGCAACTGTTTTAAAGCTGTTTACTCTTATCTTCCAGCTCTCTTCTTATTCCTCATGCGCCTCACCTCATTTTTCACCTCAAGATTTGTTACCCGAATTTTATTTTGAGTAGGGAATAGACATCTGTATACAAAGTTTGCTTTTTAAAAGAAACCAACAAGAAAAAATAGTAATGTGTGAGGGCACAGGCAGAACTGGTAGAAAGCCGTGGTGGAGGGTGTAGTGGGGGGAACATGGACCCCACTCACTCACTACCGTCCTCACTGCAGCTTCTACACTGAGACTTCAAGTAGTGAACGAAAAGATGCGGAGACCATGTTAACATGTCAGTGTCCTGCTCTAGGCCATGACACCTAGGGACAGTAACTGGGATCCTGTCACTAACTGTGTGGCATGGGACGGAGGATAGAACTGCTTTGTTTTGATTTGTCTGTAAAAGGAGGCACCATTGTATAGTCTACCTGTATCATGTGGCGTCCTCGGAAAGAGGCAAATGAGACATTATCTCTCCCCCAGCAGCATGGTGGGAAACGTAAGGAATGCTCACAGATAACAGCAACTTAGGGCAGAAAACACATAAGAGAAATTAAGTGGTGTATGATATCACAGAGGAGAGATTATATCTGAGGTAGAGAGAGTGAAGTTCTTAGAGGCCACCCATTTAGTTGGACTGTGTGAGGTGTTCATGTCTTAAAGATGGGGAAAAGCAGGTTTTAGTCAGAACAAATAGTCCAGCCAAGAGGGAACTGGAGAGCACACATACTCCTGCATGTGTGCTGTGCACAGAGGCCTCTAATGTGCCAGGGCGCAGGGAGGAAGCAGTTTGTCTGTTCTTTTCAGAGTCACAGTTGCCATGATGAGAGCATGATTCGACTCAGTGGGAAATAAGGAGCCTGGAGTAAGGAAGGCCTAAGGCGTGGTCTCCAGCTATGGCATTGCCACCACAGCCCAGCAGCTGCAGGGAAGAAAAGCAAACCTGGTGACAATTCCAATAGGAGGATTTCAGGAGGGCTTCACTCTGAAAACTCTGACTTCCGCAGATAGCTTCACTGGGCTGCAGGTGTGCATGCAGATAGCTTCACTGGGCTGCAAGTGTGCATGCCAGCTCAGGAACGCTGGGCTCTCTGGCCCCTCCTTGGAAAGCTCCTGTGCCAGGGGCATGTTCACGTCACTGTTGGACAGTTAGGTGAGTGGTGTCAGGAGCTGCAGTCTCACAGACCCTGTCTGTCTACTTCATATAGGTCACCTTTCGGCCACATTTCCTTAAAAACAGTGAAAATAAGAGGTGTTTAACATAGTTACAAATAAAACGATCTCTGTGTCCCTAATTAGAAGTAAATAATCAGCCATGCTTTTACATGAAATTGAAAAGAAGTCCTCCTAAATGAATGTATTTGTTTTGTTCTTTATTTACACCGAAGGACATATGCCATGTGTAGGCAGTGTGGGATGTGTCAGGGGAACACCGGTTCAGAGTCAGACTGTCAGGCCGGGTGGGTAAGGCCCTGCTTTCTTCACCTCCTGAGCTGTCTCACCAGCCCCTTCTCTCTCTCCTAGGCCTGTTTTCAAAAAGGAAGTGCTGAGCTTTTCATTAAATCCTTACTTGTATGTTATCTTGCTACCTTTTGCTAAATAGAATTTTCAAGACTATTAAAGTTTATGCTTGTTACACCAAGACAGTTGCTCGGTGATGGTCAGTTCTTATACATTCCCACCCTAGCATGACGTTGCAGTGTGGTTGTGGAAGTGTGTCCATGTTTGATGCTGATGAAGATCAGCGGGCAAGCAGGGGGAGCAAAACCAGCTAACTGCTGGAAGGGCCAGCCATTCCCCACAGGGCTTTGTTCCCCACCTTTCCCAGTGGCTGCAGGAGGAATGGTGGCATGGTAAGAAGAGTGTCTCCTCCAAGAGGAAGTCTGCTGTCCTGGGTACATATGAGCAGTTCTGAGTTGTGTAATTTCTTTCTCAGTAGACATATTAGTTTTCCAATACAGGGAAACTGATTCCCAGGTAGCTGCACCGTTAGCAGATTATCGCGTGGCTGGAGTTTACCTGATAGAGGCTGCTGACTTTCCTACACTGACTCTCTTCAGTAAGGGGTTCCATAATCTGCCTGCCTCTCCTGTGTATGTGTCCATGCCTCATTAGGATTAACACTGTAGGGCTCAGGCCCTTCTTCCTGGGGCTAATTTCTTGTGCCTCCTAGTTCTTGCTCAGTAAGCTAGATTTTGAATTTTCTACTTTGTCCAGCTTGCAAGGAGCAACACCCCACCCCAGCTGTCCCTTGGTCACACTGAGTCCTCTCACTCCAGTATGCCATTTTGCAAATAATTGCAATCAAAGTAAAAATGGTGATAACAGAAAGAATGGTCTCACTCGAGGTCACTGTGAACCTTACATTTATCATCTATTTGATCTGTATAGTAACCCTTTGTGCTCCGTGCTATCAACATCATCTGACAGGTGAGAAATGGGTGCTCGGAGGAGGTGCACAAATCGCTTAAGGTCATTTGGCCAAATGCCGGACTCCAAGGCAAGCTGCCTTATCTCGTTAAGACTCTGGCTTAGCCACCTGATTCCACGTCTGCCCACACACAGTGCACCTGTGCCCAGGCACTTACCTCTCTTCTGCTGGCCGCAGGTCTCTGGACCTGGCCAGTGTTCCACAGTGTCCTGTGTGGACTGCTGTGTTGGAGGTTCCAGTGGTAGTGATTGTTGGAACTCTTAGGGCTGGAATATTCTTTGCCAAATGAAAGCTCCTGTCTGAGGGGAATGGTGCTAACTGCTGACCTTTGACATGCCCACTGCCAACAAAATGCACTGCACTGTCTCTCACAAATACAAGGGCTCCACAAGTGCCATTGTTTCAATAAATCATACTAAATTAATATCTGCTCAAGACTACACATCTTCCAGAAAGTAAATTCTATGTGTAGCCATGGAACCAAGAGCTTGCCTCTGCAGGCACTCCTGCATAGTCTACCTGCTTCAAAGAACATTTCCAAATAGAAGCCAAGCCAGTCAGGCCCTAACAGTTGTGGTTGGATGCATAGGGAGGGGTGGCAGTGATCACCGGTGGCCTTGTCTTTGTAGAGCACTGTATAGAAGACCTGTGTCTCGTGCCAAGGCTTTGATCCTCCCCGAGTTCTGTGAGGTCAGATTAGGCACTCCAGGCTATGTCCAGCGCCTTCTCTCAGCACACAGTGAGCTTGTGATTTTGAGTAGCGATTGCTTTTCAGTTTTCTTTAGGTAGATACTCACCAGTCGACCAGAATAATCTCTTAGCAGCATTAGTTTGGCCATTTTCTTAAGACCATTAGAGTAGAAAAGACTCACATAGTCAATCTAGTAATACTTGAGCTGTGAAAATGAAAACTTTGGGGGGAAATTCAGGATTATTTTCACCGTATGAATAAAGTAGCCTGCAGCATGATGAAAACACGTGAGACTAATTTGTCTGGTTGAAAAAACATATACAAATCATAAAATTAGGGAGGCAGCTTATAATGAAAGACATTGACTAGAAAATGTCAATGTTATTTCTCTGGTCTATTTGGTATCACATCTTAATGTAAACAGTGTATCCAAAGAAACTGTGAAATTGATTAATAAATCCACTCTCCTTCACCACCAGGCAATGTGAGATGGAGTTGGCCAGGGCTTTCTAGCCATGGCGGAATTCTCATGGTCACAGGGCTGTGCAAGAGCTGCCACCATGAGAACAACAGGTGCATGCAATTTATGCTCAGAGTAGTTTAATATCTTTAATCAGTTGCTCTAAGTCAAACCATATGATGTGCAGACCTAGACATTTTCCCTCCCTTTCACCATCAAACAGTTCCCCTTCCCTTGGCCACAGTCTTAGCAGTGGCCAGCTGTGAAGCCAGGCTTCTTTTGTTACTTAGGAGGACATACAATGTTTACTGAAGTTACAGTTGATTGCATGGTGGTTAGTTTCCCATTTCTCCCTCCTGTCAAGGTGATGGCGGGTCTCTGAAGAATAAATCAGGATGCCTGACTCTTGTGTTCTGCTCATTTCAGCTATAAATAGGTTAGTGGTTGCATCAAATACTGCACAGTGACCACTCTCATTAGGTTTGGCAGGTTTTTTTTACTGATAAAAAGAACTGCTTAATCTTTACCCCTCAGCAGACAGTCCACACACTGCTGACAAGCACTTGAGTAAGGTGGGCATCTAGAATATACTGTACTTCGCTGCTGCCTTTTTATCAAAGCTGGAGACGGTGGGATAGTTACTATGAACAGAGCAATCGTCTAGGAACATTCCACACAAGTGTCTCTTTGTTTTTCTAATTTCCTTTAGCATAAAATTAAAATATTAGATGAAATTCTCTAAGACACAGCACATGGGTCATTTTTCTTCCTCCATTCAGACTAGCTGTGGGGAGAGCTGGTGCATTCGTTGTCCTTCCTTGGCCTGTGTTTGTCTTCTCAGTTCTTGTTGCCCATGTAATTTGTTAATGGGCCTCTTGGTAATTAAGATGGTGTAGTCATTTCATAACACCCAGCTGTTACGTGATTGCCTCTGGGGATTACATGAAGAGGAAGAATGGCCCGCCATGTTCTTTCTGTCCGTCAGTGGTCCACACTATAAGGGTTAAGAGAGCCACCATGGTTTCAGGGTACAGTCTGCTTTCCCATATGGGCTTCTCCAAATTTTCTCTCCCACTCCAGGGCCATACAAGGGTTGGCTTCTGAGCACTGTGAATGCTGCAGACGATGGCTCTTACTTGTATACTACTGAGCTGGTTATAAGTTACACTGGAAACAAATGTCCCTGTTGTGTACAGTGATTTCGGTCTTTCTTCTTCCTATCACTTTCCCAGGTCTAGCTTTGGTTTGAAATCCACTAGAAAGCGACCAGTAAAAGCAGGTGACAAATTGATTTATGAGATGCTGGCTGGGCTTTCCCCCTGAAACGTGAACAATGAAATGTGAACTCCGTCTTTAAATATATTTACACAGGTTGTCACTGACGAATGCGCAAGGGGGAAGGAAGCAGTATGGTTTTTATCTAGCCACGACGGTAGAAACCTCAGAGGCTGCAGTTTCTAACATGCTCAGAAAAAGATAAAGTGACAGCTTACCCATGTGCACAGCATTGTCACCTCACTAACAGACATGTACTGAACCCTGAAAGTGAGGAGGGCAGACTTTATTTAGGTCTTACTGTAATGTTTAGAGCACTACATTCAAGGTAACCTTTCCCTATGGGCGTTTATGTGCAACTGAGAGGGAAAAGAAATCTTGACACACACACACACACACCCTCCCTCCCCCCACCAAAAAAAAACTTTTTTGCTTCCGATACTGAAAATCACTTTGTAAAAATTAGAGCACTTTCAGAAGTGAAAAATGAAATGCAGCTCTTCAGGAGGCAGATACCTTTGAAAGACACCACAGAAAGGAACACAGAGTGTAAGGAGCTAACACCAGACTCCTCCAAACCTCAGCGGCTGTGTGCTTCATGTACATTGTGTGTGCTCTGAGAAGCTTACAGCTAGTGTTCTGGGTACTAAGAGAGCATCCAGTTCGCTTTCAGGTTTTAAAATACACGTCAGGACTTAAGTGGGGTAGACAGCAGCACTAATCATATTAAGCACAGTGTCTGACTCTCAGAGAATGCATAATTAATGCATTGTTTTAAAGGACCTAATATATTAGTCAGGGCCAGAGCTTCATGCATTGCTGGTGTGGTGGGTGAGGAGCAGAGCTGTCCGGGCGCTGCCTGCACCACCACAGCTAACTCCACTCACTAAATCTATTTTGTTACATCTCTAATACGAGCCAAAGCCGTCAGACAACCTCCATTAGAGTGTTTGCTGCAGAGAACTCTCTCTGGGCTAGTAAATGCTAATTCAGTGTCAATTAGAAAAAATGCTTCTAACAACACAGGGAGATTAATAAGGGGCGCTGTGTTGACTCATCCCTGGGACTTCCCCTAGTTCCGTATAAGGACTCGCCTTTCATTACCTTCTATTTATTATTTTAAATATGTTTAGCTTGAAGGCACTTTGCTATTTCATCTTTATTTTAAAATGGACCCAAATGTTTACTTCTCCATCAATATCCATTTAAACTTAAGCCATTTGGGTCTCACTGATTTAAATTCCTCTAGTCAAACCATTGAATAAAAGGTTCAGTATAAACTCTTGAATTATTGCATTTAAACACTTTTTAAAGTTTCTGATTTCTGTAATCCTCCTCTTAGTCTCAAAGAGGTATAATGTGTATTTTAAAAATAAACATCCTGTTAATGTATATTAATAAACATCCTGTTTCCATAGCTAATTAACAACTGAAAGCTAAACCCTTTCTTTGCAAATTTCATACTTTTTGTCATGGATGGATTCAGGTTTTTGTACAGTATTCTGTGTTTCTGTGTGTGCATATTTTACACTGCCTGATTAAATGGTATGCATTTCATGGTGACAGTGCTTACAGTTTTTCTTATTACTTTTATGAAAATCATCTTTTGTTGAGCTTGGTGATGTGCGGTGGTGAGCCCAGGGAGGGCCTGCTGACTGGACATGCAGAAGTTGTTCCAGGACTGTGAGGATTGGATCATGTTCCTGTAAACAGTTGGTGTTTCACTTGGCTCTTGGAAGCCCCTGCTGAGGCACTAGTGTAATGTTCCGTAATGTTTGGGAATTATGGGGAAATACTTTCAGTATTAATAAGTGCGAGCATTGCTGAAGTGTGGGAAACTACTGATTCGGTCTCACATGTGTTTCGAACTTTAGAAAAAAACTTAATGACTAATTTGTATTTTTTTGTAAAATAAAATCAAAAATTCTGGACAAAGGATTAAATAACCCGTGCATCATATTTATATATTATTTTGAACTTAAATTTTGAAAGAAAATGGTATCTGATGAAACAAGGAAGGAACGACCTTTGTCTCTTAAGAAGTGGGCTATTGAAGTAACTTGTAAGCTTAAGCTGGTTTCTTTACTGAGCCAACTTCTGTACTGTGGGGTGTGTTTTCTTTAGTGATTTGACTGGATTCTTCTCTGAAAAACATTCTTCCTGTGCCTCTGCTGGTGCTGTCTCCAAGTGCAGTGACAGTATAGAGGCCTCTGAGTGGGGTTGGCCTCACTGTGCCGTTAGCATGCAGGGGCTTCTTACCTCTATCTCCTCATGCATTTGTGTGCTAGGGGCAAGCACATTATATTTGGTGTAAAATAAGAATTTTTAAGATCACTTAAAAAAACCTAAATGTGGCAGTGTTTTCTACATAGATTTGTGTGGGTCAGAACTATGAATATTATGGTATTGATTTTCATCAAATAAGTATTACATGTGTTAATGTAAGTGTTGTCTCGACAAGTTAGATTCTTGCTTTTTGTTTCCAATTAAAATATTAATTCATTTACTGTATTTCTGTATTTAAAACTGGGGGGTAATTTTTTTGCATACCTAGATTTAGGTGTCATTCTAATAACTATGTGCTACTAAAGAGTTTGCTCTCGAGTACCAAACAGCCCAGTAACAAGACCACATCAAAGTGAGTGTGTTTAACCACCTTCTCAAGTGTGTGTTTAATTTTTTTCCCAAAAGTTGCATTTTTAATAATAATTTGACAGAGAGAAAAAAAGAGAGAGTGGATGTGTGTATGTGGTTTTTAAGTTACTACAAGGAACATTGAAGGCGTGCGCACACACGCGCACACACACACACACACACGCACACACATGTGCCAGGATCTGAGATTTACTGTAGATGCTGCTTATGGATCTAACTGTTCTTTTCTATAGCATAGGCACTTTATGTTTAATTTTACTTTTTGTTACCTCTAATAGTTTAATCAATAGGTTTTAGTGAACTGAATTCTTAATTATAGGAGCAGATTTAAAAATCTGAATGGATTATAGAATTATGTTATTTTATCTATATTTTAATGATGCAATTTTAAGCAGTTTCATTTTCAGCTGTAATGTTGTTTATTTTTCCTATATTTATGAGACAAGCATTTGTTTTGAATGTTGTAGATGAGGTGTGTTTGATAGAAGACTCTGCCTGTGGTCATTACGTTTGAACACTATCAGATATGTATCCCACTTCCTTATGCTGTGACTGTAGTTCCTGTCTTCTTACTACTCTGGTATGTTTCTGCAAATGAGCATATTCATTTGTCCATAATATCCATTAGAATTTGATGGTTTTGAGTGTAAATTATCCAGAATTACTTTAATAAGGAATGCCTATGTAGAGTACAGATATTAACATGTTATTTGCATGTATGAATCTTTGTAAAATATTTTAACCCTAAATATTTAGATAATTAGATAAAGGATATTTGGAGAAGGAAACATGGTACTTTGAGAGGGAGAGGTTAGACATTTTATGGATGGATTTATGATCATACAGACTGGGCTGAACTATGGCAGGACCATAGAAGACATCAGTACTCAACTCAAAGAGAACTGGCCTCAGACTCTCAGACTGTATTTCTAAATCTGTATTTCTACACTTATTTTTTAAACACATTCCACATTCTTCCCAAAAAAAAAAAAAAAAAAAAAAACCCACTATTTCTCTTTGAATTTCAGTTACTATCATTGCATTTAAATCTCACAGTGAAATTTCTTCTCTCTGCTTAAATAAGACTTTATATTTCAAGACCTGTGTCAGAACTGCATCAGTGTGTAAGCACAGAAACCGGTCCTTGGCTTTCCCAGTGTTCCAGTGTTTGCTCTCCAGTGGGGCTGCTCTCACTTGGGCTTATGTGGATGGAACGGCTCCTCTAATTCTCATGTGCGCACTTGCTTTCAGATCCCTTGAGAACCTTTTCCACCATCATTTTCAGCATCTTCTGTAAGCTTCGTAAGCCTTGCGCTCCTCTAACTAAGGATGTTTACTCTTCACTAAAAAGCAGGCCTATGGAAAAGCGAGCCGAAACAGTCTGCCTGACGGGCATGTGTGCTTCGTGTGGTGTCTTTCTTTAATGAAGAGTCAGAGTGGAAGTTTATCTCTCCTCCTTCAGCATGTTCGCCAACCTGTCAAGATAATACTACGACCACAGTAAAGGAGCTGGTGACACTCTTCACTCCCAGGTGGTCTCTAGTGACCTGCTGTGTCCACTCATCTCTTCCCCTATGAGTAGAATGAATTGCTGAAGCCTGCAGAGCCCCTCTGGGTGGGATTCAGGACTCTGGGAGAAAAGCTGCCCTGGGGCCATCAGTGAGGAGGCCTGTCAGACTCCTCTTTTACTGGCTGGCACTGTGAGCATCTCGAGAATGATTGAGTTCTGCCTCTTGTCAGTGACATTCCTCTCTTCTGAAGAGAACATTGCTGTCATATTTTTAAAATACTTTTACAAGTAAAGGATTGGCTATATGTCATTTGGGATAATTCCACTTCTTTAAGGTAGCATCTGAAGGGGCTACAAAAGATTGGATGGTTTGAAACCTATCACTGCTTCCAAAGTGCAGCTTCACAACCAGTTAAGAATTCCCAAGCATCTGAGAGTTGTTAAAATGGATAGAAATTCATGTGCTGGGGCGGGGGGAGGGCTTGGGTTGAGAGTAGAAGAGGCACAGATTGAGCCCTGCTTACCAAGAGCACTGCCTACATCTCATTCAGTCTCTGTCATGTGTAAACTGGCTCCCGAAGCATCCACGCTGAGGATGGAAAATGAGGAAGTTTGCTTACTTTAAACTCTCTCCTGGGTTTTCCTCCTGGTCTTCGCTCCCTACTGTTTGCCCATGTCATCACTGCCTTATGCATAGCCACCTTGTCCTTCACGTTGCTGTCTCTCTTCTTTGTTCCTCTCCCTCTTTTGCAGTCTGTTTTTCTTCATCTGTTGCTCCACTTCCCCCACCACCTCTTCCCTTTGCTCTGAACCTCCTCTCCCCAACTGTAGCCCTGTTATCTCTGAAGAGAGCTCTCAGTACCTTCCAGGTCCTTCTGAGGCTGCTGCTGCTGCACGCCTTGTCCCCAGAGGCTCACGGCATGATTAATAAGGTTCCTCTCAGATAGAAGTGCACAGTGGGGTGTGATTTGCGTGTATTCAAGTCGCTCAAATGGCCAGCTAATCTGGGGGAAAGTACAGGCCTTGTCTAAATGTTTGTGGTGATGTAGAATGAGCACGAAGCAGCATAAGGAAAGGCAGGGACATTGTTTAAAAGTTCACCTTGGTGCACCTACTGAAGCAAAGCCTTCGAGGTGTTAAAGAACACCATGGGCAGATCTGCTCATCCATATTCTTTTATGGAAATTATATTTACCATAAAGTAAAAGAGCATGTACAACAGCATGTACATATGAAGACATTGATCAAACTAATTTTTCATCTAAAATTCAGGCTTATTTTTTTCTTTGTGTTTCCTAATTTTGTTACCAGAAAATATCATGTAACATTAAAAAACTAAAGGTGGTGGGTTCTCTTGCCTTCTTGTGTCTGTCCTTTCCTGCTTCCCAGTCTCCCTGTTCCCCTGCCCCCCCTCTCTTCAAGTGCTAATGGCCAGCCTCTACCCCTGCTCGCTCTTCTCTCTCTCTCTCTCTCTCTCTCTCTCTCTCTCTCTCTCTCTCTCTCTCTCTCTCTTTGTCTCTACTATCCTCTCAGTTCCCCTCCTCATGCCCTGAACAAACTCTATTCTATACTTAAAACAAAAAAACAAAACGAAGATTGTTTTCTGTATTAAATGCTGTAAATAACTACACTTAACTCTGAGTAGCCTACCTAGCTTGAAATTACCATGAAAACAACAGAGTTTCAAAGTTAAATAGAATAGAATAGTCTTCAGTGGTCCATTTTTTGGAATTTTCTCTGTCTAGAAATTTTGAATATGTCCTTCGTAATCAAAAATACCACCTTGTCCCAGCTTAACCTGACAGGTGAATTGAGAACTATAAATTAGTGCTCCGAGCACAGGTTCTCCTCAGCAGAATTTCTGGCAAATACTGCACATTTACCCCTCCATTTTCTATACATTTTTGTAAATTCGAGAGAGGACTCAAAAAGTGTTTAATTGTCTTCATTCCATTGTTAAGAACAAGATGGCAGTGCTACTGAACCCAGACCTTCCGTAGAAGAACCAGAACACATTGGAATACCCAGGATTTTATTTGAGAGCTGATGTGTAAAAGATACTGCTGGCATAGGATACCATTTGGGGTCTTTAAAGTACATCATCTACAAGGACATCAAGACTTCTGTGGCACTTCAGTCAGGAACAGCAGCCTGTGTGAGGGCAGAGTGGGCAGTCCTGTGTGTGAAAAGAGATGTTTGTAGATAGCTTTGGCCTTGGCCCTCCCTGTCTCCTTCAGGCCCTCTGAGGCCTCCAGTGCCCCCTTGCCCAGGCTACCAACCTCAGCCAAGTGTCTGGGCATTTCTTCTGTTTTCTTTTGTTTTTCTGTGCTGCTGCTGCTGCTGCTAATGGTTTAAAAGAGGTTCTCGCTGTTACCCAGACTGTCCCCAGCTCAAACTCATAGAGATCTGCCTAGGCTTCCTGAGTGCTAGGATTAAAAGTGCATCACCCACCCAGTTTGTTTCATTTCTTTTGAGGATTGACTATTTTGGATTGTTCTGCTATCAGTTGCTTTTATATTATAGTTTAAAAGATCACATTTAAGTAATTTTTGCATCAAAAGCATGTGTGAATTTCCATACTAAAGCTTTTACCTTGTTTTATTTCTGGTCTGTCTCCTGTTTGTTATCAGGAAACATAAACTGAAAGGCTGTGCACTCAAGTCTTGATCCAGAAGAAAAGGTAAAAGCAGCATGACATGAAATAACCAGAAACAAAGAATAGCCCAAACTCAGGCGTCTCATCAGTGAGGAGTACTTCAGGTTCGCATGTGTGAAGCAGACATTGTCGAAGCTGTGAAGTGATAGTTCAGCTAACTCACTAAGTCTGTGAAGCTGAGAGATTTGCAGTGTTTGATAGAAATAGGTTGAGGCGACTGGAAAACGACTTAGTGAGTAAGGGAGCTCGCTGCACCAGCCCAATGACCTGAGTTTCAGTCTCTGGCACCCAGGTAAAAAGGCCCTACAGCTGTGCCTGTGAAAACAAGTGGAACCCAGGAGCTGGTGGTGAGCAGCCTGAC
This sequence comes from Rattus norvegicus, assembly GCF_021556685.1. Lineage (NCBI taxonomy): Eukaryota > Metazoa > Chordata > Mammalia > Rodentia > Muridae > Rattus > Rattus norvegicus. Next base: position 54,624,007 of record NC_141543.1, on the reverse strand, counting down.
TGTATCGTGGGAATTCAAGAGTGCACAGAACAGGGTAGCCAATATCCTCTGAGGATACACACACACACACACACACACACACACACACACACACACACACACGACCAGATGCACTCCCCTATACACACATGATTTTTTTAAAGAGTAGATTGATTGCAAATGGCGAAGTGTTGCTTGATGACTGCAGAATAGTAAGGAGGGAGCACTTTGTTTATGCTGGTTGCCAACACTCCCTTGTCTCTGTAACCTTGTAAAGGACAGGAATTATCTGTGGAGAGTCAACAAGACAAATTAGGCAAAGCACAGAAGCCCCTGGGTTACTTGTGCCCTCTATTCCCAGGCTGAATTCTTACAGGCCAAGGAGCCACTGCCTCCTGAATTCCTCTCTAGGGAAACTAGAGATATGTTGAAACATCCCCCCCCATATCTGCCAGAACCCTTCAGCAAGAATTACAGGGGAATAGAGAAGGGCAGGTTCCAGCCGCCCGCTTGTTTTCACTGAGAAGGGTGAGAGCCTGGGAGGAGATTTGCTCTGGCCCTGGGTTTGCATGATGAAAGAGTTTCATGTAACTGGAAGGCCTGGGCAATCACAGTACACCATGAAGACTGGGCCAGAAACAGGCAAAACTTTATACCCTGTGTCCTGGTGGCACTAAATGAGACCGGAGAATTAGGAAATGTTATTATCAAGCAGATTATTTCCCCTTAAAACAAACCATACCCTAGCCTGCCTGGTTGTCACATGGTCATACACACATGAGCTGTTATGGAAGTACAGTCGCCGTGGAAAACACCACACAGCCAGTCTCAGAGGTAGATGTGTGGAGAATGTGGCTGGTCTCTGCTTCTAAGGCATCTTTCTATGGAAAGCCAATGCTGAGAATAACAGTGGCAGGAATCACTGGCAAGAACTTTCCCCAAACAATGCTCCTCCTCACCATTTATGTCTGTATTAAAAGTACTTACATTTGCTTTTGTTTGGGTTTTAATGCCCATCACAGTTCTATAGCTTATGATAGAATTTAATCATAAACCAAATACCTCATCATTCTTCAGCCAAACGTCATGAAATCACTGTTGATGAGGGGAGGAGATAAAGTAATTGAATTAGGAATGGGTGGTTTAAGTTTACACCATTTTATTATATCAGGAATTTTTGATATTTGAGCTGTGGCTTTCCACAGCTGTGCAGTCACTTGTGCCTGGGATACGGTATAAGCCAGGTGCTATGACTTTGTCGCCTTACATTCCAAAGGAAGATGTGTGTGGAGATGGTCAAGTATACTACTGTAGTGAGCGTTGCATGAAATAAAACACTGATCTTTCAACTCTTGCGGCACGGAGCTGTGGTCCGTACAGTCCCGGGCTTTTTGTCCTCTGCTTACTCCTCCGCTGTGAGGAGTGGAGTCTATGGCAGCAGCAGCGTGGCAGCTCCTACATTTCTGTCTGTAATAATTTCCTAGTCACAAAGGTATGCATTTTAGTCTTGCAAATAGATTGCTCTCATAGAGTGCTCTTATGAAATATTAATTTCCTGTAGTCCACAGTCATTGTTTGAACTTCTAAGCAGTTGGTTTGTAGAAATGGAGAGAGAAGTCTCTGTAGCATGAGGAATGCCCATGCCATAGAGGATTCCTGGCTTTGTTTAATTTTCCTATCTCCATTTTGATTCTAAATCATAGCTTAGCATATTAAATTTAAAAATAAATACTAAAGAAAAAGGATGCATTGTTACTTGCAGAAACTTAATGTTCAAATAATTTGGAAGGGGTTGTGTGAGAATGTTAAGTATGATTTTACGTTTAGTTCATTTTAGGTTTATGCAAGACTGAAAGGAGCACAACTCAGTCGGTCTGAGCGTCTGTTGAAATGGTTTAACTATAACATGATGAGCGGCAGCATGTGGGCATGTGTATCTGAGATGTGTGCCTAGGAACATTTGTGAAGTTCCCCAAGAAAATCGCTCGCAACTCTTGGCCTAGTTCATTTAATAAAATTCTTTAGAATGCTCCGTAGATTTATTTTAAAAATAAGCCACACGCATTCAAACAGGCCCCTGCTTATTTTATCAGCGGTGGTGTGCTAATGTGTAGAAGCCTGTGTTCTCATCCAGTCAGACGGAGCTAAAGGCACTTTCTGTGCTTCTGTAAACACAAAATGTGGGGACATGAGTGACCTGTTTTCAAGTTACTGAGAGCACTATAAAAATGCACATTTAGATCAAAACAAGTGAATTGTTAGGAAAATATCTCTGACACTCTTTAAAAGAGGCTAGAGCTAAATTACACAAAATTAGACTATCAGGGTTTATAAGAAGTTTATTTTTTCTGAAAAAATAAATATTGCTATTTTAAAATTGAGTTAGAATGATGGTCCTTGAAGAATTCCCAAGTGAGGGGTCTCGTATCTATTTTTGTATGCCTAATTTAATTGAATTAACAGATTATAAATTATAACTGCATTCAATGTGTGATGTCAGGCACTTGGTACACTCAAGATGTTCCACTGATGGTCAAGCTTTTTAAATGCTATCACCGATACCAAATATATTAAAGCTGGGAAATTGTGTCTGTTGAAATTAAAAAAAAAAAATGCTAAGTTGGGGATCCCTTACGTCCTGCCTTTGCTATGAATGTCAGAAAACCACTAGAAAGTGTAAATTGAGAGATTTTTATTATAATTGAAATTAAGGAAATACCTTTTGTTTAAAACTTGTCTCTAATTCAGATTCCTCATTAGTTCCCAAAAAATCTCAAGTAAGGCTTTGTGGAATAGCATCATAGGACATGCGCGACATTTGATATGTCACACAGGGTCTTTCGATTTTGCATAGATGTCTCCTGTCAGGCGACACTGAGCTGGTGTTTACAGACTGGACCCTGTGGTCACTGTGCTCTTCCAGTTATACGTTCTGGTTGCTTTTTGCTTTGTTATTAGAGAAATTCCTCCCATTTCGTAAATGGTATTTTTAGTTTCTTTGCTAAACTGTTTCATGATATAGATTCCACAATGTCTTTGAGTTCAGCAACTGTTACAAACTGGAGAGAAAAAAGAATGAGTCTTTGGTTGTTAAAAATCCATACAATCTTTTTCTTTTTTTTTTTTTTTTTCCAGAGCTGAGGACGGAACCCAGGGCCTTGCGCTTCCTAGGCAAGCGCTCTACCACTGAGCTAAATCCCCAACCCCAAAAATCCATACAATCTTAAGGAATCCAGGGATGCTCACCAGGAACTGTTTCTGTGCATAGGAAAGCATTCTTAAAGGATGAAGAAACTAAGATGCAAGGCTTTGGCTTTGGTTTTGTTTGTTTATTTGTTTGTTTGGGTTTTTTTTTTTAGTTTTGGGGTTTTTGTTTTGTTTTGTTTTTCTGCGCTGGCATTGTAAACTAGCTATCAAGAAGTCTGGCAAACAATTTATGCTTAGAAGTATTTGTTTCTGAAAAAGAGAAAAGGATTAACTGAGTCCTGAGGTGTTTTAGTGGCTGTTCTTACTGGAAGGTGAAATCCGTCCTCCCTTGTCAGCAGTGTTTCAGAGTCCAAGACGAGACTGTAAGCTATGAAACTTACTTCGTGTGTGGACCACAGAGGTTTTCACTCCCAGAAAAGCACAGAGTGTACATGGAAGAGACTGAGCCTGCTCTCTGACTGTGTGCCTCGTGGAACACGACTGAGGAGAAAAAGCTACAAAACAGCCCTGTCGTTGAACTCCTGGGACAGGCCTACTTCAGGAGTAGGTCTGGGCTTGGCATGGCCAGATTATTTTGCCTCAGCATTTTCCACTAAAATACTTGTTTGAGAGCATCAAAGAGCCACATGCAGCTGTAAGAAACACTAGAGATTCCACGCGCCTTTAACCCAAGCTTGCCCAGCAGTGAAGTTGTACAGAACCTTAGGATAATCATGATCTGTCATGGCCTGAAATGTTCTTTAGTCTGTCCAAAAGGCACTGGTTTGCTATGGCTTTTGGTTTTGCTATTGTTGTTGTTTATTTATTTTTTATTTTATTCTGATTATAGAATGGTACATAACTGTGCATGTAAAATCATCTTTAAAATTAATAAATATTCAATCAGATTGCCAATACTATTAGCTTAAATACGTATTACGTAGCAGTTTGTTTCTGAATGGGAAGTTTCTGAGTGTTTACTGTAATTACACAGTGGAGGGCTCTTTCCTGGGCAATTTGTTTGTTCTTTTGGTGACTTTATTAGAATCTCTTTCTAGATTATTTGCATATAGAGCTTAGAACATCACTATCTGTGGGTGCTTTTTTGTAATACAGGGAGCTGTAGTGCTGGGTAAAAAGCTGTGTTCAGTGGTACTTTAGCAAACTGATCACTTACTCTAGGCTGGATTAAAAGGTCTCCAGATTTGTTCTGTGTAATAAATCCCTTGTAGTAGCACTGCCTGAAAAGCAGGCCCTGTCTCTGCTCCAGGTTTGTCTGTTTTAGGAGACTGGGAATCCACACTGGGACCAGCTTAGGTCACCTGGGCTTCATTTGACAGATTTCTTAAACCCATAGCCAGGAATTCAGGAGGTTGAACAGCATGGACTAGACTTTCAGAGCCCAAAAACAATTCTGTGGTTTAATACATTTATCTAACAGAATTCCAGTTTTAAGTAAAAACAGAAGACATCTAAACAAGTGAGTTAGCTTATAGATGGAGAGAGGCAGGAAGCACCTGTCTAGATCTAAAAAGAAATGGTGATGGGAGAATGGAAGGTTAAGTCTTCTGTCTCCCATAACTATACCAGTATGTTTCAATAAGAGAAAAACCCGTGCAGTTGGATGGTCCTCAGGCGATATTCACAGGCAGCATGTCGCAACGTCGCATCAGTGCTGTGTGGAGAGGCAGTGTGTACAACACAAAGTACTTGTGCTACGTGTGTGGCGACAGGGCTGCCGGGAGTCATTTGATATGCCACGGATGACTATGCCAGAACACTCCAGATTCATTGTGGCTTTCATTCTGCTTGTTATCTGTTTACAAACCTTTACTGTTGTCATTGTCCACACTCAGTGATGCAGTGCACCAGATGTGGCAGTGTGGATCAGAGGCCCAGGAGCCAAAGTGCCTGGGCAGGTGTGAGGGCCATGGCCTGGGCAAGTTTCCTCACCTTCACAGGGGAAGTAATGACGGTCCCAAATAGGACTGAAGTGAGGGTTACTTGAGGTAACACTCAGAAGCTTCTCTTTGTCTTTGGTGTGAGTGAGCCCTCGGGAGGAGTGAAAGCACTGGGAATTGATTTCTGACTGAAAGTGGTGAGTCAGTGCCTGGCTGCAGCTCCTCAGTACACAAGCACTGCAGGCTACGCTGGTGTCCTCGGTTTGCTTATCTTCTCTGTTTATTCCAGCGCTCGCCACTTTGATGAGGTGATGAATGTGTGTCCCAAGTTAGCCTATTAACCCTCATGAGGTTAGCTCATAATTCAAATAAATTATTTGTTCAAAACAAATTTGCCATTTGACTCGGTGGAAATAACATTTCTTTAGCTGAGAATGTATGTGATTCTTCAGCTGCAAAATTGATTTTAAAAAAGATTTTGCCATGCGTGCTGGTACATGTTCTCAGTCCTAGCACCCAGGACGCAGAGGCAGGTAGGTACACGTGAGTTCCAGGCCAGCCAGGGCTACGTAACGAGACCCTGCCTAGATAAATAGTTTCAGATTTGTATTAGTGAGTTTTTCCTTTAAGACTTTCAAATGAAATTACCTCAGCACATGGGGGGACGGCTCAGCAGTTGAGAGCGCTTGCTGCTCCAGAGAACCAGAATTCAGCTTGCAGGATCCATGAGCTCACACCTGCCTGCAACTCCAGTTTCAGAGTTGCCTCAGGCACTTACATACCCATAGGTAAAAAGTAAAACATAAGCTTTAAAATTTTAAAAAAGTAACCCCAGCACATTTTTATGTGTAAATAAATAGCATGTATTATCAGTTAAACTAAACATGGAAAGATATAAAACTCACATCGTGGAACTGGTGGTCAGTTCGTTCAGTAAAGTGCTTGTATTTGATAAGCAGAGCACGTGTGACAAGACAGGGTAGTGTGTGTGTGCTCCCAGCCCTGGGGAGGTGGAGGCTCACAGATCTCGGGGATCACTGAGCACACAGCCTACTAGGCAAGCCCCAGGCCAGTGAGAGACCCTCTTTCAAAAATGAGGTAGGTGCTGCCTGATGGACAGCACGTGAGCTTGTCCTCTGTGTGACTTCTACATGCATGTTACACATGTGTGCATGTGCATCCTCACACACATGCACCAACAGGTTATAAACAAGCTCACATCTCACATTATGTTTCCATACTTGGACATTTTACTCATAATCATCACAAATTTAGGTGAAAAAATGGGGCGCACAGAAGCTGCTCTCTTGCAGTGTTCCTCGGCCTGTTTTGCTGTGCTGTACAACATGAACAAATTGTAGTAGTGTACAAGGGTAACGATGACAGAAGGCCAGACTCTTAGCAACATCACTGAGGCCAGGTTACAGGAACAAGGCGCTTCGCTAACAAGAGTTGAAGAATAAGAAACTCAAACAGGAGCACCTTCTCCAGGGGCTTAACCAGCCCTCTGCAGAAAGACCCTCCTCACACTGACTTTAAAAGGGCCTTATGAGGATGTTTCACATTTCTAATGTGTTTTGGAAAAATCTAGATTTAATGTGGCTTTAAAAATATAATGTTGAACTTTGAAAAACTTTCCATACCAAACCATCTACAAATCCTTTGTAGGAAACACATAGCCACATCTATCTGTGTTATTGATTCTGTTTATGACTGGGCTGCAGCTTATTATAATAAAGGAAACTTTGAAAGTGAACAGAAAGCCCATAGCTCACCGCTCTGAAGCCAACCCTGGTGCTCAGTGCAGCGTTAGTTTGCTGTCTCCCCATTTATGAAGCATCCCTTGGTTGTTTTGAAGTCCTTTTCCTCACGGCCTCTAGTTTTTCTTCTAGCTTGTACCTGTTCAAAGCGTTGCAGTACTGAACACTTTACGTGGCTCCTCCTTCCCTCCGTAGCTTCCTTCAGGTGTGGGCTCCCATGGGCCTAGTTTCAGAGGTGCAGTACGTGGCAGCAAGCTGACCCCTTTCCCTCCTCTCCGACGTCCGTGTGGGCCCCTTTCCTTCCCTAGTGACAGAAGCAGAATACACCTGTCTGCATGGACTTGTTCCATTTTTAAGCTCTTGGCATGCTTAATAGTAATCCATCTGACCGTCCAGGAAGCTGTCCGGACTTCCGGTAGTTAGGTACTGTGTGTGTTCTGTGCACAGTCAGTAATCCTCAGGGAGTTTCCTCAGAGTTACAGTGTTACAAATGATCTCTTTGCCGCATAACTTTTAGGCGTTTGACTTATTTTTAATTACCAAGTAATAGCATATTCTGTTATATAATTGGCATTCTTAGGTATGCATAGATTGTAAAATGACCAAACCAGTCTAATTAGCATATCCTCACCACAAAAACTCACCCTTTCTTTGTGATGAGACACTCAGTCCACGCTTAGCTCCCTGAAATACTCGAGCCACTAGGAAATAATCGCCACCATGCTGTGCAATAGATCATGTAGTAGTGAATTTCTTTTAAAAATAACTTTTGGCTGAGTGACTGTCACAGCGTGATGATAAATGGTAAAGGAAATGATGCCTCAAATATAGTTACTTATTAGAACCATCATTTTGAAAAATCACATTAGTTTATGCTAGGGTCTCTCTCATGGCGCTAGCCATATAAAATTTTTATGCATGAATTCTGACTGAGACTTTTTGACTAGCCATAGCCTGCAGTGTTAATTTCTCTGCCTTACATCACATTCTATATTGTAATGTTTAAAAGTAACCATTATTAGATGTCAGTTGACATGTGTGCTTTTGCCTCTACAGACAGCCCCATGTAGGGATAAGGACTATTTTAGTTCATCGTCCTTATGGAATAAGAGCCACTAAACTCTAGATTAGTGTGGTATTGTTATAAAATTTGGTATCACAGACTATTAGATTATAGGGAACTTATTTTCTAATGCTGCCTTATAGTATGTACCTTATATCTGAATACTCTATTTACCTTTTTTATACTTTGTGATCATTGTAATAGTTAGTGTTAATACTCTATTCTAGAATGTTTACCTTAGAATTCCATTGCCTCAGATCCAGAGAGATGGCTTAGCTGGAAATGGTGCTTGTCACTAAGCCAGATGACCTACTGACTTTGCTCCAAGACCTACATGGTAGAATGAGATTGTCCTCTGACAGCCATATGTACAGCAGGGCACACACATGCCCATATATGTACACGTTGGATGGATGGATGTATAGATAGATAGATAGATAGATAGATAGATAGATAGATAGATAGATAGAGAATTTCACTCATGCACTACAAAGGAATACTACATAATATGGAAGGATTTCAGAGGCTATGACATGGCTTGGTGGGTAAAAGCACCTGCCACCAAGCCTGGTGACCCGAGTTTGATCTCAGGAATCCACGTGGTAAAAGAAGAAAACCAGCTCCCCAAAGTTGCCCTCTGACATGGCGTGCACACACACACACACACACACACACACACACACACACACACACGTGTAAATGTTTCCTTTGTTTCATTTTGTTTATGAGATAGATGTAGCCTTGGCTGGCCTAAAACTTAGATCTGCCTGTCTTTGCCTCCAAGTACTAAGATTATTTATACACACAACACACACATGCTCACACACGCAGGCATACATACATATATGTCACAGTTCATGTGACATTTCTAAGTAAAGTCTGATGTGAAGTGTACTTATCTGTACAATTTGGTATCAAATATTATTTACCATGTGTCTTTTGGGGGCTGTTCTTCACCATGTCTTATTTTAATAAACATACTGCTAATATCCAGCCTTCTTTCTATGTTCCCTTGCCTCGATACAAGGAAGTTAAGAAAACAAGGGCACTTCTTGGAAACCATCTTTCCAACCTGGGCCTGTAATCCCAGGTAACTGGAGGCTAAACACAGACAATTCTGCTTTCAGGACTTGCTTAGGCTTCAAGGAAGTTCAAGACCAGCCTGAGCAATTTCTGAGACCCTATCTTAAAATAAAATGTAAGAGCAGACTGGGCACACAGTTTCTTGGTAGACTGTTTATCCAGAGAATTCACAATATTCCAGATTCGACCTCCATTTGGGACCAAGAGGGCATCTTCCGGTTAACTGAAACCCAGTATTTGAAATTAAAAGTATTCATTGCTCCTGGCCTTTTAGCTAGGACCACGTATAGTTCTGTTCTCACGTCTAATGTCATGTGCAGCATCCTCTGTCTGAGGTGTGTAAATGGAGTTCTGGGGCAGAGATGAAATGGGAGTCCTGCTCCACCAACCCCCATGCCCCACTTACCGCAATATCCCAGGAATGACACACCCCTTCAGAGGATTAAAGTAAGTTCTCAAAAATTAAAATAATATGCAAAACAAGTTTAGCTGTTATACAGAATTGTTATGCAGAATGTTTAATGACAAACTAACATGTCTTTATTTGTACTTGTCACAAGATTTCGCTCCCATTGTACATGTACAACTAAGAAGGAGCACTAGTGCTTCCTGTCTTTTAGGAATTATGTCAGAAAAGTGACATAGATACATGAGACTTACTGTGACTCTCTTAATGTTGGGATTTGATGACCAAATGGAACCGTCTGAGCTCTCCTGAGTCACGCAGCAGTTACTTCCTGGGCATTTTAACAGGTTAACCTAGAACCTGGAAAGATGAATGACTATGAAAAGTACCAGCTGCTCTCGCAGGGGACATGGTTCCGTTCTCAGTCCCACAACCAGCTCCAACTCCAGTTCCCCACGATCTGACTCCCTCTCTGACCTCTGTGGGCAGCTACACCTGTGCAGGCAGAGCATCCATACACACAAAACCAAGAAACCTTAAACGTGTGGGCCTGCCTAATGGAGTTTAAATTTCTCTTTAGCAGAGAGTTAAGAGTAAATTCCTACTGCACCACTCAGTTATTGGTTGCTTAGTTAGTTTGTTAAAGTTAAGGAGTCACTGTAAACCAATCGTGAATGTTATCCTGTTGTTTATCTTTTGCTGTGAATTTTTCATCGTTGTTTTTGGTTTTACTTTGTTGTTTGGTTGTTTTGTTTTGTTTTCAGTTGTTAAAGACAGCGTTTTTCTGTGTAGCTCTGACTGTCATGGAACTCACTGTGTAGACCAGGCTGACCTAGAATTCACAGAGATAGACCTGCCTCTTGAGTGCTAGGATCAAAGGCGTGCACCACCACTGTTGGGCTGATTGCAAACCTTGATCCTTACCATGGCTTCATCTTTTTTAGCATCACCTAATATCTTGTATTTATTCATATACTGGAAAAGACATCTACTGTTGGCAGGAAACTTGGCCCCCACATGGGTTGGTTGGCCATGTTGCTGTCCTCAGACCCCTTGGTAAGGGGGAAATGTACATATGTGGCGCTCTCCAGGACAGCATTGCGCTCAATAAATGATTTTCTGTGGCTTCTGAGAGAAAAGCCTATAAAGAGCTTAAATTCTGAGGGTTCTAAGCAGCTACCCAGCATTCCTACCCGTCCTGCATGACAAACGTCTTGCCCTGTTGTAGGAATTCCAGCCTTTTCATATCTTTCAGTAGGAACCGCTACCCCTTCTCACACACAGGGACCCGCTTGTACACACATGCGGCTTACCAACTAGAGCGAAGGCAGTTTCAGTCATCAGAGTGAAAGCGGAACAGAAAAATACAGGGCAGGGGCAGTTAAAACCTGATAGGAATATCCCCATCAGCAATTGCTTTCCCCAATCCAGATGTGCAGAAATAGCCTTGTACTTTTCTTTCTCATTTAATTTGCGTGTTATTCTATTGTTATTTATTATTGAAAGGCGATGTTTCTTGCTTTTACTTACTGTTATAGTTTTCCACTACGGTTCACAAGGAAACACATTTTGTAATATTGAGGTTTTGTTAAGGTTGTAATGTGCTATGATTGCCCCAGGACAGCATCTCAAGGACTTGAAGAATATAGTAAAATATCAATTTCTCATAATAACCAGGTCATTTCCCTCTACAGGTTCATAGTGTCTAAAGTTCAAAGGCACACTGTAATATTTGGGACAGTTCATAGAAAGCAAACGTAACTACCATTGAAAAGGTCAGTGCGTGTAGTGCTGTGTTTGCTGATAAGCGGAGTAAGACCTGCATTCTTCCCTCCTTCTGCCCCTCCTCTTCTGCTGCCTAGAATAATCTCTCACAGATGATTAGACAACAGGTGCCAGGAGAGCGAGGCAAACTGGCTTTGTGCCACATGTGCACTGTGGAGATCCAGTGTCACCCCAGGTTTTGGTGTGTCGCTGGGTCCTTCCACGGGAAGGGATAACCCAGTTGAAATACATACTGCAGCTCCTGAGGGATTAGGTGTTTCCTTTGCTTTATAGTACAGAATTTTACAGTGCCTTTGTTTGGGGGTTCTCAGATTGCTTAATGATTTCTCTAACCCTGCCACCCCCACCCACTGTGACCAGATGTGTGTTACAGCAGCGTCGACTCTCTGCAGGTTGACTGATTTCACTGCACCACTTGTGATCGAGCTTTTCTTTATTTAACAATGACATGTAAATGTTTTGCATTTTAGGGAGCCAATTCAGAGTTAAGATGTTCTATTGTTTAATCTTCAATCTTATGTGGTTTAATATCATGACATTCTATAAGATGCCCCTATAGGGGGCTGGGGATTTAGCTCAGTGGTAGAGCGCTTAGCTAGGAAGCGCAAGGCCCTGGGTTCGGTCCCCAGCTCCGAAAAAAAGAACAAAAAAAAAAAAAAAAAAAAAAAAAAAGATGCCCCTATAGTGCTTCAGTTGTAGCTAGAGAGTTCTAAAGGATTTTATTCATCATTCAGATTTATGTCTATATTAAGCCACAACTGGAGTTGTGCTAATTGATCGTTTTTCCCATCTCTTAAAGTCAAGGGGTTTTGTTTGGCATTGTAGTCTCTGCTGATGCCAGTAACTTTGGGTAACCTTTGGTACATTTATTTACTTTTCAAAATAGCTTTTAGAACTCACTATTTTAAGAATAGACTTTGAGGGAATTGTAGCCTTTGGCAGCTGTTTGAATGAAAATTCCTTAGAGCTTTCTTAGAAGTTTTAGAAGACTCAACTCACCCTGGATGCCACATTGAGGAAGCGGATTTGGGAACTCAACTCACCCCCTCTCTCCAGTTCACCTTGTGCTGAAATAGATAATGCTCTTGGAAGATGCGAAGCTAAGAGGAGGGTTGGCTGGGGAGCTCTGCCCTTGTTTAGGTGTGCAGGAAAATAATCCATTGCTGAGAAACACAGCTACATCTGCTGAAAGGAGCATTGGTGCACTCGAAGGTAGGAGACAGGAGAGCCAGCTCAAGTGGGGACACAAGCCAAGGCTTAATAGCATTAAGGAAGAGGCTACATTTGGTTGCAGGTTAAGAGTAGGAAAAGAAATTTGGGTCCTGTTAGAGGAGCTGGTGCTCAGTAACAGAGTTACCAGTGTTGAAGGAGGAGGAAGGAGAAAAGCAACAGTTGCTTAAGAATGGCTGAAGTGAAAGACCTCCCTGCCGGCTGGAGCAATGGAGCTGAATGGGGTTGTGGCGAGGTTGGCAGAGAGTAGTAATGAGGACCTAGTGGACCTTGGCAAGCATGTGGTGAGAACGGTGGTACCCACCATGGCAGTGTTTTACAGTAAAGTGTCTCTGTACAGGCATGGCTCAGAACATGGAATCTAGGGTTGCCTAGGCAACCCTGATGTGGGCAAGCAGGGCCCCACAGGCTGCAGCATGGTGTGTACTGCTAAAAGCATGCCTCTGAAGAACTGGTGAGTTGCTTAGAGTGGGCCATGTAGAGAGAGGTAGAGAACAGAAGAATCAGAAACGTGGATGGCTAAGAGAGCTTTGCAAACCATGATGGAGTATTCACTTCATTCCCTGTGCTGGACAGGGCAGAGGGGTTTTGTTTTATGCTGGAAAAGAACGTGCCCGGCTTAGCTCCTAGAAAGATCACTGACTGCTCTATACAGAATGAAAGGAAGGAGATAATGGCGTTGTGGGGAAGTGGTAGAAAAGTAGCTAGTGACTAGGAGGCCTGAGCCCATGGAGCATTCTGGGTGGGATAGTGACTATATGTGACCTGCTTAAGATTAGAATTTTGTCTTCCTATGTGACTCTGTGGGAAGAACAGATTATGATTGGTTAGGGTTCCCTTAATGCTGGTTTTGTACTGAGTGAGCTTAGTAATTATATTATTCATTTAACCTAGAGAGAGGTGTTGTAGCAGTTAGGTAGAAACTTTGGTTTGGGTTCTGAGACAGTTTGGTCATGCAGTCAGGGTAGGCTCTAACTCCCCGTCTCCCTGATTCCCCCTTCAAGGCTGTAATTAAAGGCGTGTACCAGCAGCACACCTGGCTTGGGATTACTTTCAGTTTTTCCCTAAATAGAAAATGCATGGTCTTTATAGACACTGAAAAATCGAGAAGATAAGAATAATAAATCACCCTCCCTCACTGCCCAGAGACAGGTATTATAAATATTTCCATTTCCTTCCATCTTTTGTCAGAAAACAGTGTTTACAAATTGAGATCCTCCCAGCAGGAACAGCAGGTCACTTTATGTAGAGGCTCTGAGGCGAGGCCTAGCTAGGCTCCCTTTTACTGTAGGATGCAGTAGTTGCCTTTAATAAGGACCAGGTTATGTTTTGAGCCTTTTTTTTTTTCTTTTGAGGACAAAACCTTCATGAGAGATGGCCGGTATGACCTGTTCAAAGAACGTTGCACAGTCACCGTAGGCATGAAAGCCACTTTTGATGAATGCCAGACTGCCTGCATTTGCTATTTCAGATGCCTCATGGGGAAAAATCTCAATGAAAATGAGTCATGGTTTGTTTATTGGAGGTAGACCAGTAGGACATGGGTAACAGGGGAAAAGTAACAGCTCACTGGGCATCTTAACTGGTTTGTAAGAAGAAATGTTATATGGGTCCTATAGGTGCCCCTCCATGAGCTCCTTTTTAAACATCCCCTTTAATCTGGTTGAAGATTGATGGAGATATTATCTTAAGCTGTTAGGAGCTGTGAGCTAGGTCGGAATGACAAACACACACTGACAGCTTTTGAGATGGAGTAACAAGCTCTGAACTCCAGCAGGCTGCAGGGTTTGTTCTTCTGTGGGGCCTTCAGAGGAATGTTGCTCTCACTCAGCGGGGGGAGGGGGAAATGTAGCTGTAAGTGGCTTTAAGGTACCCATCTGCCTAGCACCTTCATAGTTTCTTCTGAGCATGGACTTTTTCTTTAGTGTGTAGAAACTAGCACTTGTGGTTTGAGTGGGAGCACTGAGTCACAGTTTCTCCACCAGCACCTCCCTGTGCTTTCAGGATAGGCCCAGGGCCTGTTGGTTCTGAACTTTTCTCTTAAGACTAGCAGGGACTCAGCTTCCTGAGTGAGGCAGAGAACACTAGAACCTACTTCCTGCTTCCCAGAGGAAGTACATGCAGGAATAGACAAAGCAGACTCAAGACCCCGAACTAGACACAGCCGTGATGGCTGACCTGATGTCATGTGAAGGTGACTGCAGGTTGCACAAGGTGCATGAGCTAGCAAGGCCCTGTCCTCTGGGCTAGGCTGACTTCTGTTTCTACTGCTCTTCACTCTAGGAGTGGAAGCGCACAGCTAGTCTCGGAGTTGCTGGAGGGCAGGGAGCCTATAGCTGAGGGTGTAACAAGGCCATGAGCCTGAGGAAGAAAGGAAAAGTTCAAAATGAAAAATGTCCAAACGGTTGGTGGATTTTTACAAAAACAGACTGAGAGGAAAACGCCCTTTTGAAATTTTAACCTAGACAGAAAATATATTGTTCGCTAAGGGGACAAAGAGCTAAGGGTATTCATGGCTCCAGTGTTTAGAATTTCTTCTTCCTCGTCCTCCCAGGACAGCACAGTACCCGGGAAACTTTCAACTAAACTGAAGAAGGAGAGGTGAGGACCTTCCAGATCACTGCCCCCAGCATTGGTAGCTCCCCTGTTTTATTTTCTCTGCATGTTATTCTGTGGCCAGTGAAAGAAGCTGGTCACAGTTCCCTGGGCACTGCCTTGTACTGTCCCAGGAAAAAAGTCTCAGCTGGTCCAATTTAGATGAGATGGGCTCTTAGGAGACCAGAGGAGTGGTCCTGTGGCCACTCAAACCTTGAGCAGAACCTTCTGTTAAAAGAGCAGCTTAGGCCCAAGAGAGACCTGTGAGCTGTCCATCTCTCTCAGTGCGCTATGAACTCTCCTGGGTACAGTTAGTTCATCCTTGTTTTATCTTTTATTTTTTATTGCATGGTCCATAAATTTAAGCCACAAGTCAGGAGTGTTTGACTTCAGGACACGTGTCTGTGCTGAGTCAGCACGCTCTTCCTTGTGTCCTGCTGCAGCCGTACATACAGTTCAGCAGCCATTTCACTGCTTCACTGTGGTAGAGCAAGCAACCTGGCGGTGACATAGAGCATGTGGAAGTGTGACCATACGCTGTGTGCCTTACTTCCCATTCCTTTTATAGGACTTGAATATCCACGACATCTTGAAACCAATCTCCCTTGGGTATCAAGGAAACCGTACATTCTGAGAGTTCATATCGTATTTGTCTTTTATATTCAACACATTGCAAGAATTCAAGTTGTGCTTCAGAAATAGTTAAAGCCATGAAAGCCTTATAGACAAAAAAAATTATAAACCACAGGGAAACATGAGTAGGCAGCGGTCGCTACATGTAAGATCTATAGTCTTAACTGCTAAAGAGCGCGTAAACTTTCGTCTGAACATACTCTGCTCTGTGTTTTGGAAATGAGGTTTAAATATCTAAACCAGAGCAATGACCTAACTGAAGGACACTCTATAAAGTGCATGGAAAACAGAATCAGGCAGTGTGAGCTCTAATCCCTTGGTGTGTGGAAGGGGCGTCATGCCCTCACTGAAATGAACCCTAAGTCTTGGTTAGCATGGCATTTCTGCCCAGATGTGGCTTCTGAGGAATGAGGCCCTCGCAGAGTCCAGAGCTGCTGCCGATCTGTGGCCTGGAGTTCGCTACTGCTTTCTAGTCCCGGTCACCATGTTTGGATGGCTGGATTCCCAGAAATACAGAAACCACTTCATCTTTCCTATCTGGATGAACTAATTCATTAAAATGTCTACAAATGTCAAGCACTTGTATGCACACCCATGACAGAGCTCAAGCCCTAAAAAGTATTTACCACCAGTCTCTGTATCATGTTAGAGTAACACCTTATAGACTACAACATAACAGTTTATGACTGAAACCCTTAGTAGTCCCATGGAATGAAACTAATACATTTCAGACCAGAAAGAAAAAGTCACCCCAAATGTCCAAAACTGTATTTGAAAGTTGGGGTAAGGGGATGACGTGAACATTTACAACAGAATCTTTTAACATGAGACTTCAGTTAATTCAATACAGAATGTAGATTCTAATAGGCAGGTTAACACTTACAAATTATGCATCGCTTTTTACTGAATCTAACAGGCCATGCCTATGAGCATTGCTTGCACTGATGGCTCATGGAGCGTTCACTGAGGACTCATTTGCATAGTGTTATACTGTTTCTCTTTAACGTCGAGAATTTTATATTCACATCTTAAAACGTCTGCCCCTCGGATTAATAAGTAATGAAAATTCCCTTTAAAACAAATTGTAATTACATGCATATAATTAATGCATGGGTGTGTACGGTTCATATGGAGGTTAAAAGCACCAGCCCCATAGAGCTGGGTTCTGGGTCACTGTGAGCTACCTGATATCGGGTGCAGAGGAGTCAAGAGCAGTACATGCACTTAACTGCTAAATCACCTCTTCAGTTCCAAGTCAAGCCCTTAATAGTAGCCATGTTAAAAGTAAGTGCAGAAACCTGTGTCAGCGATAGCTTGATCAGAATGTCAGTCCCACAGTGAGTAACATAAGGGATCAGCTTTTCTGCAACCTAAGCACTGAACAGGTTATGTAAGGTTGATTTACTTGTGCATGGTGCTAGGTCCATAAACAAAGCCATGATGAAGAAAGCAGAGGAGTAGGGTAGCAGTGTGGGGTCTGAAGCACAGTGACTAGTGAGGGCAAGCCTGACCCTCTGGACTCCTGCAAGCAACTGCCGCCGATGCTCCAGGTGACCTGCGAAGAACTGGTGCACTTTGCCAGAGAGCAGCACACAAACTTGGCTGAAGATCTTTAGAAGCTGGAAGAACTTGGAAGCAGGCTGAGGAGATCTGTCCTGAGCCGGAGAAGCTGCAGACCCAGTGCTGCTGGACGCCAACAGTGTGTGGCCATCAGTTCTGTAACTGAGTGTGAGCTACAAATAGCACCTGCCACCATACCGGCTTTCCAAGAATCAGCATGGCTGCTGCCTCACGTCTACTCCCAGAGCTCACTGAAGCTCTGTGACAGACTATCCCACAGCTACACAGGAAGAAACTTTGGGCAGTGCCCAAACAGAGTGACATGGAATGGAGCCATCCCTTTGAGCATGGCACTCAGATACACCATTCAAGCAAATTTAATTTCCAAACAGACCATAGCAGTATAGTTCGTGTGCTGTACAGCCGCCTCGCAAAGGCATTAACATCTCCCCTAAAGGTGGAAAGACATTATTTGTCTTTGGGTCCTATCCATTTTCTTCAAGCTTTTTGGCTTCTTGATATTGGGCAGCTTATACTAAGTAAAATGTGGGAAGTAAACCAGTAACCAACACTTAAGAAACTTCGATTTTTAAAGTGATGTTATATATTTTAAAGAGACTAAACTTTTAAAATGCTTGAATTTTTAAAGGCTGTAGGACTTCCAATTTTCAAAATACTTCAGAATACAACTTTGCTTGATTCTTAATCTCTCTGTGTGTGTGTGTGTGTGTGTGTGTGTGTGTGTGTGTGTGTGTGTGTGTGTGTGTGTGTCCTGGTTATTTCTTTGTCAACTTAACAAAAGCTAGAGTTATTTCAAAGATGAACCTCAGTTGAGAAAATGCCTCCCTCAGGCTGGCCTATAGGCAAACGTATGGAGCATTTTCTTGATTAATGGTTGATGTGGGAGGGCCCAGCCTATTGGAGATGGTGTTCCTGTCAGTCATTCCTGGGGGTTGTAAGACAGAAAGCTTAACAAGAAGAGCCATGGGAGCAAGCCAGGAAACAGTGTCCTCCGTGGTCTTCAGTTCCTGACTTAAACTTCTGCCTCAGCTTCCCTCAGTGATAGAGTATGTCAGATGAAGCAAAACCTTTTTCCACAAGTTATTTCTGGCCAGTAGTATTTGATCTCAGCAGAAAAAAGCAAACTGAAACAAAAATTGTTACCAGAAATAGAATATTGCTGTAGCAGACCTGGCCATGTCACTTTGGGGAAGACTGTAGTAAAAGTGTTTGGAACCTGGGGCTGGAAAGGCCACTGACTGCTCAGAGCTTAATGAATTGTTATGAGAACTTAAGAGTATCAGAATACTTCTGATCAGATGCGATATTTCAGGAGGAAGCAAAGACCCTATCAAGACTGTCGAGGTTGTTGACTAAGAATTCGTAGCAATGAAACCTTTGTTTTACTAGGACAGGTGATGATGAGTAGCTGGGACTGAAAAATCAGCTTTGATTAATAAGAGACAAACATCACTGAAATAAAATCTTCTTGGGGTATTTTCTCAAGTTCAGCACATAGAAGGTATGACATAGAAAGGGCCAAGGCCAGCTCATGCTGGCAGCCAAAGTTGGTGTGCCAGGTGGTAGGTTTTAAAGGCAGGCAGGGGTCATGGAAAGCAGCTGAGACCTGTCACTGTGAGGGGCCAGGAGAGACACTGGAAAAGTGCCTGAGTTGCATTGGAAACACTAGGAATGAAGGGGTCATGGAGAGAAGTTGAGGTTTGACACCGTGTAGCTGGGTCAGAGTCCGTGAAGCATGCCCAGGAGAGGTTTGTGATACAGGTGCAGCCTGTAGAGACCCTGCCATACTGGAGAGGACAGACTCCGAGGGCTCTCCAAGGGCAGTGGAAGGCATGGTGTGGAGCCGGCCTGAGCCTCTGAGGCAAGCTGTGTGTGCTAAGGATGGTGGAGCTGAGAGGGGCGAGCTGCCTAAGCCCTTTGGAGCCCAGAACAGCAGAGTGTATCCCAGATGGAAGACCTTGAGTTGCAGGATTTGATTTACACGTTGGAGTTTGGCTTTCATTTGGTTTGTTTGTAACCATGTCCTGACTCCTCCTCCTTAGAGTAAGAAGTTCGTAACTTAGTTTTGAGTTCACAGGGACACTTGAGAGACTTCAAATTGTAAAATGGTGTTAGGTATTTTAAAGAGGCTGAACTTTTAGAAGTGTTTGAGTTTTTAAAGACTGTGGAGCTTTCTAAAGTTGGAATGTATTTTATCTTGTAGTGTTGGTATTAATGTGAGATCTTGGGTAGAAATAAGAAAGGAAAGTTATCGGTATGTCAAAGTGACATGCGGTCAATTGTCCTGGTTGGATTTGTTTGTTTGCCAACTTGATGCACACTAGTTTTGTCTGGGAAGAAGAACCAACCTCGGTTTAGAATGCTCCCGTCAGATTGCTTGCAGACAAGTCTCTAGGGCATTTTGATGACTAATATGGGAGGGCCCAGTGTACTGTGAATGGTGCCATCCCTGGGCTGGTGGTCCTATACTATAGTCTAAGAAAGCAGCCTGAGCAAGCCGTGGGAAGTAAGCTGGTGTCCCACATTACTCCACGTTCTCTGCTTCAGTTCCTGGGTCCAGGTGCCTGCCTTGAGTTCCTGCCTTGCCTTCCTTTCCCTCCATAATGAAGTGGGACCTGAGAGTTGTAAAGTAAATAAACCCTTTCCTTCCCAAGTTGCTTACGGCTGTGGTGTTTCATCGTAGCAATAGAAAGAAAGCACATGTGTTTGTTACTAGGGGGCATCGCAAGGCTCCTGTAAGTACCCCAGCCCTTCCTACACTGCTCTCCATAGCCACACTTTCCTCTAACCTGTGGAGCTCTGAGTGCAGAGGCCAGCATCTAGAGCTACAGTCTGCACACATGTACAGTTGATTCCTATCACTGAGTAGACTCAGTCCAGACATTTCTGAAATCTGTTAAACATGTTTTTCTTGAAAAAAAGATTTCATGCTCAAGTAAGTTTTGGAAACACGGAGTGAGCAGCATTAATTAGATTTATTCCTGTTAGTGTTTCTCAGAGCCCTTATCGCATTAGTGTGATTTGACCATTGAGTCACTGTGGGAACAGCTCCCGGGGTTCTTAAGGAGCATGGCTGAAGATAGATTAACTTCTGTTGAGTTACTGCTGCTTCTGCTGGTCCGCCTTCAGCCCATTTAATCAAAGGCTTTCTCAGATAATCTGATCAGGTTCTGGATTACGTTTATACCCCTAACGTTGGCAAGTAGGAGAAATTGATAACAAATTATAGAACCTATTTATATAGTTTATCACGGGTTTGGAAATTTCTCGGGCTGCCTTTTGACAGGTAAACAGGGGTAAAAAGAGAACTTTAGTGTGTGGGCATGAGAGACGACCGCTGAATGTGTCTAGGCTAGGGTGCTGTAAGCTTTATGAACACGTGAAATCTAGCCTTTGCCAGGCAGAGCAAGAAGACCAAAATCATAGCCTCACCTCAACGCTTTCATCTGGGCCCTTAATTACTCCTGGTCTCAGGAGCAGTGCTGATGGCCGATATACATAAGGCTTTGGGGAGTGTGGCAGACTCAAGTGTGAAGGGTTCTACTGCCTTAAACCTGGAACTACACCGGGGTTTAAAGATTGTATCTGTGTACTTAAGCAAACCGTTCTCAATGAGAATAAAAGTACATATTCTTTACAGTACATTTTTTAAAAAGAGAATTTTTCCTTAGGAAATGACACAGTATTGCTTCATGTTGAAATGAGAAGCAGGGGTATCTTAGTGGGATGGAGGTCTCCAGCACCACCACCACCAAAAAGAAGGGATAGGGCTAAAATCTGCTGAGGAAAAAGCGTGAATGTCAAAGCAGAATTGCTTTGTGTGATATTTAATACCTTCCTGTTTTCTCCCTGTTCTTACAGTTTTTTGAGGTGCCGTTTGACTCAAACATGAATAGAACAAAGAACAGACCTCTGGTTCGTGGACAGATCAGGTAAGCCATGATTGATCCTCCTCTCCATCCATCGGCTTGCTCACCCTGAAGCCTGTCTTATTGTCCTGCTCATTTAGCAGGATAATTATGGTAAGTTTTCACCTAGCTCCCATGACCTATCTAGTCTCAGCTTCTTGGCCTCATTGGCAGTGTCAGATGAGTTCACTTGTAGAGTGAGTCTTAAATCCAATCAACAATGTATCAGATGGCTGTTCCCATCACATTTGTACTACTGTTGTACCAATAGCTTGCAGACAGGTCACTGTTGTAGCTCTCGGGGCTCACAGCTGGGTAAGGCTGATGACTTTTTCTCAAGTAACGTGTATGGCACTCTCCAGCACCGTGAGCAATATTAGTCAGTAGAGATGAAACATCCAGTGAGTGCCAGCTAGACCCCTTCATGTTCTGTGCCATAAGTAAGTGGTGTCTTCAACAATGGGGTCTGTCTAGTTAGGACATTGCCCTCCCCATTATATGATAAGTTCATTTAAATTCCATTCATATGTGTACATATTTTAGGAACCTTCTGTGGTCGTAGGTTTCAGTATGGTTTTCCTAAGGCCCGTAGTGTTAGCTGTTCCTCCTCATACTTCCTCGTCTATGCTGCCCTCCCATCTTCCTCCCCATGTGATCCTCCTAATTCCCCATTCATCCACTTTAATAGTATATCTCCCGTCCTATGGAAGAGCCAGAGAGAGAGAGAGAGAGAGAGAGAGAGAATGAATATGGGCGTGTGCTTTAATTCACTTACCAGACAGGCAGTGTCATAGACTGAAGGGCAGTGATGACTGAAGTAACAGTTCTGTTTCTCACAGGATACCAACTTCTTAAGCAGCTTGTACAGTGTTCCAGATTCTACACAGAGACCTATCCTGGTGATTTGTAAATACAATAAAGAGTATCTGACCCAAGCACAGGATCTCCCTCTTCTCTTGCCCCATCTGCCCTGTTTATTCTTCTATTGCAGACCACTGTTCTGAGCCCAGAGGTTCTGGAGACCTCTGTCGAGTGCCCTGCACAGGCTATGTCTTCACCTCTGCCCTTTTCCTTACATTTCTTCATGTGTTTTCTAAAGCCAGGCATTTGGAGGCAGCCTTGGGCTTCCTTTGACCCTGTCTTTGTGTTTAGTGCCTCCTGGCCTTCTGGCCTTCTGGACAGTCCTAGACCTTGTGTGGTGTTGCCCACACTTGCTGGGCCTCTTCAGGTGGGTGCAGGTTGCTCAGCAGCAATGGGAGAACCATTCTCTTGCTTCCCCTCAGTTGGCAGATGCATCTTCCAATGATCAAATTAGTTCTCACTTAAACCTTTTCCCAAAATGCAGTGAAGACAGAACATTTTGTCTCTCCAGTGTCGCCGAGGCCTGTTCTCAGTGCATGTCCCTGCGGCTCTTCTGCCTCACCCTGAGGGTCTGTTCTCTTGATCTCATTGCCCTCACCCTGTGCATGCCATGCTCCTCCTGTGTGCCAGGCTGACTATGCCCGCAGTGCCCTGGAGCTGTAGGCTTTGCTGTGCTGCTGTTGCTACATCCCACTTCGTACCAGGCGCTGTCGCAGCCCTGCTCAGCACTGTCTCTCCTGTACTAAGTTCTGAGACCACAGTCTGACAGAAGTCTTGTGATGGATGCACCAGTGAACGTGGCAGAGTACTGATGGCAGCTGTCTTCATTAGGGTTTCTATGGCTGTGATAAAACACCAGGACCTAAAGCAACTTGGAGAGAAAGGGTTGGTTTCATCTTAAGTGTCCAGGTCACACTATCTCTGCAGCAAGTCAAGGTAGGAACAGAGGCCATGGGGGAGCACTGCCTACTTGCTTGCTCCTCACGGCTTGTTCAGACTGCTTTCTTAGGCATCTCAGGTCCACCATCCCAGGGATGGCACCTGAGCTGAGCTGGGCCCTGCCACACCCGTCATTAATCAGGACAGTGCCCCCACAGACTTGCCCACAAGCCAGTCTGCAAAGTATTTTCTCACCTAATAGCTCTTCGCAAATGACTCTAGCTTATGTGACATATATTAAAGCTGGCTAGCACAGCCGTGATGAGTGGATAGGCAAACAGATGGACAAATGAGTAGACAATAGAGAGTAGAATTATCTCCCGAGGGGTTGGGGATTTAGCTCAGTGGTAGAGCGCTTGCCTAGGAAGCGCAAGGCCCTGGGTTCGGTCCCCAGCTCCAAAAAAAAGAACCAAAAAAAAAAGAATTATCTCCTGGACCAGACAAATACAAAAGTCAGGATATTTTTGGTTTCCTGACATGTCTGTCAAAGCAAGCACACATGACATAGACTGCCAAGGCACCGGGGTCAGGAGTGAAGGATGAGTCCGTGAGCTTTAAGATTAGAGGACGCCAGCCATACAGGATGGCAAAGCAGGTTAAGGCGCTTGCTGCCAAGCGTAATGACTTCAGTTCAGTCCCCTGGGTCCACTTGTTAGAAAGAGAGAACTGATTTCCTCAAGTTGACCTCTGACCTCCACAAGCATGCTGTGCATGCATACACATATAATAAATAATAAATGACAAGATTATAAATAAATGGAACTGTAAATGCTTTCAAAGGGGATAAGAGGAGTGCACCTTTAAAAACAGCGCTGGACACAATGGGCAGGGTAAAGCAGATGGCGCAGGCTAAGGAACAAGGAAGAGAAGGCTATGAGATGCAGTTGGAAGAAACCACTGCAAGAACTCAGATACACCTGGGAAGCCAGAGGCAGTCACATGTGTGCCACACTGGAGCCAAGTTTCAGCTAAAACAGGCCCTCAGGGGGTGAGGATCACTAGTAGAGAAAAAAGTGGAGACCTGTTACAAGTCCCAGAGGATGACCTCAACGACAGCTAGGAGGAGGAAAAGGGTGGGAGTGGGAAGACTGAGTTACAACATTGAAGACCCTGAAGTCCTACTGTGTCTAACCAGGCTGATGAGAGGGCGGCTGGCGGCTGCTTTCCAAGACTCTGCCTGCTATGTGGACTGCCTGTCCCCCACAGAAGGGCTCTGCCCACTCCACCTCCCTACCTCACCACTGTGACTTTTTGCCCGCTTTTTTCTTCTCCCACAACTCTTGTTCTCTGACATGGCCCTGCACTACTTTTGTCAAGTCCTACAGGTCTCAGGTAGTTCCTAAGGCAGAGGAGCCAAGAAAGGTTAGAACGGAATCATTGAGACCTAGTGTGCAGCCTAGTCCTCTGACCACCGCCAACCTTAAGGCAGAAGGGAAGAGTCAGGCAGCCTTCCCACCACAGCCTCCTGATGGCCAAGTGCTTTGATGCTAAGTCTCTGCAACCTTTGCTTTCGTCCCCCTGCAACATCACTAGACCATTCTCCAACTTGAGTGAACATAGCCACTGTCCCCTAGATGTGTGTGGACATAACCCCGCATGTCCTCTATGGATGACTTCAGGGGACCGTGAAGGATAATTTAGAGTCTAATATGTTTCCATTTAGGGCTGACCTACATAAACTGAATACATTGTGGAACTGGGGTGTCTAGCCTGAGACAGCCTCAGCCCTCAGTGCTGCTTACCTGTCCTTATAATTGCTGCCGTTTTTACAGCTTTCTTACACGGGGGAGGGGTGATGCTGGTTGTAGCTGATAACTAAGGAAGAGCAGCGAGTTAATTCACTTTTTTAAATAATGAAAACATACTCTTTATATTTTAAATAATGAAAACATACTCTTTATATTTTAAACATAGAAATTTTCTTTATTTTTATTAGGATCGAAGGGTGAAATAGAGTTAAAATATAGTCTAATGAAAACAAACTTAAAAAAAATTATAATCTTTCTCACCTTCCCAAGACAAGTACAGAGGACAGTACCTCAGTTTTACTTACCTGCCAATAACCTGTATAAAATGCCACTTGCCATCTGGCATGGTGGACCATACCTGTGATCCGGGTAGTTAGAAGGCTAAGAGGGAGATCACAAACTTGAAGCAGCGCAGACTGCACACTGACTGTACTGGAAAGCACCAAGTATTTCAGATACAAAATGCCAGCCGCAGCTGTCGCTCAGTTGGTGCAGTCTGTACTCAGCATATGCCTAACACTGATTCCTGCCACCACAAAAGCCACTTCCTCCACTGTTCTGTTGTCACTTACAATTTAAAAAAAAATTTAAAAATAAATAAGCAATTGTTAATCTTACCCCATTTGAAAAATACTGCTTCCATTTTCCACTCTAGTGAACAAAATGGTGCCTTATGTTAAGATGGGTGCCTGGACTCATCCTAAAACATACAGACATGATTCTTTGAGTGTGTATCCTGGACCAGTGGTGCCTTACAACAGCACAGGTAGTTAATGGACACATCTTTATAGCTTCTAGTTACCAGTGTCTTTCCTGTGGAAACACTTGACCCTGTGGCTTTCTGCATTTTCCTTCAACTCTGGGGCCTTTGTGACAGAATGATTCATCAGGCTCTTTAGTGGCATGGGAGTCACATGTGCACATCACTCAGGAAGGGCCCAGATGCACGAGAAGCCTCCTGGAGCCACAGTGCTCTCGGGTAAAGCGCTCTTGTATCTGCCTGGGAGGACGTGTGCAGAGAAGTGCTCCAGGGGGTTGGTAATGGAACTGTCTTAACCTTGCTGTCGTCTCCACGAGTGTAGGCCTATTGGAGCCAAAGCACCGCAGCTGTGCTCCTGGGAACATGTGATCTCTGACTTCAGACTGACCACTTCACTGCCAGTAGGGATTTGTCATGTGCAAAGTTAAAAAGCGGGAGGTTCCTGGGGCTCTGGTATCCTGTTGTTTGCATATTCTCACAGATCTTTTCTTCCTACCCTTTGTTACACAACTGTCCAGTGTTGTTGAACTGTCCTACCCAGTAAGGCTCCCATCTCCTGGGCACATTATTCCTAATCGGATAAAATGGACTTAGTAGTCCAAAGCTGTCTGGAGCAATGGTTTGACATGAACAGTCCCAGTATTTCCGCAAGATTTACTTTAGTTGCTGTAGGATAAGAACAAGCAGTTGTGTACAGCACATTAGAGCTATGGCACATAGAAGCTCTTGGGGAGTTGTTGGGAGCACTGGCTAGTCCTCCAGGCTCTGCCCAAGTCTGCTGAAAGCAAGTCATTCCGCCCAGACTCACTCAGAGGCCTCTCTCAGGACTTTCCAGCCATGCCACCCCTGGGGTCTCTTCTCTGGCTGAACACTTAGACAGGGCGACTTGTCTCCTAGACAGACGCCTGCCAGCTGTGTACAGTGGCTCTTCTGTTTGTCCTCTTTAGAGAGAGCATTCCCCTTAGCACTTGCTGCTTGCAGCTAACTGCCAGTTTCCTGGTCACCTCTGCTTCTTTGCCGCACCCTGCATTGTGCTCTCCAATGCTAACCTTCTGCAGCCCTCTCTCACTTAGATTCACACATCCCCAAAGTGACCATCTCAGCCTTAGCCCTCTGTCTTCAGTTTAGTTCTCTCAAAGCTCTAAGAGAAAAAACTCCATAGCCCAAGTGTGAGCTGGTAGTTCACCCCTGACCCAGATCCCTGGGGCAAAAGAAAAGCAAACTCGCAGTTGAATGTTAGAGATAGCAGGAGACAGAGGCTGCTGTGCCTGGGCAGCTTGTGCCTGACTTCAGGTGATGTTCATCTCCAGCTCTGGGTCCACCCGATGACTTCCGGCTATAATCCACCTGTCCTGCCTCAGCACGCACTTAATCCTGTCTGTGCTTCATTCCTTACACTCAGTTCCAAAGAGGACTCTTAAACATAGTAATAACTGCATTTGTTTGCTTCAGATGCAGAGGCCTCTCTACCCCTCCCCTCCCCTTCCCCCTCCCCTCCCCTTCTCTCCCCCTTCCCTCCTCCCCGTCTGGCAGGTCTTTCTCAGCATTTCATTGTTCTGTCGGAGTTGAAACTTTCTGTTTTCCTTGTTTTCTGAGAGTACAGAGAGATAAAGTCACCTATAATCTATCTTCATCAAACTCAGTTTAAATTTCCAATGTGCCTTATATGGTAGTAGTTCAGTGACACCCCTGTCATTGGTATGTCCAGATAAATTCATATCTCTAATATTCTCAAGGCCTATTATTTCTTCTAAATGTTTTAGAATTCTCACTTTTAATTCAACTCATCAAAAATGTATTGATTACCTGTGGTAACAGCATTATGCATGCTGTTTGTGTCATGGCAAACACTTTATAAAATGGACAGGAAAATTGGATGGGCAGCCCCAGCGTTAAATGAAATTAATACATTGGTGTGAACGAAGGTCTCTGAGAAGTCGTAGAAGACACAGAAAAGGACAGGGTGGACATTGCACACCTGCTGACCAGGACTGCTGGATGAACCTTTACTCCTGTTGTTTTGGAAGGCATCTGTATTTTGATTACATCTCCCTTGAATTTTCCATTTTCCAGCTTGGTGATGCTGACAGAGAAATAATGGATGCCAACATTAGTTTTTCCGAGTTAATGGATCAGATGAGGGTGATCCATAATGCGTAAGCTTAGGTGTGGGCCGTAAGCAGGAGATTGCCTGATAAGAGCTGAGCAGGAGGTTATTTGGGGAGGATAAATGGAAACCCTTGGAATCGGGTCAGCCATACCTGTCTCTAAGATGAATGATGAAGACTGAGTTTTAGAACGAAATGAATGGATTGTTTAGTTGGCATTACTAACTTAAAGAGCAGGGTTTAGCTTAAGTATTACAGGGACTTACAGAAGACATTTTTCAAATTTACTGAAGGTTTTACCAGTAAGCACTTAAGCAAATGTAAACATCGTGTGGGCTACAGGGGAGCTGTATTAGTCACCACCCAGTCCCACTGGTCTAGTGGACGTGGACCCAACCAGGCACAGGCCTGCACAGCTTCCAAGGCTTGTTATGATTAGTCTCTCAGTGTGTGCATGCCACTAATGTAATAAGAACATAAACATTCTGTAAGTATAGAAATTTCTTTCTGTAACATTAACCAGTGATTTGAAGCGGCAGGAAAAACAAATTTGGTCTCAGCTTAGTTACAGAGGTGTTAATGTGGAGAAGATTGTTCTGGAATAAGATCGTTCAGTATCAGAAACCATGGAGTTGAAGAGTCAGCAGAAAGTCTTTGTACATATCCTCATGCTGAGTCATTGCCAAGACACACTGGGAGTCTCTGTCTCTGAAAGGCGTAGTCTCCCTGGTAGTCAGGAGAGGGGAAAGCATGCCTGACTGCGAAGTACTCTGTGTGTGACAGGTTCTTCAGGTCCCACATCCCTACATAATACCTGTAAGATATCCTGATATTCTAATGAACATTCACTAGAAGAGACAGATGTTATACCTTAGGAATTTGATCTGTTTTTCTTTTTGCTGTTGTTGTTTTGCTTAACAATAGTCAAGGTACACATAGGCTAATGTTCCTCTTCTCAAGACTGGACTGTACAAATTCCGTTCTCACTGGTGAGTGTGAGTGTGGGCTTAGGCGCTGTCTTTCTCGTGGTCTGTAGGAGTTTATTGGGCAGCACTCAGGGACAGAGAACATAAGTTAAACGTTGTTGAGAGCTACAGACTAACTACATACACTAAAGTACACCCTGGGAGATGTGTAGGCAGGATGGCGGACCCAGTTCTCAAAGACCACAGAGGGTTGCAAGAGCCTCAGAGCAGACATGGAGGTCCCTCTCCCACTGGTGAAGGGGTTCAGGAAGAAAAGGTAAGAGCCCCAGAACAAGCATGGAGGTTCCCCTCCTGCTGGAGGATAAAGGTGAGGAGAAATGTTCTTGGAATATTTATTGCTGTTGCTACGCCATTGCTTCTGTCTTCTGCATGTGCTGGAGATGGGCCAGGGCTTCATGCATGAAGACCATAAGGGAGGTGTTGGTACACCAGCCTACACCAACACTCTTGTCTATCCACAAGCTGAGGAGAAGCATGAGGAGCAGCATTCATAAAGTTAGCAGGCACTTGCTCTCCTACCTAGACCCAAGAGAACAAACTATGGAGAGACCACAGAGCAAGTCCAGACTGCGGGGGCCTGCTGTGCCTGCCCTAGCTGGCAGCATTTAAAAATAGAAGAACCTCACATCAAATCTGAGACCAAGGTGATACACCCCCACTTGTCTGCACAGCCTGGGCCACTCCCTTTCTTGTTGGAGGGGGTATGGAATTGAAGGGTGGGCTTTGAGGTTTCAAAAGCTCATAGACCTCAGGCCCTGGCTCACTTCCTGCCTTGTGGTTGTGTCAGATAAAAGCTCTCAGCTACTGCTCCAGAGCCATGCCTGCCTGCCTGCCTACCTGCTGCCACACTTCCTGCCATGATGGTCAAGGACTCAACCTCAGCACTATGCTTCCGTTTATAAGTTGTTTTGATCATGGCATCTCTTCACAGCAATAGAACAGTAACTAAGTAACATTGGAATCACCATCACCTGCAACAGACAGAGAGACAGACACACCACACACACACACACACACACACACACACACACACACACACACACACACCAGAAATTCCAGTCTGTATACAAACACCTCTTCTCTGTAATTTAAATGAATCTGTATGGCACCCTTGAAAGCTCACTGACTGCTTCTTCCTATCTGAGGAGGTTATCTCAGAAGTCTGCCATATCCTACAGATCTGGTCCTGGAAACCTGACTGGGGTGACAAGGGAATGAAGGACAGATACAGACAGATACATAGAGGAAAGCTGGTGTCTAGTGGGCTACACATATTCAGCCCAGCACAGGAGGAGCTTGGTAAGGTCTGTAGGGAGCAGTCTTAGGCTACAGTCATGGAGGAGGGCGCTGTGCTTGGCAGTGTAGTACCCACTGCTCATCAGTAGTACACATCCTCCTTGGGCCAGTGGATGGCCTTGCCCTCAACAAGGGAAGGCATGGCCATGAGGTAACACACATTCACTCAGAATGTCTTCATCAGCTCCCCATAGAGCTCAGCACAGGGCAAGGCTCACTGACTTCCTGTACTCTTTACAGCCTGACTTTTAAACAGCAGATCCCTCGTATCTTCCTCCTACATTAGTATAAGCAGATGTACTGTTTTCTTCTTTCAAAAAAGTTTTTCATATAACACATCCTCCATGTTTATAATCAATAATAAGTAAAAGTATTTGCTGTTTGTTACATTTCTTGCATTCCTCTTAAATGTGGTTTTAAAATTTACTCTTTTCAGGCTGGGGATTTAGCTCAGTGGTAGAGCGCTTACCTAGGAAGTGCAAGGTCCTGGGTTCGGTCCCCAGCTCCGAAAAAAAGAACAAAAAAAAAAAAATTTAGTCTTTTCAAATAGGATGTATGCCTTCATTTTCCTTGAGTTGTGATTCAGTGTTCTGCTGCTTTACCATATCACAGCTTTAGACTTACACAAGCTACCTAATAGGGTTCTATGGAGACATTTTCAGAACAGTTATCTGTAAAGACATTCCCCAAAAACTCTTTTCAAAGCTCAACTGCGGGATTTATACAGGAAATTAAAGTTAAATTGGCTTGATTTGATGAAGGTTTAAGCTTTTCTTTTGTGTTTGAAGAAAGGAAATTTTATTTTGTAATTTAAAAGTCATTTATTCAGGAAGAATGGCCAAGAAGTATGAGATTAATTTTTGTATAGGCCAAAATTACCTGTGGAGCCATTCATAATATAAAGCAATTTAATACAGTGCTTCCTGGACCCCCAACACACTGCTTACACAGAATGGCCCAGTTTCCCCAGGAAGTTATTTAGAAGTCAAGTAATTTAAATTACATTTATTAAGTGCGATGAATAGACAAACTCAAGCTTATATTTCTCCCTGTTTCTAATATCTATAGAAAATTCTCCTTCAGTAGATCTACATACATCCAGACGAGTATTTAGTAAACAAAGCAATGTTCCATTATAAGGGAGCACGTGTGACCCATGGAAATGTATGGATCAACCCCCACTCTTGTCTGTCAGTTTCTCTTCTGTAGTAGCCTTGGGCAAGAAAAGCAGTAGAGAGATTCGTAATTTGAAATGTAATTCAGTTTGCATGTGAGTTTTGAAGTAAGCCATTCAGCCCTCATCATGAACCGTGAAGCTATTTGCATGAGCAGATGAGTCTGAAGAAGCACTCTCGGTCCTTCCCATGAACCCACCCTGCTCCACGTATATTAACACTCCTAAATCACTTGCACTTAGTGACTGCATTGCTGACATTGCCATACCCACTTTATGTTCATTTCTGATATTTCCCATACAAATTCATTGCAGCCAGAACCATTCAGAGCCCCTAGTGTCTCTGATCCTACTGAGTGGACACTGTCACAGCTGCTGTGGTAGAAGGTTGGGAACACAAACATTTCTGAAGAATCAGTCAGGTTTTATCTATTGCTAGTTCATGTTTTATTATTTGATAGAACAAAATTAAGTTTTTATACAAGTTGTAACTACAAATGCAAATACCTATGTATGTGTGTGTATATATATTATATATATGTATATATGTATGGATGTGTATATGTATGTATGTATGTATGTATGTATGTATGTATATATATATTCTTAGGTCTGTAGGCTTCAAAATGAACTGGGGAAAGATTCACTCAGCATTTTCAAAGCCCCTCCCTATATCCAGCTCTGCTTAAAAGGTTCTCCCTATTTAAATAATGTCGTCTCCTTGCATGTGCTCTCTCATGCAGCTGATTTTACAGTGATAGCCCATGGGACTTTGGTCTGTGTCGGTGTGTTTAATGTCTATCTTCCTTTCTAAATAAAAATTTCTCATTTTCCCTTCTGTTCTGTTGCCAAGCAGCACAGTGATTGACGGCCCAGGCAGTGAGAAGTATGGGTGAATGAGTGAACAAACCAACAAGTGAAGGCCCTGTGTGGATAGTGAGTGTGCTATTAAGAGGGCCCATGAAGTGTATCCCCACTGAAGCTCCAGAGTAAGAACTCTGCCCAGGCAGCACAGCCGGGCACCGCAGTCCCTCCCCTTCCCTACGCTCTTGCTGTTGAGGCTGTGGACCTAACTGAGTTGAGTTGAGCTCCAGTAACAACACTGAAAGAGCCGAACACCCCAGCACATCTTTCTGTTGAGAAAACAAGGACCACGAGAGGTTAAACATCAGGTCCTGAACTAGAGTGCGTCCTGGCCAGTGTGGTTGGTCAAGAAAGAGGAGGAGGAGGAGGAGGAAGAAGAGGAAGAAGAGGAGGAGGAGGAGGAGGAGGAGGAGGAGGAAATTAAAAGACTGTAAAATAATTTTGTTATAAGAATATTCAACAGGCACTGGAGCAGAGGCAGTAAATGAAGCTCAGGGCTCCCCAGACCTAGAGTTATGGAGTTTTTGATGGTACAAACACTTGAGGCTGTATGACAAAGTCAGTCCCTCTTAGGCGAGTCAGGGAAGTCAAGGGGCACACTGTTTCTCTGCCAGCAACTACTGCTGCTAGGTCATAACCCCATGTTCTTTCCACTTGGAACAGCTCAGAAAGCACACATCGATAGGCACTTAAAGTGGGTCACCCGACCTGGCCAGCCTCGGTGTGCCAGTGACTCCTGTAGGCCCAGAAAGAATACTTTTACCATGGGAGTGCCAACATTGTGTTGGCAGTGGGATGGCATAGTTTATGACCTGTAGCAAGCCTGTTTGGGGTCCTACCTGGTTCCCAGGTATTACCACTGCTCTAGTCTAGGAACCACACCCAGAACTACTGTGTGGAGGGTGGATGCAGAATTCTATCCCTGGTTCTGGGCACAAGGAAAGCCAAGGGGTGCTGCAGAGCCTTTCTTTGGAGCTCACCCCTGGCAGCCAGATGTAGTGCTCCTCGTGGATGAGATTGCTATAGAATTAAGGAACAAACAACAAATGGGGAGGTGCAAAGGAGAGAGTTCTTACTGCAGAGAGTAACAGAAAGAAAGTGGTTCCACATCCTGTGTCAGCTTTGTGTCGTCATGTTGGAGACACTTGTAGAAGCATCAAGGGAGAGGTGCAGATGACTTTCTGAGTGTGCAGAGTGGCTGGCCTGAAGTCACCAGAGCTGCTGCCTTCAGTCTGTGAGACTTTACTCTTTGTAAGCAGAGTCATTGTATTTAACAAGAGGAGAACACTTTTTCCAAATGAAAAATAGGTATCTGTTGAAACTGCCAAGTTTGGGGTTGGGTTCCCACCCAGTGACACAGCACTCAGCCCACTGCCTGTAAACCTTGCTGGGCCCTGTAACCACACACACAGGTAAAAACGCCAAACTTCTACAACTTTATCCCTGTGGTGTTGTCCCTGTCTGAGTAACTTACTTGGACTTTAAAACAAAGCCAATCGCCACTTGCTATATATACTCTCTCTTCCTGGAAGCGCTGTCCTTGCCTTCTTCTTCTTCCACAGGTCTAGAGATCGCACTGAATATCACATTGGATAATTGTTTTAATTTCTAGGTTGCGTTTATTCATGCAGTAGTACATGCATACTTGCATGCTTGTATGCGTGAGTGACTGACAGCACGTATGAAATCAGAGAACAATTTTCAAGAGTTGTTTCTTTCCTACCCAGAGAGCTGAGGTTAAAGTCAGGTCAAGAGGTTTTGAGACGCCCTTACCCACTTCGCTGTCACACAGGGCCTTCTCTGCCTCTTTGCCCTTCTCCCTCTCATCTGTCATTGGGTCTCGGTTTAAACGTTCCCTTCCAGTCAGATATGGCAGTGCACGCCTTTAATCCCTGCGTTAATTAAGTAAAGGAGGATAAGATCAAGTCCTCTTTGAGGCATTTCCCCTCTGTCCTCCCATCCTGACCCACTAAGGTAGATGCTTCCCCTATCTGTTGCTCCAGCCAACGGCGAGCAGGGCAGTGAGCACTCTGTCCTCTCACTGTGTCTGTCCGTCCTTGTCAGGAAGTCGGTGAGCACTGATGGAAATCTGAGGCACAGGAGACAGCTCCCGCTGACAGCCCCCATAGACCTAAGCCGACCCAGGAAATGAGAGGCTCTGCAGGGTAGTCCGCCAGTGTGACCCAAGGCCAGTGGGAACTCTGGCTTCAGCTAATGAACCAGTCTACAAACCCAAGCCGAGGCCCACCCGCCAAGTCACTGTGCTTGTCTTGAGTCTATCCTCACCAGAAAAAATTTTACTTTGTTGGTTTTAAAACTTGTTGTTTGTTTGTTTGGTGGGAAGGGGTGCTGTAGTTGTTTTGAAGACATGATACTGTTTTATATCTGTCCTGTTGGAAGTTTTTGGTTTGGTTTGGCTTCGTTTTCAGTGCCCTACTTTAAAGTAACTATAATAGCACAGGATAAGGCCAGAGACGTACACCATATCTGTCTCTGAATAATTCAGAATTGTTTACTTTTTATTTTTATAGCTATAAATTTTCTGACTTGAAATGTATATTACATTTACAATAAGAATCTTGGCAAAAATGAAATACAACAGTAAAATTAGCCCGTTGGTGCTCTGAAGGTTCCACTTGGGGTGCTCTCTCCTGGTGCTGAGCTTCGCAGGGCATGCTGGGTAATATCTTCATTCTTGTTTGCACAGCCCATCAGCCTATTTGGTTTTCATTCATGCCCCTGAGCATATTGATTTAAATGCTAAAATCAAGCCTTATGATTTTTTGTGTTTCTAACACAGGTCAAAAACCAAACTTCCACCCAAATTGCCTATCTCAATAAATTAAATTCATGTGTGCTTTTCTGAAAGGGCTTTTCATAGCACTAACACACCCTGGACCCAACTACTTCCCCGGCCCTTGGCGACGGGAACAACCCTCTCTTCTTCCTTTTTTTTTTTTTTTTTTTTTATTTAAATACAAGGACCAATTCAGGAAAAATAAATATGTTTATGAACTACATTTTTTTCCACTCAAAATAAAACTAGCCTTTGGAGCCCCATCTATGGGAAGACCTGTTTTCATAAACCGGGAGCTGGCTTACCGAAAGAAGAAGGGTTAGAATGTTTACACTGGTTTTCAGGTCCTTCTCTCTTCTGGGCATGGTGAGATAGCCAATGCGGCTTCCTGATCTTTCATCTGGAGAGTTCCATTGCATGCTATGCTAGGAAGTCATATGGTTCCATGTCAGCCAGTGCTTGTTACGGTTGAGAGAAA
Source organism: Rattus norvegicus (assembly GCF_021556685.1). Classification (NCBI taxonomy): domain Eukaryota; kingdom Metazoa; phylum Chordata; class Mammalia; order Rodentia; family Muridae; genus Rattus; species Rattus norvegicus. Next base: position 54,588,886 of record NC_141543.1, on the reverse strand, counting down.
TCTGTTTCAGGAATGAAGTGAGTAAAGGCAGTGGGAAATTGCATAATGGAGAAGGCAAAGGTGTATGTCCAACTCAGAACCACACTCTATCTAGAGCTTCACTTTGAAGATAGCACTCACAGCAGGAGGTAGGATGTGTGGAGTAGGAAGACAGTGAGATTTAACAAACAATGGGGAGGTGGGGAGGGATGTGCATGGCTTGGGGCAGACAACAGAGGTGAAGGGCGGAGCTGGAACGATGAGTTAAGAACACTCAGTACCTTTGCTGAAGACCCTGGTTCAGTTCCCAGCACCCAAATGGTAGTTCACAGCCATCTCCAGTCCCAGGGGATCTGACCCTTCTGGCCTCTTCAAGAACCAGGCACGCACGCGCGCACACACACACACACACACACACACACACACACACACGCCATGTAGGCAAACATTCACACACATAAATAAAAATAAAAACTAAACCAATGAAAGAGATTAGGAAGGCAAGTGAGTAAAAGCAGCGAGGTGTGCATCCACACCTCACATCCATGAGAACACAGACAGCCTGTTTCCCTGAACCCAGAGGAGTGGTGCTAGGAAATATAATGTGATAGAATGCAGCGGTGGGAGTAAGGGAGTTCCCGGCGTGTCCCTGCCAACCACACCTTGTGACAGACTTAGTATAAAGAGGATTTATTGTGGGAGAAGGGAACGGGGACCTGAAAAAGATGTAGAAGCAGTGAGAGCAGGGTACAGAGAACAGAAAGAGGAAGAGAGGCCTGCTGGGAACATGTGGGGACAGAGAGAGCGTCAGTAGAAGTGGGGCATAGGTACTGAGCTGTCCTCTCTATTAGCTGTCACCTGGCTCCACACCTGCTGGGCAGCGAGGGATGATGCAAGCCTAGGTCCCTGAGAGGAGCCTAGTAGAAATCTCTGTTAACCAGCAAAGGGAGTGTTAATCATCCCACTGATTGTCACTGCTATGTTAAGACATCTGTCCACACTCTTGGGAGCTAGAGTAAAACTAGGGCTCCCAGAAAGGTGAGCAGTTAGTTCAGGGCCACACAAGACACAGGCTAGAGGTGAACTCTAGCCAGATGCTGTGATTAACCATGCTCTTGCAGTGCTCTGACCAGTATGTTTTCAGAGCCTTTCCCAGCAGGAGCAGAAACAGCAGATGACAGAAAGACTTGTTAGGGTGGGAGGGATGGAGACACAGAGAGAAGGAAAGACTGAGGGTTCCTGAGTCCATCAGAATTCACTGGCTGTAGGTTCCAAAGAGGTGGCCAGGGACAGGTGGGTGCAGATGCACTCAGGTCTTCGCGGTAGCCATGGTCATCCTGTAAGTCTCAGAGTGAGTCTTAACTACCAGGAGACCCCCCAAGTAAGACGGGGTCATCCTTCAATCAGCACCTCATGGCAAGTGACTGGAAGGCAACCCCAATGGCTATAACAAGTAGTTTTTATAGTTTTTAGGGGTACAGGTTACATCAGCAAGGTTACAGTTCAAACTTATTGGCTAGGCATATTGACCTTTGAATCTATTGGCTAGTAAGCATATGACGTGCATTCGGACTCTGTCTGGGACCAGAGGGTCACGTGACTATCCGTACACTCTTCCGTTTTTCAAGAATGTCCCTGCTCCTCCCGAGAACTGTGGGTGGAAAATGGAACTTGGCCTAGCCTTGACCCGAGGCGGGAGCTGGTACTTGGCCTAATCTTGACCTGAGGCAGTGGGTGTAAGGCTGGGGAAAGCCCCCTAGGATCCTTCACAGGAACCCCATAACCTACCTACTTTCTACCAGGCCAAGCTTCTTAGTAGCACTTATACTTAGTAAGAACTATGATCCTTCAATCCTGTTACCTGTGACAGCCCTGTCCCTGTGTGTCCCCTCTTTCCTCAGGACACCCATTCTGCTCTGACCTACCTTCCAGGCAGGGCAGACCATAGTCCCTGAGTAGAAAGGGCCAGCTAAATGAGAGCCAAGCAGAATTTTTACCTAGTGTCCCAGCACAGTGGACTGGTGTCACATGACACTCGAGCTGCTGCTTCTCTGCTCACCCTCCTTTGGAGCAGGAAGAGGCTGAGTCTAATTCAGCCTCACTCTCTAAGTTAGTCCTTCTTAGGGAGCCCAACTCAAAATCCAGAGCACCACTCAGCGGAGGAAGCACACCACAGCCTGACAACAGAGGGGCGTTGCCTCAAGAGATGGCCACCCTTGGAGAACTTACATCAGTAGAACTGAAACCCATTAGAAGCTGCTAAGTTATGACTAGAACTTGTCAGGAAGCATTTTGTGGAACCTATAATTGAGTGGGTACCAGAACACTGCAAACATGATTTTCTTGGGAGGTGAACTGTGGCTTTTGCACAGAAAGCACGGGCTTAAGTAACCTCCATTGACTCCCTAAGAAAAAAACAAATGTGTATATAAACAGGAACCAGGAGGTCACACATATTGAGACTCAAAACATCTTTCACATTCTGGAGTGTTCTTTTTACATACAGAGCCCTCTGTGACCTCTTGTTGACAGTCAAATCCACAAACCAAGTGACATCATTGGCAGTGTGAACCAGCCTCCTGGTGTTGATCCTGGTAAAGGACTGTAGGGCCTTAAGCCTGTACTTCACTGGGGATGTATCATGCAGATTCTCTAGGGCAAACATTGATGTTTGCTGTCCCTGCTTTGGTGACACTTCAAAGTGCAACAAATGAGTAGAATGGCTTCCAGAAGGGATCCTGCTTTTGTCCAGAACTTGCATTATTGCTTGCATCTGTCCCTTATTTAAAAGTAGCCCTGGCTAAGCCTTCACGTCAGCCCTAGAGGAGATGAGTCAGGGGACCTGCAGGTGTGGGGAGTGCAGGGCTCTGCTTCCCACCCGAGCTTCTTTACGGTCTCAGGAAGTCACTCTACAACTGGGAAGGAGGGCCCATCATCCTCCATGAATGTGAAGATGCTAGCTCCACGTCAGTGTGCGCTTTGAGCTGCAGACCAAAGCTAAGTGGACCGTGCTCACTATGTCCTCTGCTCTCTTCCAGCCCCCTGCTAGCCGTGTCTTTTGCCACCTGCTGTGCTGTACCAGGAGTGGCCCTGTTGACCTGGGGAGTGAATCCACTGACCGGGGCCTTGGGGGTCTTCAACATTTTCCTGTATACTTGTTGTTACACACCACTGAAGAGGGTCAGCATCGCCAATACCTGGGTTGGAGCCGTGGTTGGTGCCATTCCTCCTGTCATGGGCTGGACAGCTGCCACTGGAAGCCTCGATGCTGGTGAGTGTCCCCTCGTGCAACAGTGGCTTTTCTCAACAGACAGGGTTGTCAGTGCCAGTGGGAGAGCTCCCGAGTCTTCCAAGTGGACCCAGCACCTGCCAGTACAAGGCCCCACAGGGCTTGGAGCAGTTTCATTTTAGTCTGTTGACTCTTGTGGCAAAAGTGTTGATGGGGAAGTCCCAGCTGAAGGGGTCCGTGTCATCCGAGCATGGGAGACATAGGGAAGGCCTAAGAGAAATCAGAAGGCACTGCTGTCTCAGCCTAGGACTGCAGATAGAGGGAGGAAAGGCCCCAAAAGAGTGATAGAATCAGAACACAAGGACCAGCTGATTTGTTTGGGATCCGTTAGGAACCCCCGTCCCCTGCTAAAGCCATGTCACCTGGCTGACAAGCCTTCCTCCTTCCCCTGGATCAGGCTCGTTTTCCCTTGTGAGAGGACAGATTACCTTCATTAGCTCCTCGTTTGCTTTTACATGGTTTGCTGAGACCGTTCATGCTGTCCACAGCAGAAGGGCCCAGTGGCGCCACAGTGTTTGGTGGTGTATCACAGCTGGATTTGTGGGGTGAAAATAGCTCACTTTACCATCTGAGGAAAGCTTCACAGTCTGATTAGTCAAGTAATTGGTGTTTTGACCGACACGTAGGAAGGAAGTGGTGAGGTTTCCTGCAATATCTGTAAGTACATAGTTTTCACATGAGGGATCAAAAGGCAGTGGCCACACACCGTCGCCCTGTGAGCCACACTTCTGAAACTTCATAAAAGCTCATACACTCTGATTTGGCAGACACACAAATGCCATTACACCTTTGCCATGATCGTCTCCTAGAATGGTTTTAATATCCTGTAAGTGGTGGGTTTAATGAATACACAAATACAGCATTCTAAAGCTTATGTACTCTGTGATAAACTAAGCTCAAGCCTCATCCACGTGGGAGGCAGCAGCAGCAAAAGGCTCCAGAGCCAGATCTGAGCGCCTGTTTGCTGCTGACCTTGGACCTGAGCGTGGCCCCTTCTGGCAGTCTTCTAATCTGCCACTTGGAGTTCACAATAGTCTCTCCTTGTAGAGTGGTTCTGAGGACAGAGGGCTTGTTACTGTGGATAACTTAGACGAGGAGGAAATTTATTTTGTACACTGACAGAAGTTGGGGCATTGAAAATGTAAAGGCCAGCAGTTGGGCTATTAGATAAAGGCATCTGCCACCAAGCCTAGTGACCTTAGTTCAATCCCTGAGATCCATGTGGTGGAAGGAGAGAACCAGCTTAAGCAAGTTGTCCTCTCACCTCCATGTGTGCACACACACATACTAAATATATATATTTAATCTGAAAGAACGCTGCATCCAGTAAGGGCCCCAGACTGTTGGTGCATAGAAGAAGAACAACAATAACTAAAAGACAGTGAACATTGATGTGTTTTGTAAAACCAAGATGTGTTTTATAGAACCCTGGGCATGTTTGTAGAGCACAATCTGGTACAGTGGGCAGGGCTGACTCAGTGAGCTCATGCTGAGACACCCCCTCCCGCCCAGGTACCATATGACAGATGTAGTATAAATGGTGACATGGGAAAAGGAGTTGAGAAGGGAGTAGAGGCAGAGAAAGAGAGGGGACAAAGAAGGAGAGAGAGAGAGAGAGAGAGAGAGAGAGAGAGAGAGAGAGAGAGAAAGGGGGGGGGGAGGAGGCTGGCCAGAGGGGAGAAAGGGAGAAAGGTATCAGAGAAAGAAGAGAGTTAGAGTCAGAGAGAGGGAGAGGCCAATCAGTCCCTTTAATAGCAAGCCAGGCCTACATGGGTGTTGCTAGGTAACTGTTGAGCAGAACTTAGAAGAATGCCAACAAACATAATACTCAACTCACAACATAACGATCAGACTCACAGTCACAAACTCCTGTGTGCAGGCATGTGCAACTGTACACACACACATGAATATACCATATGTTCTGTCCCCACACACAAAGATAAATAAATTGATCATTTATATACCCGTATGTGTATATAGAGAAAAAGATTAAGTTTTACACAGTCTTTCTGTAACCCCAATTTTAATTGTATGCAGACGTGTAAGTGACGGGAGGCAGAGGGGCCAGGCATGCCTTGTAACCAAATGAAGAGTACGCAGTTGTCTGGAAAATGGTGTCTATCACCAGCTTGAACAGAACCTGGCATGAGACAGAAGATTTCTGAAACCACCAGGGGACATTTCCTGGTCAGCCGTCCACACTGACTTCTGTTCTGTGTCTTGGAATTTTCTAACCCATCGGCTCAGTGCACTGGGGAAGGAGGAGCACAAGCTTGAGGAGAACCTTAGTAAAACACTTTCAAAGAGAAAACAGATGATCATATACCTAACCGTTGGGGAGGAGGTACAGGAAAGGTGACGCTAGCTCTGTGGAAGAAGGCTCGTGGTGTTCATCCAGCAGAGCCAAGGCGAGAAGGAACAAATCTGTAAGGACCTGTCTCCATTTACAGAGAGCAGAAACCTAAGAGAGTGTGTTACAAGTAATTACTGCTGGCATTTTAGGACCTAAGTTGAATGAAATTAGTACAATTTAGTCATCTTACAGAACTGCCCTGTTCAGGATGGTAACTACTAACCATGGATAGCTATTTCATTTTTAAATCAATAGATGTAAGTTTCCTCGAGCCCACTAGCCGTCAGGTGCGCAGAGCCACATTTGGTTCGTGGCTGCCATACTGACAGCACAGCGCAAAACCTTTGAGAATGGAGCGGGGTTAGATAAATAGGTCATGGGGACACATCCTCACAAGGGCCAGGGCCTCGGTGAGCAGCCTCCTCTGCCACATGCCTGCTGCCCTGCTGCCCTGCTGCTCAAGATCCAAAGTGACTGGGCGGACCGACTACGGTCTGAATTGTGAGCTGTGATATACCTTTTATTTATCATCAGTGTCTGTCAAACTGATTTTCTCTCCAGAAAGTTCATTCAGAAAACACTGCCTAGAAGCAAAGACTCTTTCTGAAGCTGTGTCTGTTTCTTGATATGTGTGCCCTTTAACAGTGATTAATGTATGGACCTGTCCTAGATTCACAGGCTCAGAGCCCATCCATTTTTCCCAGAGTGCTACTGGGCCTTTATGTGGCTCTAGTAGTGTCTAAGAATGTCACATCAGTAAGTTCCCAGATGCTGCTAATGCCCCTGGTCCAGGAACCCCAGTGCTCAAGTTTATAAAGACAGAATTCTAAAGAGCCCCAGCCCTAGGTACCTCAGAAGTTCCTAGAGAGTGGGACTGATGCTTGTTCAAACTATGAACAGTATCATGTGTTCTGTCTACAGAGGTCGGCGACCACCAGGGTTCTTGTGGTGGTCTTGGGGAGCATGGGTAGATGGAAAGAGCTTTTCTGAGGAAAAAAGTGGCAGAGCCTTTCCTTCCTTCTGTGGTATCTCCAGCCCATTTAGCCTTTGAGCCTCAGGAGTAGTGACTTTAGAGAGTCCAAAGTATCAGTCTTTGGAATACCTACAGGAGGAGGACTCTGAAGGCCAAGTAGGTATTAAATTAAGGAAGCAGGAGCCGCTGGGAGACTACTCACTAAGCTGCTCAGCTCAGCCCGGGCACTGCCAGTTTACCAGCTTAACAAACTAATGCCCGTAGTCATTCACTGTGCAGGTGTTGGAGCCCTACTTGTGCCTGGCTTTGAGAGATACAAAACTCACCCCTGACCTCATGAAACTGTGCCTGAGCGTCTAGGAGAGACAGACAGACATTACTAAGGCTTAGCTTAGGGTCTTCTGTGGGTGTGGGCTCACCACTCCTCCCCAGATGAGGCTCGAAAGACACCAGTGGACCCGTGAAGGAATGTGAGCCTATTAGTTGAGAGGCAGAGAGATGAAGTTGTGTGGGCCGAGACCAGGCCGGCCGTGACGCCCGCAGAGGAATTGATAGTGCAGTAAAAGATGGTGAAGAGGCATGGTGACTGCACAAGCAGAGTCTGGAGCACTGGGGTTGCTTACATAGGGGTGCACAGCAGGTTCTCCTGTGAGTTTGCAGAGCCTGCCTTCACTGATGGCTCAGGCCCACACGCCTTCTCTCACCCCCCACCCTCCGCTTCACACTCGCTGCTCTTCTCCCTTATACAACTACCTATCCTGGGCCTGCCCTTCATCCTCCCTGGTCAGTATCTCAATGAAGCATCAGTCTGATCACCCTTTGATCCTTGTTAACTCCAACAAATCGGGGTTAGGCGGAGGGTTTAAAAGGAGGCAGATTGACTGAATTTCCTCTGTTCCTTTACCCCCACTCCCCACCCTAGAAACCAGTGCCCATATAAACCAGCACCAACATTTTAGTGGCCCTGACCATGTCTCCCTCTGCAAAACATTAGTTGGGCTCAGTAGCTAGAGGTCGGGACTAAAGAGGAAGCTGCTCGCCAGCATGTGAGGTGTAAGTCCTGGGGCCTATGGTCCTTCCTGCAGAGAGGAGTATGTAGGAGACAGTGGGTGTGAGGTAAGTCCTGGGGCCTATGGTCCTTCCTGCAGAGAAGAGTATATAGGAGACAGTGGGTGTGAGGTAAGTCCTGTGGCCTATGGTCCTTCCTGCAGAGAGGAGTATATAGGAGACAGTGGGTGTGAGGTAAGTCCTGTGTGTCAGGTAACCCACCCAGGGAGAAAGGGCAAGGACCATGTCCAGAAGCACTCTCCATCCCTTGTTGGCATGGATTTGTCTGTAGTTTCTGTGCTAGCCACAGGGCTGGGTGATGTCCTTCACAGGCTGCTGGGCAATGAAGTATTTCCCTGGCCTCCACTCGCCTGCAAGGACAAAACACCATGGAGGGAATATATCCCATGAGATTCTGAGTCTTTTCCCACAACTACTTTGATCCCCACCCCACCCCCCCCTTTGTTTCCAATGGTGGAAAAGCATTTGTGCTGAGGGTGCTCTGGTTGGGAAGGCCCTGGCAGCTTCAGATCTGCCTGGGCTGGGCTGTCGTCCATCACAGGACAAGTGAGGTGGGATTTGGGGGTGATGAAGAGGATTAAGCACATTAGCAGGCGAGAATCCTGAAAGCTAAACAAATGTCAGTTGTTCTTGATACTTGCTATTTTATAGCTGCATGGAGGACTGGAAACCACTCAGCTCTCTCCCAGCCGCACAGCCAAAGGCTTTGTTTGTGGCTGTCATATCAAGGCGGTCAGGGTGCGGCAGCCAACTGCTTCTGTGCACTGGGGGTTGTGGGGGGGGGGGGGTGCCTTCCTTTTACAAAGCCCTTCTGTCTTTGGAATGAGCCATTATGATGGGATTTTACCTGTACCCACTTTCCTCGGCTTCAGACGTGGCCTTTTCCTCCCACCTACCCAATCATCCTGCCTTTATTTTATTAATTTTTTAAAACAGGAAACATTAAAAATACTCTGTGGCTAGATAGAACTCAGGAAGGCGGTCTCCAGCTGCTGACCAGGCTGACCTGCAGCCTCAGGAGCTGAAGCACTTGGTTTGGGGAGCAGTGATGGCAGTGGCTCAAGTGACCTGCTGGAACCCCAGTGAAGAAGTCCCTTGGGGGCCTGGTCAGATAAGTGGCTGAAGCTGACACTCAGCCCCCAGGAAGCGGCCTGGAGCCATACACATTAGGCCTCTCAGGAGTGTTTATCTCCAGAGACTGTTTATCCGAGGCTTGCTGCCTTCTCTTCCCTCCCCCTCTCCAACGCCACCTCCCTGCATCATCTCATTTCTTAGAGATGCTGGGATTCTGTGTTGTCATTTCCTAAATCTAGAGAAACCCCCTGTTTTATTAGTCTTCATTGAGCCTCCTTCATGGTGAAGATGGTAAGAGTCGTTTAGAGTTGATTGCTAGCCTGGTTTATAATTCAGGTGCTGTGTGGTAAACATTAATTATGTCAACCAGCATTGGGTTACAATTGAGGACTCAGAAATGGGCTCTTATCAGGGGGTGACACTTGGCAGATGGATGGCTTTAGTAACAAAAAAAGAGTGAGTTGTTTTAACCTCGGCTGGTAAACTGCAAACCCTAACCCGCTCTCCACGTTATTTCCCTCCGGTAGTCCCAGGTGAGAGAAGAGAGTCAGGGGGGTTCCTCCACTCACTCACTCCGCAAATATTTATGAAAGGCTTACTAAATGCCCGGCACTGTGAACCCGAGCGTTTGAAAAGATTTCCTTTAAAATCCTGTCTCCACTTGACTCAGACAGACGCAATAGTGTCTCTTCCTGAGATGTTACCTTAACTGGCCTGGAGCAGGACTTAGCTAAGATAAACGGAGCCAGAGCCAGAGCGTCTCTTTTCCTTCTTTTGTGGGGCGGGTAGGGGTGGGACAGGACAGAGTCTCACTGTGTAGACCTAGCTGGTCTTGAACTCACAGAAATCTGCCTGCCTCTCCTGAGTGCTGGGAGTAAAGACCAATACCACCACCACCATCAATAAACCCTATCTTTGGAATTCAAAGACAAAACAAGTCTGACTTTTGTAGAAATATTAACAGGATATTTAGAACCCTGTGTTTTACCCAGTGTTTAACATCAGAACAGAAAAAGGCTGTGAAAGAAAGTGCTGTAAGTGTGTTGCTGATAGTATAATTGCAGACAAGCTGCGTTTGTTCAGTTCTCGTTGATGTCACTGCAGACTGGAACTGGTTCTGGCTTTAAGGGCGCTGGACATCCTCAGCGGAACATAGTGTCTGGTGCAGAATGCCCATAGAACTGGCACTGGCGACGCCAGGTAACATTGGAGGATGAGGACTCTGGATGTGAACCAAGGGGGATTTGACTTCTGGAAAGAATTCATGAGGGCCTCAGACTTCTAGGGAGGAGGTCAGAGAAGGGTCGGAGCTTTGTGCTTCCTACCCTTCAAATGCCGCTTCTCCAGAGTCTGTGATGGAAGGTAGAAAGAGCACTCTTAGTCAGGGTTTTACTGCTGTGAATGACGCCATGACCAAGGCAGGTCTTATAAGAACAACGTTTAATTTAACTGGCTGACAGGTTCAGGGGTTCAGTCCATCATCATCAAGGTGGAAGCATGGCAGCATCCAGGCAGGCCTGGTGCAGGGGGAGCTGAGAGCTCTGCATCTTCGTCTGAAGTCTGCTAGTGGAGACTGGCTTCCAGATAGATAGCGATGATGAGGGTCTTGAGCCCACCGCCACAGTGACCCACCTACTCCGAGGCCACACTTCCTAATAGTGCCACTCCCTGGGCCACGCATATACAAACCATCACACACGCCAAGGTAGAGAGAACCCCAGGTGCCTGCTGCACATCCTCCTCATTATTCCCCAGTCCCTCGCAAAGGAGTCTACAAGCTGGAAATGCCCACTGGTGTTCCTGTTTCCAGACGGCTTGAATGTGGCCTTTCGTCTCCTGTGTGGTTGATAAACCTGCCCCACTTCATGCTCCCTTTATCTGTCTCTCCGTAGAAGTCTATTGCACCAAGGCTGACCACACATGTTAGTCCTCAAAAAAACCCACCAGCTTTAAGGCCTGTGACCCTGGAGCTCTGGGACAGCTCTGCCTCCTCAGCTGGCCAACCCTGACCAGGCAGGGAGTGGATGAGCGTCATGGGCCACACTTAGAGAGGAGCCTGCTGGACCAAAGCCAGTGCAGTGGGGTCTGTCCTTACACGGCCATGTGTGGATGGTGGGGGCCAGCGACTGGACTTCAGTGTGGGAAGCAGGTCCCCACCAGGCATCCCCAAGGGAATTACCAAAGTGCATGCCCATGGTTAGTGCTCCTCCTTAGCTCCTCGCCCTTCCGGGAAGGCACTGTGTGGCTGGATTGCTGAGCTTCCTTCGTCAATAGTGACAGAAGAGCATTTCTGGACTTGGGCAGAGATGGAAATGAGGGCCAGCACCCCTTCCCCCAGTTGTTTCTTGTAGTAATAATAGTTTTGAAGTGAACTGAAAAGTCTCCCAAGTGTCTATAAGAAGACTGTGCTGAGAGCAGGACTCTGGTTGGGCCAGCATTCTCTCCTGCTGTCCATTCATGCACGGTGCTTGTGCTTCTCTGTCTCTCCCATGAGCAAGGGGATTACTGTGCTGGGTGCTGCATGTGCTCTGGGGTAGCCATTGTTGAGCAGCCTCAGAAAGTCACTCCTAAGGGCCCACTCCCACAGGTCACAGCTGTTCCATAGATGGCGCCTGTGATTAAAGGAAAGAAGAGTTGATGTTTCTCCCAGGTAGGTCTAAGAAAATGAGAGCGCTTACTTAAAAGAAGCAGAAGCCGGGTGTAGTGTCATGTGCTAGTAATCCTGGCACACAGGAGGTAAGGCAGGAGGATTGCTTCTAGTTTGAGGCCACCCTGGGCTACATAGAGAATTCCAACCCAAACTGGCCTGAGAATGAGACACCATCTCTAAAAAGGAAAAAAAAGGAAGAGAACAAAGTCTTCCTAAATGAGTAGGTGGCAGCCTGCCCTGTGATGTGCTTCTTGCAGGGGCCATCCCTCGCTCCCCAAGCCAAGTGAGGTGCCTGCAAGTCCTGCCTGTCCCTAAGGTGTCACTTCCCACAAACTATAACTCCATATGTGTTGTCTCCTTCCCTGGCCAGAGCCCAGCAGAGAAACATTACCCCCTCCCCCTGCCTGCCCCCCAAAACAGTGTCCTCTAGCAGGCAGCTGGTGTCCGCTGTCAGGGAGGACAGGCGGACCCAGTAAAAATGGACTTCTTGGAGGAGTGAGGCTGAGGGGGTGCAGAGCACTTTGTTCGCCCCACCAAGAAGGGGGGCCCCACCACAGCCCTGAGCTGACTCAGGCCTTCCTGCCCCAACTCACCTTATCTTGATGAAGAAAGTGGTTTGTTTTCCTTCTCTTCTGTGAGCAGAGGCAGTTGAAGTGCATCAGGCGGAGCTGTGGGTGGTTTTCTGACTGCAGTCCATTAAGCTGTGGATCCTGAAGTGACTTCATTTGTGACATGAGCCAAACCCATACCAGCTTCCTCTCAAAAACAACAGCTTGCTGCTCTTCCAAAACTGAGCTTCTATCTGGGCTCCCTTGTTCTAAGTAGAACCAAACTTTCTGTTGCACAACACAGACTACTACAGTTGGCACACCAGAGGCTAAAGGGACAGTGAGGGGCAGTACTGGAGAAAGAGTCCCCATTACTGCAGGTTTAACAGTGCCAAGTTTGTTCTTTCTGGTCATTTCTAGAATAAAACCCACCTGGAGCTCTGAGCCTTACCATCCCTCCTCTGGGTTCTTCTGTCTCCCTCACCCATGCCCTGGTTCTGTTGCCACAATGAGTTTTCCTTGACAAGACACTTCCTGCCCTTGTCATAACCCCACCCCCTTCTGTGGCCATCACTACTGTATCTCATACTCAGCCCAAGGCCTATGGGTCCAAGACAACTCGTGAGAGCTACTAGGGCTTCCCAAACGTGATGCTTGGGGTCCTTTTTTCTTTTTTCTTTTTTTTTTTTTTTTTTTTTTTTTTTTTTTTTTTTTTTTTTTTTTTTTTCGGAGCTGGGGACCGAACCCAGGGCCTTGCGCTTGCTAGGCAAGCGCTCTACCACTGAGCTAAATCCCCAACCCGATGCTTGGGGTCCTTAAAGCTGCCCTGTGCCCTGACAATCTCCACCACCAGTCGAAAAGTTACCTGTATTTTCCCATCAAACATGAAGACTCTCAGTCACCACCATTTGCTCCTTCAGCTGCCCCAGCCTTCCCTGCCTGCTTTCCAATTCCCAAGAAGTCTCCATGTCAAGATAAGTGTCCTATGTGTGTCACTGGAATGGGTGCCAAGACTCTTATCTTAATAAACAAGAAAGTGCCTCTCTTGTTATTTCCAACAAGCCTCTCCCTTGGGAATCCCTCCTGTGGGAATGGTACTGCTGGTCATGCTAGAATAATCTGGGAGGAGGAACACCAGCTGAGAAAATGCCTCCATCAGATTGGACTGTAGACGGCTCTGTTGGGACATCATCGTCATAATTAATTAATATAGTAAGGCCCAGTCCATTGGGTGCAGCACCAGCTCTGGTCAGGTGGTCCTGGGTTACATAAGAAAGCAGGCTGAGCAAGCCATGGAGAGCAGCCACTAAGCACTGAGATTCCTCCATGGTCTCTCAGTTCCTCCTCTAGTTCCTCCTTGTGTTCCTGCTGCAACCTCTAACCTGAGAGTTGTAAGCAGAAACAAACTCTTGTGATGTCTTTGGTCGTGGTGTTTGCCACAGCATTAGAAAGCCTGAGACAGAAGGGCTGAGACAGGTTGCTGGTCACCTGAGCACAGGCCTCCCAAGTTCACTTCGAGGCTGAGAGAGCCTTGCTTTGGAGATGTCTGCTGGTGCCTAACTCTTTCCTTTTCTCCCCACATTTCCTCACAGGAGCACTTCTTCTGGGAGGGATCCTGTACTCCTGGCAGTTCCCCCACTTCAACGCCCTGAGCTGGGGCCTCCGTGAAGACTACTCCCGAGGAGGCTACTGCATGATGTCTGTCACCCACCCAGCCCTCTGCCGGCGGGTGGCCCTGCGCCACTGCCTGGCCCTGATTGCTTTGTCGACTGCTGCCCCTGTCCTGGACATCACCACATGGGTCTTCCCTGTCATCTCCCTCCCTATCAACCTGTACATCTCCTACCTCGGCTTCCGCTTCTATGTGGACGCGGACCGCAAGAGCTCAAGGAAACTGTTCTTCTGTAGCCTGTGGCACCTGCCCCTGCTCCTGCTGCTCATGCTCACCTGTAAGCAGCGGCCAGGTCAGGAGGGGGACAAGGGAGAGGCTCCGAGCTGAAAGGCAGCCAGTCTGTGGGGACCATGAGAGCAGACACATGCAGACACACGCAGGTACAGCACTGCCCCGGGCCAGCAGGAAGGGTATTGTGGTTCCAGCAAGAGGGGAACTGAGTGGTGTCATCTGGTGCTGTGTCTTCACTTACCAGTGCTTTTAATGTCAGTCAGACTGCTTCCCAGATAAGAAAGGACTAGCATACGGAGTCAGTACAGAAGAAGAAGATTTCTTCTCCTCAAAGGTCTTTATGCACCTTTTCCTCCAGCCCTGTGTTCTCTCCCTCACATGATGTATATGCACATCTTCCTCCCCATCCCCACCCCAGTCCCCCCCACACACACACATACCCCACCTGGAGGCCACCATGGTCGTTGCTCAACCAGGCAAGTGCTTGTGACCCCAACCTCTGAAGTCCTGCATCCTGAAGGTCCTATACACTGCCTCAGAAGAACACATAGTTTGGCTACAGCACCCCTTCTCGGCCAGTGAGATGGGGCCTGACTAGCTTTCCCTACCTACCAGTGTTCTCAACCGTGAATTCCCTCAAGTATCAGAACTCCTTGCCTGGGCTGCTCACCGGGAGTGAGGATTCCAAACAGTTGCCTGTGGAATCCCAGGCTGCGTTGCCAGCACCCACCATCACTTCAATCCCACCCCATATCAGGACTTCAGAAACCCCAGGAGACACACCGCATGTTCATCATTCTCTCAGGCGTGGTCTAAGCATTTCTTTGTGGAAGGGCATCACTCGGCATAATCTGAGGGAGAGGGTGAACTGGGTCAGCAGCCATTTTGCGCCCATTCTTATCCCTTTTGTGCAAACCACATTTCCACACTTTGCCTCCTGAGTCCAGAAATTGGCCTCTGTGCCCAGTGGTATTCAGAGAGGGCCAGCTGGGCTCCTAGTGGCCATGAGTCCAGTTCTGGGACTTCATGGCCTCTAATAGAAAATGCAGGTACCTGTAAGTCGTCAGTCTGTTGTGTACTCCCTCAGGCCCACAGAGAGGAATGTTGCCTTAAAATTGTGGAGCTTGGCAGTGTTTGAGTCAATGATCTCCCAGGGTACTGTGCCCTGTCAGGATTCCTTCAAGGGGTGGTTTAAACCACGTGAAAAACGGTTCTTGAATTTGGACTATTCTTAAAATGTGGAAGGCTTGAGCCATGGCTCAAAGGGAGAGCACTTGCTTAGCTCTGGACTCAGGGTTTGAACTCAAGCAAAACAAAAAAGAGGGGGTGGGGAGTAGGATTGTGTCTAGAGCGACTGCGGACAGGGTGCCTGGTACCTCTTTCTACCTATTGTAACCTTACCTCCTGGCTGTTTCCTGTGGGAACAGGGACTGAGGATGTCTGCAAAGAGCATCTAGGACTTGTTGTAGCTTTTAAGCCTGTAAAGTGTTGATTCTCCTCCTCCTGTAATAAAACAGTTACCGGAGAATACAAGAACCAGAGTGTGTGTCCTGTGTTACCCAGTCATACCAAGCCCCCCAAGGTTCAGCCCTGCACCCTCCTCCAGGAGCTAGCTGCCAGCTACAACTCCTCTGTATTTCCTTCTTTCACTTTTCCTAACTGTGAATTGACAATTATACTTGTATCTATTTATAGAGCACAGAATGATATGATTTATGAATCCACATAGCAGGATCCTAGCATAACCGTTGTCTTAAGTGGGTATCACTGTATGGTGATGATATTTGACGTTTAGTGGTTTTTGAAATGTATGTTATTTTTTTTACTGTATTTACTACATCACACAGTATTTTAAAAATAAATAAATAATGCCCCTCCCGTCCTCCCTCCCTGTCTGGCCATAATCTCCCCTAACTCCTCAGCCAGCCAGCTACCCTCCTGTTTTGGGTTTAAATAGTTTTTATTTTCCTTTGGTTTGGTTTGGTTTGGTTGTGATAGTGATTTTGAGATAGGGTTTCATGCAGCTCAGAGATGTCCTGTATCCCTGATGTGTGTCCACCTCCCACATGCTGGGATTGCAGTTACATGACACCAAGCGCAGCAACAGGGCAGAGCCCACATAGAAATGGAATTGCATGATGTTGGTCTTTCCAAGCCTGACTTACTGTTACAGATGATAAACTTTTACTGTCCTTAAGTGACCGTTCTACTGTAGGTTTGGTCCACGTAATCTTTATCTGTTAATTGCTACCATCATTATTTGAATCTAGGATGTCATCCAAAGACCACAACTGCCTGATCCCCAGACTGTGGTGTGGGAGTGATGGGGCCTCTAAAACACAGGGCCTGGTAGGTTGTCTTCTGGCCTTTGGGAGCCCTTGAAGGTGTGATAGGACCCTAGTGCCTTCCTGTCAATCACATAAGGTAGTAACATTCACCTGCCACAGTCTTCTCAGGACAAGCTGCCTTTGCATAGCTTAAGCATTCCAACACCCTGAGCCAAACACGCCTGCCTTCCTTCTTCACTCAGCTGTCTCCGTCACAGTTCTCACAGTTCTGGGATGCCAGTGCACATCTTCATGCCTAGCCTCTCCTCAAAGCCGTCCAGACTATCAGCTGCCTTCTACTGTTAATCTCCATAGGGGCCTCCCCATCCTGTCAGAGGTCTGACTAGATCTCTTTACACTCAGACCTCACTGTATTCTCCAGTGTTCTCCGCAGCCATCTTCCATGTAGAGCCCCACAACAGGCTGTTGGCAAACTTCCTTAGGGCTCTCTGTGCTCAAGATGGCCCACTCACCAGACACCGCAGCTCCCACAGACATCATGGCCTGTCTTCCTGGGCACTCTGCTTTCTACAGTCCAGTGTCCTAAGATTCCTACCCACTAGAGATTTCTTAGAGTCCAGGGGAACTTGAACATGGGGGACTCAGACCAAACCCTGAAAGACTGGGCCTATGTGAGCAAGTATTTCCCTATCTTTCTAGGCCTAGGACCTTCCTGTATCGACACCCCCTAGTCTTGGGGCCACAGAATGGGCGGTAATGTGTGGTGCTGGCTAGATGCAGGTGCCACCAGTGTGGAAAAACTTGTAGCTTCTATGAAAACTCTGACGTGGTGGAGAGAGTCTCCAATTTGCAATGGTTGGACTTGGGATTTGGAGCTTCTCTGCAGTATGGAAACGGTGCACCACGAATAGAAGCTTCCAGGGATGTTTGACTCTTGAGCCTTTCCAGGGCTGCCAGATGCTTGTGTAGGTGCCAGATGCTGGGCACCAGCAGCAAGCTGTGACTCTTAAGTCAGCACAGGCCTGTGGGGAGACACAGACACTGCTGTTCCTATTGCATTGTCACAGGCGGTGGGCGGGAGACCCCGTGCACTTAATGTAGAGGCCCAATCCTGTTGTAAGCTGAGCAGACTTTATAATGTGTGTGTGTGTGTGTGTGTGTGTGTGTGTGTGTGTGGTGTGGTGTGTGTGTGGCGCATGTGTGCTATGTATGAGGGGGTGTGTGGTGTGTGTGGTGTGGTGTGGTATGTGTGGTGTGGTGTGGTATGTGTGTGGGGTGTGTGTGTGGGGTGTGTATGTAGTATGAGTGAGGGGGTGTGTAGTGTGTGGTATGTGTGAGTGTGTGTGTGGTGTTTGTGAGGGGTGTGTGGTGTGTGTGTGGTGTGTGTGGGGGTACATGTGTGGTGTGTGTGAGGAGGTGTGTGTGGTGTGTGTGTGTGTGGTGTGGTATGTGTAAGGGTGTGTGTGTGTATGTGGTGTGTATGTGTATGTGTGTATATGTGGTGTGTGGTATGTGTGTGTATGTGTGTGGTGTGTGTATATGTGGTTATATGTGTGGTACATGTGTGGTATATGTGGGGGTGTGGTGTGTGCGTGTGTGTGTGTGTGTGGTGTGTGATATGTGTAAGAGCGTGTGTGTGGTGTGTGTGGTGTATATGTGATATGCGTGAGGGTGTATGTGGTATGTGAGTGTGGTGTGTATGTGGTGTGTGTGTGTGTGTGTGGTATGTGTGAGGGTGTGGTGTGTGTGAGGATGTGTATGTGGGCAAGCAAACACACGCGCGCGCGCACATACACACACACACACACACACACACACACACACACACTGACATCCATCTTTGAAAGACTTTAGCCATGAGAGGATGCCATTTCTCCTCAGTCAGTTTTTCTTTTCAAAAATAAAAATAGGCTCTAATACCCAATAGAAATGGCTGTTAATGAAGATTTTTTTTTATTTTTAATTATACATGTATGTGTTTATCTGTATGTGGATATATGCGCAGGTGGATGCAGTTTCCTGCAAAGGCCATAAGAGGGCATCAGATACCCCAGAGCTTGAGTTAAAGATGATGCTGAATTGCCCACTATGGGGGCTGGAGATTGAAGTTGGGTCCTCTTCCCAGGAGTACATGCTCTTCACTGCTGAGCCATCTCACCGGTCCCAGCAATATCTAACCTTATAGTACTTTAAATATATGTTAGGGATCCCAGGCACTGGTGTTGATAGCCAGAAACAAGAGTGTGGAGCTCTATGGTGCTGTGCTATGACCCTCTACAAGGCTATGCATCTACTCATGGCTTCTCTCTTCTGTATTCCACTGTCCGTCAGTCCTTATCTCTTACTGGCTTTGCTAAGAAATAACTGGGCCCTTGTACATCTTTGCCCAGTGGAATGCTGGGAACAGAGCAGAACCTTTCTGCTTACTGGCCCGCATGTCATGAACACTTGCTCCTCTGACTTCTGCCAGTGCCAGGGTCCCAGTCCTCTGATACCCTCTCTCCCTTGCCTTCCATGTCCCTCCCTCCTACTCCCCAACGCCCTTCAAGTGATAAGGCAGTTATGAGGATGAGGCTCTATGTAGTTCCAGCGGCAGAACCCCATAGGAAACAGATCAAGGGGCTTCCAGTGGCCAAGAAAACAGCTGCCTCCCTTGACCTCAGTGGAGAGCAGGTTGGGGTACTAGCCTGGTTCTTTCTCTGGAGTTGAAGCATGTCGTGATTACCCAAGAAGGTCCCCCAATCACTCCATTAGTGGCATGAGTACTCCATCTATCTACTCAGTGGTGTCAGCCAACCAGGTGACTAGACACAGCTCGAGGAGGGAATAAGAAAGGCCCAGGAAGTCCCTTGGCCTGACACACTACTTTGGCCTTTCCCCACCAGCTTCTATGCCTTTTTAAATACAGTTATATCTGGTAAGTTACTTCCTAGAGAGCCATTGAAGAAGATCACCTTGCAAACCCAAGTATAATTGGCCTCATGCCAGGCAGATTACACTCCCAGCACCTTTTAGTTTCCTAACCTACTGTCAGAAGTGAAATAACATTCTGGAACAGAGAGCTTGTAATACTCACCTCTGATGTCAGCTTTGTCCCTTAGTAGATAGGCCCATGTGTACTGGCTGGTTTTGTGTGCCAACTTGACACAAGCTTGAGTTATCACAGAGAAAGGAGCCTCCCTTGAGGGAAATGCCTCCATGAGATCCAGCTGTAAGGCATTTTCTCAACTAGTGATCAAGGCGGGAGGACCCAGCCCTTGTGGGTGGTGCCCTGGGCTGGTAGTCTTGGGTTCTATAAGAGAGCAAACAGCGCAAGCCAGGGGAAGCAAGCCAGTAAGTAACATCCCTCCATGGCCTCTGCATCAGCTCCTGCTTCCTGACCTGCTTGATTCCAGTCCTGACTTCCTTTGGTGATGAACACAACGTGGTAGTGTACGTTAAATAAACCCTTTCTTCCCCAACTTGCTTCTTGGTCCTGGTGTTTGTTCAAGAATAGAAACCCTGACTGAGACACCATCCCATTCATCATAGAACATATGACAGACAAGGCATCTGACTCCAAACTTAAATTCTGACTGGCTGGCCTGGTCATACATCAGTATGGTAACCATCACCGTTCACCAACTTGTAACTACCTCTCAAGCTTCCGAATGCATCGTCCTTTGCACCCTCACCCCTGCTTTTAACAGCCTCACCTAGGCTTTTTAACATGGCAACCAGAATAATCCAGACACCCGAGTTGTCATGTCTGGGCTACCAGGCCTACATAATCTGACCGTGCACCATCCCAGAACCACCCAACCTCAATGCCTTCCAGCTTCCTCCTCCTCCTCCTCCTCTTCTTCCTCCTCCTCCTCTTCTTCCTCCTCTTCCTCCTCCTCCTCTTCTTTGGCTTCCCCACCTCCTTTTTGCTCATCTCTCGGGGCACCTCCTAATTTCAGTAAAATGACACCTTAGGAAGCATTCCTTTTACCAAGCAGCACCCAGCCCTAGCCCAGCTCCAATTGCTCCTCACTGCCCCCAGCATCGTCTTTCCTAACAGTCATCACTGGTGGTAGGCATGGTTGATGTATCTCATACTCGCTTTTTTGTAAACACAGGTTTACATCACTCTTACCTCCAGCACATAAAACACTCAGCATACCACCCCCAAGACTGACCCA
This sequence comes from Rattus norvegicus, assembly GCF_021556685.1. Lineage (NCBI taxonomy): Eukaryota > Metazoa > Chordata > Mammalia > Rodentia > Muridae > Rattus > Rattus norvegicus. Next base: position 54,568,598 of record NC_141543.1, on the reverse strand, counting down.
CTCGCCCTACCCTGGAATGTATCATGAGCCCATATCTACTTTATTTCCAGAAAGCATCTCATTAACTTGCCCAAGGTGGCCTTGAATGCACCCTAGCCCACACTGTCTTGAACTGTGATCTTGTTGCTGCCTCCTAAGTGCTGGGGTTACAGGCCTCCAGCACTAGGACCAACCACCACCAAATTTGAGCTCCCTCATCTCCAGAGTGCATGAGAATCAGCATCATGTCTCCACCAGCTGAGACAGAGCCTTCCAGATTGACCAAAGGAGGAGCAGGTAGCGCAGACAAAGCCAAGGGCCCAGGAACCCCATGAGCAGAGGCTCTGTTGTTCAGGGGAAGCCATGAAGTCCCCGGGTCTTTGGGAGAGCAGGTCTCTTGTTTAGGCGACAGCCAGGGGGCACTGCAGGAGGACATGGGAAGAGAGAGAGGAAGGTATGTGGCTGGGTAACCCTTCCTCCCTGCCCTATCTGCACAGAGGGAGGGGCGGTGCCTAAGACAAACAACTCAGAGTATCCAGGCGAACACAAACAAGGCCTTCCTCCTCCCTGCCCCAACAAACACAAACACAAAGAGAAAAGCCCAAAGCAAACAATGCTGGCACCAAACACCCAGAGAGAGGGTGGGGAGGACTAAGTCCCATTCACTCCTTCTTATCTGGAGCCACAGATTATCAGAGGTGCCTTGCAGTAGCAAGCTGGATCCCAGAGTGTGAGCTCTCAGGCAGCATTGTGGGGACAGAAAGTAGAAAGGGTCCTTTTCCCCGGGTCTTTGGACTCTAAGCTCTACTAGGTCTCCCTACTCAGCATCACCATGACCCCGCTTCTGTCTCGTTTATCCTTCCTTGATTTGGGGCTCGTACCTGTCATCAGATGTGAGCCAGACTCAGAATTCAGCCTCCAGCTCTTTCCTTCCTTGCTGTAATCCAGTATTGTATCAACCCCATTGCTTTCTGTGTACACAAGAAGAACTGAGCCTGCGCAACTGGTACTGCATCGTGCTGAATACTGGAGGCTGGGACATGCCAGAGGCGGGTGAACAAAGGTGAGGGAGGAGGAGGAGCGCAGGTGCCTGGAAGCAGAAGCCGCTCAGCATGGCCCGAGTTTAAAAGCCAGGCAGGGATGGGGAAGGGGAGTCAAGAGAGAAACAGGGAGCCATCTGCCAGGAATCTAAACAACATAGACTGTACCCAAAGCTATAGGGGAGCCCGCAGAGGAGATGACCTGGAAAGCAGCAGCATCCAGTGAGTGCTATAGGAAAAAAGCTCAGCCCACACAATGGAGAAAGTGGGCTTGAAGACGTGGAGAAAACAGGTGAGCTATATCAGGCCTGCATCCCGGCAGACAGAAGGGGATGGGGGCAAGGGAGAAAACCACTCAGACCTGATTTGGATCTTTGGCTGGAAAAAGAACTTGAGATACTCACACTTAGAGACTAGGAGTTAGACTCCTTAGTAGGCAGACCTAGGAGCCACGGTTAAGGTAATAAAGGTAGTGAATTCCCAGGAGAGCCCAGCTTCTTCCTCACCCGCTCCTGACTTGAGACAGAAGCCTGGCAGCTTAAAACAAAAGCCTCCTTGGCTTTTGTCCCCCACTGTCTCCGGATCTACTGGCTCAACAAGTCCAAGGCCTGCTCAGGACATGTCACACAAGAGTTCTGGGCCCACCAACCAGCCTAGCTTTCTGGAGGAGGGCCGCTTCAGAGGCTTTAAAACCTCCCATGCTCAATAAGAGACAGGATTATTTTTGGCAATCCAAGTCCCCCAGCTGCTGTTCTGAGGGCCTTTTCCTCTATGTGTCTGCCATGCATGTGTCCCCTCACCCCCAATAAATGTCTCTCTACAACTGCTGATGCTGTTCGCTGTGATGTGTGTTTCCGCCTCGGCCCACGCTGCACCAGATTGTTCCTACCTGTTCTCCTTTTGTTCCTATTCTTTCTCTTACAGAGAGAGTGAACCCATAGACTGCATCACCAGGGTTCCAGGCAGGGACACAGGAGACAGGGTAATTGAACACAGTGCCTAGGACATTCCTCTGCCATTTCTGATGTCCCCTTCTATTGCTTGAAGTCATAGGCACCCTCTATTGCTAGTCTCATGCTTGAAGAAGCTTGCCACCCCTGGGATGTCTCTGCGCTGTAAGACATACACTATGGCCTTTTGCAACACGTAGGCCTCTCTGGCAACCCTAGGAAAGTCATCTTGAGTGACTGGCACTCAAGGAAAACTCTTCCTACTGATGCCGGTTTGCTGGAGACCCAACACTGACTGCTTTCTGGTTGATGGTAACCCTAGCTCACCAGTCAGGTGCCACAGTTGGAAGATCTCTTGCCAACCTCCTTACCCTCAGCCTGAGCCATACGTTGGAAAAACCCACCAGTTAATTCAGGGCATGCACTTTTTTTTCCAAACAAGAAGAATGGGAAGGCTTATTCGAAACCTGCCTACTCTGAGATCTGAGTGGACAGTTCTCAGAAGGAACACAAAAGGCCACGGTGACATAAGAAATGCTTTGTTGAGTTAGCTGTTAGGGACGGAGTACAGACCAAAACCAGTGAGAGTCCATGTCACTCTTGCAAGAACAGCTATTGTCCCAAAACAAGCGCTGGCAGGGTGACAAGCAGCCCCGATTCAATGTTGAGGTGTGGGTTAGTGTGGACACCTGAAAATAGAGCACTAGAAATTGGGAAGGAGGCTGGGGGCGGGGCAGAGGCTGGGGGCAGGGCAAGGAAGAAGGGAGGGGAGGGGTCAAGGCTGAGTTCGGTCAAGGATGATTTATGCATCGTGTATATGAAACCAGCATGGCAGGTCCCATTAGCCAGTACAGCTAATATGATAATGGTGGTGTTAGCCATTTTAAAAACATGACCCAAATCCTAGCTCCACTCAGACCCAGATTCCTCACACTGCTGTTTGGAACTTACTTCGCTTCAAAATACCAAGCATCTGCCCAGGACCAGACTAGGATAAAAACTTATTAGTCTTCCTGCTAAGCCTATTGTCTAATCACAGGCAGCTTACCCAGGCAGAATGTCTCCCTGTGAGGTGACCATTTGACCAGCCTAGTTTCAGTCTGAATCCATCCTGCACATGACAGGAATCCAGCTGAAGTAGACTCAGTCAAGAGAAGAAATTTGCAGAAATTTGTGGTTCAAGTAGTGAACAGTTTCAGGAATGGCTTGATCCAGGGGTCAGTTCCAGGAATGGTTTAATCCAGGGGTCAGGTAGGTCTCAGTGCCCTCTTGGCAAGACCACTTCCCTCAAGCTGTTAAAGCCTCTGGAAAGATCATTCCCTTGCCTGCCACAGGCCACGTCCTGCTGTAGCTGCTGGGGATGCCACCAGGCATCTACTTTTCTCCCTACAGTATCTCCAGAGAAAAATGCAAAGACTCTGCTGACCCTGGTAGAGAACAGGAAGTCTTGGGACAGCAGGACAGGACTCAGTGGGCCTGACTTAGCTTCATGCTTATTTTTACTGTCAGTCACACTCTATGGAAATGGAGGCTGCAAAGAGTCCCAGGGCCTTGAGGAGATGTGCCAGTCAAAGCAGGCTCACACTGCTCTCTACATCCCCACACTCCCAGCCCTAGCTAAGGCAGGAAGCTGTGTCCTTCCTGCAAGCCCAAGCTCTCTGCAAAAGAAGAAACAGCCCAGAGGAAGGTGACCCAGATGATGTTGGTGTGAAGTCATTGACTAGGTGACAGCCTATGCCTTTTACCACCTGCTAAGACTCCCCAAGTCAAAGCCTTGTTCAGAGTCAGAGTAAAGCAGAGTCCCCAGGGTCAAGAGCATCATGCAGGTGCCTTTGAACTTAAGCAGCTTTCTCTTAGTTTGTAAGGCTCTGTTGCTTCCTCAGGGCATGTGTGGAGTTGGAGGGTCTCAGAGGGAAACTTCTTGAGAAGCCAGCAAAGTCAGCCTCTCCACCTTCCTGTGGCCTGGATTTGCATGGGGACTCAGACAAGGAGTTACACACTCTCTGGTCCTGAGCCTGCTCGCAGGACCAAGGACAGTTAGTGCCCAGACACTGGAGAAAGAGGAAAATGCCTGCCACAAACAAGGTTCTCCCACAGGAAGTCGTCTGCTCCCTCAGAATTGACCCTGTTTCTTCATCTAGAAAGGGATACTTGGCATTCTCCAGGAGCCATTTTAATGCTAATGTGTTTAGTTAAACAGAGGAGGCCAGACAGATGTGGGCCATTTGGCAGGGATGTAGTTCATTTGTTAGCAAGTGCGAGAGGCTGGCTGGCAGGATATTAAATATTACCTTGGTTATTCACAAACACTTCATATTTCAAGAGAGGCAGGGAGGCGAGGGCTGCATCCGATACATCAGCCTCTGTCAAAGGCTGAAAGAGGCAAACGTTTGATAAATCTGTGTCAATGAGCTCAAAGATCAAAGGCCTGAACATATGTGTTTGTGCAACTGGCATCCCGGCAGACAGCTAGAACAGACCCAGTCTGGACAGCGGATACAGAAAGAATTAGCCGATTCCAGTCTGTCATTAGCTGAGTCTCTGGAGCTGTCGGAGAGTCAGCGGCTGACTGCTCTGCCCACAGGAAGGAGGGTCGGTGGTGAGTGACAGGGCAGACGGGGGCATTGCTCAGCCCCTCTGTTGAACTGATGGCGACCATTATGGTTAGTTTTAGCGCCAACTGAACACAAATTCGAATCGCCTGAGTAGGCAGCCTCACCTGAAGAGCTGTTCTGATTGCCTTGATTGACATGAGAAGACAGAGTAAGGACCATGCCTTCTGGTAGCGGCCGATAAAAGGGCATAGCCGAGGAAGAGGCTCCCTTTCCCTCTTGCTGTGGAGATGATTTACTCTGTTGCTGCCACTGATTCCTTCCGATGATCAGGACCAGCATTTCCTAGCTTTTCGTGGATTAGGGGCCAGCGGCTCTCCAGGAACACTCCTGGCTTTTGGCAACAGATTGGGACTGCTAAGGCAGCCAGCCTTGTGGACTGAGTAGCTACTGGTTGTCTCCCCCAGCCCCAGCAGTGAGAGACAGCCTTGGTGGGGTTATTCTGACTACTCAGGGACCCAGTAACTACTAGGCTCAGGCTCTCGGTGTATGCTGTTGTTACTATTTTAAAGGCGAACTAATAAATTCCTAGACAAACACGCACACCCCTGTCAGCCTACCCTCCGGACTCTTCCTCTTCTCCGTCACTGAAGGAGGTTGCAGAGCTCCCCCTTTGATTGCCCTTCTGTCTCTACTCACCCCTTCCTTGTTCCCATCCATTCTTGAGGCTGCCATGGCTTTAATGTTGCCTTCGATGTTTGCATATTGCAAATGTAACCCTCAAATTCAGTACATAGTATTTGGAGGTAGCATTTGGTGGTCAGTTAGAAACAGTGCTCCCATGATGCTCCATGATGACTTTGGTAGCTCTGTGAAAGGAAGAGAGAATGAGCTTGTGCATCTGCTCTATCTCCTGGGTGCTACCCTCCCTCTACCCCCACCACATGGATGTGCTCTTGGGCAGAGTCAGAAAACAAGGATGCTGTCCGCTTGCTAGTATCCACAGCTTAGACGTCACTGGCTACCTCCAGTCCATCCGCCCCAGTCCATCTCAATTCCATTAGCCGCAGGGGCTGTCTGCAGAGCACAGGGCAAACTCCTGTCCTCTCCAGATCTCTGCCTTCTACTTCCTGGTGGGAGCCACTGCCTGAGATTCCATTTGCTGAGATTCCATTGCTCCAGTCTGGATATACCCCTCTTTCTATCCAACGCCAGACCTGGCTTTCAGGAGTCCCTGCTGTTGGTGCCTTCAGAATGTGCCCAGAATCCAGCCACTCTCCACTGCGCCACCCACAGCATCTTGCTTGCACTGCTTCAATGGCCTTCTTCATTCTCATTCTGTCCTTGTCACATCTTCTTAGCACCGCAGTTGGAAAGATCGTTGGAAATTTTGTTTATCAAGCCAGGCCTTGGCGCTATACTCTTGGTAGTTCTCCAGTCTCCTCAGTTCACGTGACCACCCAAGCCATACGAGACTAATGCCCCATTACCACCTGACTCTGTTTCCCCTCCTGTCTGACCTTGATACCAACTCAGTCTCCCCTTTCTCCCAGTTTTTAGATGGTCACTGTTAGCCTGGGTGCGGGAGTCTTGGGGACATAGCAGCATCTCAGTTCCCTCCTTTGCCCTCCCTTAAATGAATTGTAAAAAGTCTTTCACCTTTGGTGGGCTAGGCTAGCTACAGTAACAAACACCCTTGGAGTCTATTGCTTATTTTATTTATGTTTGTTTGCTCCTTTGTTTGTTTGAGACAGTGTTTCTCTGTGTAGCCCTAGCTGTCTTGGAACTCACTTGCCTTGAACTCAGAGATCTGCCTTCCTGTGCCTCAGGAATGCTGGGATCAAAGGCCTGTGCCACCACTGTGCTTTTTGAGACCTGGTCTCACTCTGTAACACTTGCTGGCCGGAATTCAAGAAAAGATCTACCTTCCTCTGTTTCCTAAGTGCTATGATCAAAGGGTGCACCACCACAGCAGGCCTAAAAATATGATGATGATGATGTTGTTGTTGTTGTTGTTGTTGTTGTTGTCGCCGTCGTTGGCATCAGGAACTGGCTTTAGGTGGCAGGTCACCTCCACATCCAGCGATGACAGTGACATCACCCATAGGCAATTGCCATACATTCCCAGCATCCACCTGCTCCACCCGCCCTCCTTTACCTGCACCATTGGTGTGTGCGGTTGTGTCACAGCCCAATTAAAAGGCAGACCCCCCCCCCACTTCCTTCTTCTCCATTGCCTCCCTCGACCTCCCCCCCCACCATAAACCTCTCTCCCATGGAACTGTACTGGCCTGGTGTGATCTGTCCGGACAAGCCATGATTCTAACACAGCAGTTGTTGTTGTTGTAAATTTCGGGTTCCAGCCAGATGCACATCACAAGTGAGATTTTACCCCAGTCCCCGGACTGTGGCAAAGGGAAAGAAAAGCTCGGGCAATCTCTCACTGGAAGCTAAATGCCCCACCTCACGCCACTCCAAACGCCCCACCCAGCCACAAGGGAAAAAAATCCTTCTCTCTGTGCTTGGGGCGCCTAATGTATTTTCCATATCAGAACTCTCAGAATTTACTGAGGCAAAGAGTTTGAGCAACTTTTCCAAACACGTGCTGACGGTTTTTTCAACTCTGATTCTGTATGTGCAGTCCTGGCCCAGAGTCGTACAAATACTGCACCACTGAGCTATGATCCAAGCCCTGATTCTCTCTCTCTCTCCCTCTCCCTCTCCCTCTCTCTCCATCTCTCTTAAAGATTTATTTGATATGTATATTTTGTGTGCATGTATGTATGCGCACATCTGTGCCTGTGCCTGGTACCTGCAGATGCTAGAAGAGGGTGTCTTGTCCGATTCCCGGGACCTAGAGTTACAGTTGGTCATGAGCTGCCATGTAGGTACTGGAACCAGAAGCCAAGCCCTCTGAAAGAGCAGCCGGTGCTTTTAACGAATAAAACATCTTTCCAGCCCCAGCGAACCGAATTAAGCCTGTTTTATGGAGGTGGTAGATGGTTGGTGGGAAGCTGGTCTTTGGAAACAGGGTCTCATGTAGTCCAGGATGACCTCAAACTCAGTAAACAGCCAACGATGACCTTGAACTACTGGTCTGCCTGCTTCCACCTTCCAGTGCTGGGATTATTGACCCACATCACCACACCCAGCTAGAGATATTCTTGAAGAATACTGTCAAATACCACACCAAGAGAAATGCCTGGCTCCTCTCCGTGAGTTGCTGTGAGTGACCTCTTACTACCCAGTGCTGTGCCAGTCCCACTGAGAGTCATACTTGTGGTTTGTCCCAGAATAAAAGCTGCAGCATTGACTATGGAAATGCTACCATACTCTGCCTCTGACTCATAAGGAAGACGACTTTGGGTGGATTTCCGTCTCAATTCTGATAGGGGCAGCTGGGCTCCTGATCTACCCAGGGTGAGCCTACTTCGTTTGTTAGGAGGAGCTGAGTTAGGGACAGGCGTGTGTAGGTCCTGCCTTTGTCTAGTAAGGCTTAAGTTGGGGATGTGAGAAGTTTCAGGAAGGGTTTCTGCATCTGTAAGGACCAGGAGCCCTCCACTTCCTATGAGCATGTGGTACCTGGAGGGGGATACCTCTGGCCTCTGCAGGAGGCCAACAGAGCAGGGAGGCCTACAGCAAAATAAGTTAAAAAAAAAAAAAAACTGAGTCTGGTGTTAGGCAGAATATATACCATTGTCTTATTTAAAACAGTTTGAGTGACTTTCAGTCATGGGCAACCAGAAGCATGCTGGCTGACAAGGTGAAGGAGAGTTGCAAGGCTCTTTACCTAGTTGCTGGCTAATGTGTCAACTTGACACAGCTAGTCTTCTCACTTGGGGAGAGGAAACCTCAATTAAGAAAATGCCCCCAGCAGATCTACCTATGGGCAAGTCTGTGGAGCATTTTCTTGGTTTATACTTGATGTGGGAGGGCCCAGACCACTGAGGGTGCTGATACCCCAGGGCACTTGGTCCTTGCTTGTATAAGAAAGCAAGCTGAGCAAACCAGGAGGAGCAAGTCCATAAGCAGCGTTTCTTCCTGGCCTCTGCTTCAGTTCCTGCTTCCAAGTTCCTGCCCCACCTTTCCTTCATGATAGACTGTGAGGAGGACATTTAAGTTCTTTTCTACCCAAGCTGCTGTTGATCTTAGGACCACAGCAACAGGGACTGTAACTAAGACACCTGCCTTCCCACAGTTCACATAGGATGCACAGGGTAGACAGCCATAGCAAGCTCCAAGTGGTCCACAAGCTCTGACTCAGATGCTACCTTCAGAAGCCAGCACAGATGGGTGACTGACTTCCTCTATGCAGGGAATGATAGACCCTCAGCTACTGGCTGACCCTTACCCGGTGTTCACCATTGGCTGCATAAACGATTGTCTATGACCTTGATTTATAGAAAGACCACTGGGATTTTCCTACCTTCCTTTGGATCTAAAATGGTCACTTAAGGGATTGCTATTCCTAAAGTCCAAATAGGTATGGCTGAAGCTAAAAGAAGTGGGAATGGATCTGGGTCTTGTCCTCCCTGAAATACAAACAGATATTAGACACAGGCATGTTTCCTGTACCACTATACCACACAGATCTCTCCCTCTTGCCCCTCCCCTCCCCCTTCTCCTCTCCTTCTTCCTCCCCTTCCTGCTATCCCTTTTCTTGCTTGCATCTGCTCTCTTTCTCTCTTTATCTCTCTGAGACAGTCTGGACTGTCTTCATGCTTGCAGCAATCCTCCTGCCTCAGTCTCCCCAGTTGCTGGCATGACAGGTGTGGATGAGCATACCTGGCTATCTCCTCCTCTTTTCTGAAGAAGAGCTGTAGCTTTCTTGGCTGCATTTCCAGTCTTAGAACACGGCTTCTCCTCTTCAGCATTATTCACATTCTGCACCAAATAATTCTGTTTAGGGAACACTGTCCACCGTGAACAGGATTTCAGCAGCTTCCAGCAGTCCACCGCTGCAGCACCTCCAGCTGTGGAAAATAAAACCATCTCTTTTACCCTGGGAACAAGTCACCCATCCCCAGGGAGAACCACCATCTCAGAGAGATGACCTTTTGAAAAATCTGCTTGGTGACTGCACTGCTGAATGCGGTTCCCCAGCTTCTCATGCATGTTTCTTGTGTTACGTGACCCTGACATCCTGGGGCACCAATGCCCCTGTTCTGTTCTTGACTGGCAGGGTTTGGATGGAGCTCATTCTAACCAGGTGCCGCAGGTGACCCGCCACATAGATTAACCGATAGGATTATGTAGTATCACGGCCACAGTGACGATTTCAGCACTGATACGTGTTTCAGGCATTGACCCAGAGCCTCATGCTCAGGCCTTCGTCCACTTGAGCTCCTGGGCCTGCACTTGTAGGAATGTAAGTCTGGACTTCCTGGCTACCATCCTGCTACCCCAAAGGGAAAGTCTGCCTGGGAATGCAGTCAACACAAGAGAAGGTGATTGACAGTTCCTGGTGACAGTATCAGAGTCCCCGAGAAATGCCTATCCAGTACAAGGCCTCCTCCCTTGGACTCTGCTTATATGAGCCAGTCATCGTGTCTGAGGACTTGGGCCATTTGTCTTGAGTTTTCTTCCAGTTTCAATTTTTCTCAGTGCAGCGTTCAGTTAGATCACGGCACCAAGGCCTTTCCTGCACACTAGCCATCCCTGCATGCCAACTGTGGGTCATCTGAGTATCTGTTCTCCCTCTTATGTATTCTGTGGTGCTGGGGACAGACCCCAGGACCTGGAGCACACTGATCAAGCCTTTTACCCCTGAGCTATACCTGCAGCCTGCTTTTGCTGTAGGTTGGATCCTAACTGTGTCTGCTGTTCCCCGGCGTGGCTGCTAAGAAGTGGGGCCTAGTGATAGGTTTCGGGGACACACCTCCAAAGAGATAATGGGACTCTAGTTTCTCACACCTTGATCAGATGAGCATCCTTGGTTCACCCTGAGTTCTCCATCTCGACCTGCTCGCAACAGCCAAATAAACAATGGAGTCAGCCAACCACAGAGAGACACTGCCAGAACAGTGGATGGCATGAGTTGATTGGCTTGGGTATTTGTTACAGTGACGGAAGGTGTGGTTAAACATTATTCTAGGTGTGTGTGTGTGTGTGTGTGTGTGTTTTCTATGTGAGATTAGCATGTGACTAGGAAGTAAAGCAGACTTACTTCTCCAGTGTAGACATACCTCACCCAATCCATAGGCTTGCACAGAATGAAAAGATGGCTATCCATGCACTTCTGCGCTTGGGCTTAGACTAGAAATTGGATTCTCAACCCTCTGGTTCTCAGGCTTTGAAGCCCAAAGTGAACCTGCACCACGGGCAATCCCAGGGTTTCCCCTTGCCAACTGCAGATGTTGGAACTTCTTAAAAACCATGACTGCACAGGTTTTAGCAATAAGCTGTAGAGTATGTGTGAGGGTATATGTAAGAGAATGTGTGTGTGTGTGTGTGTGTGTGTGTGTGTGTGTGTGTGTGTGTGTGTGTGTGAGAGAGAGAGAGAGAGAGAGAGAGAGAGAGAGAGAGAGAGAGAGAGGAGAGAGGAGAGTGGGAAGACAGAGAGGGTTGGGGGAGGTGAGAGAGAAGAGAAAGAGGGTGGGGGGAGGGGAGAGAGAAAGAGAGGAGAGAGAGAAGGGGAGAGAGAAGAGAGAGGGGAGAGGGAGAGGGAGAGAGAAGAGAGAGAGAGAGAGAGAGAGAGAGAGAGAGAGAGAGAGAGAGAGAGAAAGAGAGAGAGAGATCCTCTTTGTGATCTTTCTCTGGAGGACTCTGACCAGCAGGTGGGTTTGGGCAGGCTAGTGTGTGAGGAAGAAAAGCAGTCCTCCTCCCTGCTTTGGGCTCTCTCTGTCACATTTATTTACACTTCTCCCCGTGCAGATGACAGCATCCTTCTCATGGACTTCACTAAAACGAGTCACGAGGCTTAGAAAGCTTTGGGAACAGGTGGGTCATATGGATACAACACATTAGTACAGTCTGTGCGGAGCGGGAATGTGTGGTGTTGCTGACCTTGCTTTTAGAAGCCTTGTATATCTTTCTAGCACCCTCACCTGCAGAGAAATTCCCTAAGACGGAAACTAAAGCACATTTATACGTCACTAGATCTAAGTTCCTCTTGACGTCTTTATTTGCAGGCTCTGGGTGACTGGTGTTACATTTGGTTAAGTCATTTAGAAAGAGACGGCTACGGAAAAACCCTTGGGTGGCTTTCTCTGCCGAAAGGGGTCGGATGAATATAGCTTGAGACCTCATAAAAGGTCAGAGCCTTGCCACCCAGAAAATGAACATAAAATAGTTTTGCATACATCACGGGGGGGGGGGGGATGCTGCTCCCCCAAGCTGATGTGTGGATTTCCCAAAGACCTTGGACTGTAGGGTAGCAAAGCTGCCCTCTTCCCCTTTTGCAGTATCTTACTTCCCCCTAGATCATGCTTCATGGTAGCCAGATTCGTTTCTGAGATTTACGGTGCACCTAGATCCATTCATCCTAAACAGGAACGGAGTCATGGCTGGGGCACCAGACCCAGGTTCCAATTTTAGTCTGTCACTCAGCTGTGACCGTGGGTGTGTGAGTCACTGGGAGCTCCTGCCTTTCTCTATACTGGCGTGTAATCTTAGCCGTACCCAAATTAGAGAAGAGAATAGAGTTAGCCCATGCTCTTCCCTCCTGTGTGGGAAAGACACAAGAGCCAACAGCTCTTGGCTCCACTACTGGGTCCCAAATGTGTCGGCGTTTTTCTCACACTAAGCAGTGCTCTGAAGATTGCAGCAGGCTTAGTGCAGGGTGCCACTATCTGCCAGGAGTCAACAGAGACCAGAAGCCAGTGCTTAACCCCACTGGACCCCTTCCATTCCTCAGGCCCCTCAGTGGCCCAGGTTGTTACCTGTACTTCTGTGCAGGCATCTATAAATTACACGGTCTCCTCAGGTTCGACCATCCGCTAAAACAACCCACAAGTATCACGGTACAAGTAGGACCAGTTAGGCAGCAGGCACTAGGAAGGCACACTAGGAAGGCACTAGGAAGGCAGGGCATGAGGCTGGTCTCAGAGCTCCCTGCCTGCTTTTGTTTGTCTCCTGTTGCTGGACTAAAACACCCAGAACAAGCAACCTGGGAGTGGGAGGAGCGTCTTTGCTTAGCTGCCTTTCCTGTATCTGCCTCAGGGTGGTATGTCCCAGCATGGGCTGAACCCTCCTGTCTCAACTGACACGATGAAAGTGCCCCGCAGATGGGTCCACAGTATCGTCCGGTGGAGGCATTCCTCAGGTCAGGTTTCCACTCCCAGTGTGACTGTCGTTTGTGTCAAGTTGACAAAGATGAGTCAGCTCACCTGCCTTGGACACTTCACCTGTTGGGGGCCATGCTCACTTGTCTGAAGCTCTGGAACCCTCTGCTGGGGCTTCGTAAAACATTTGTTGTGTAGGCATGACTGACTATAGCATAGGCCAGTCGTGATGCAGTCACCCTCCTGCCCACCTCTCAGCTCCTCAGGAGATTGTGATGCCAACCTTCCAATATGCCTCTCTGAGGAGACTGCAAAGGTTTTCTGTCAGCAGAACTTAGTGCCAAAAGGGCTTGTGATGATGACTGCCAAAAGACCTTCCTCCACTTTTAGGGAGTGTATGCATGCTTGTGTGTTGTGTGTGTATGTGTGTGCATGTGTGCCTGTGTGTGTGTGCATGTGTGTGCATGCATATGTGTGTACATGAGTGCACATATGTATGTGTGTCTGTGTATGTATGCATGTGTATCTGTGTATGTGCATGACTGTGTACATGTGTGTGGGTGGGTGTAGGAGTATGTATATGTACGTGTGGGTATCATGGTGCACAGATGGAAGTCAGAAGAAAACTTGCAGGAATCAGTGTTCTCTGTGACCACTGAGTCATCAGCCACCTAGCCCAACTTTAGGACTTTTGTTACTTAGGAAACCGTGAGGTCTTAGGAAGAGGGACCAGTAATACATATCATATATACAAACTATACATATGCCTATATATACATAATATACATATTTATAAAGAGAAGGGGGATTTGAGTTCACGTAGAACTATCCTGGATAATTCAGAATAGTCTGTCCCCTGAATATAAACATATAGAGAATACATATATATTACTATAAGTTATGGCTGGGTTTGGCGGCAAACGCCTTATCCCAGCACTTGGAAGGCAGAAGCAGGATTTCTGTAATTCAAGGCCAGCTTGGTCTACATATCAAGCTCCAGGACAGTCAGGACTACATAGAGAGACTCTATCCTTAAAAACACAAAAACAGTTTACAGAGTTATACAACTCTGTGTGTGTGTGTGTGTGTGTGTGTGTGTGTGTGTGTTTGTGTGTGTGTGTGTGTGTGAGTGCATGGCTTGTGGGGGGGTAGAAGGTGTGAAGGATTGAACCTGGGGCTTTGCTCATGCTGGGTAAACTTTTACAGCTCACCTCTGTTTTCTCACTTTTTCTTTTCAGCTTGAGACAGGCTCTCACTAAGTTGCTCAGAGTGTTCTTGAACTCATTCTGTATCCCAGACAGGCCTTGAACTTAACATCATCCTGTCTCAGCCTCTAGAGCAGCTGGGATTGCAGGTCTTCCCCACCAAAACTGGCTGAGTCACTCGGTTGTTTTGGCCTCGTGTAGACACAGCTGGAGGCTCTGATGTTGAACACGATTTGGTTAAGTCATTACACCGTGCGCATGGGGTGTGGGCGTGTGTGCGTGTTTGCCCATGAAGTGTCTGGCTGCGTTTCCTTGTTTGCTTTTCTCATTCCTCCTGGGCATCTGGCCCTTTCCAGTTCAGCTAATGCTAACCCAAGATTGCCCCACCCTGTCTCCCTTCACAACACTTCCTAAAGTAGACTCAGATCTTCTCCTGATTCTGTTCCTTTAGAATCATCACTGTGTGCCAATTCTTTACTATTAGCTGTATTCATTGTACAGAATGAAATGGGTTTCCTCGTGGTATTGGATACCTGTGTGTTGTGTGCTGTATTTATATTCTCACTCTGTAGCCTTCTCTCACCCATTTCTTCTTCCTGCAAGTGCCCTGCCTCTCCTAAATAGTAGCATATGGCACGAATATATTTAATAAGAACACATACATTAAACTCTAGATTCTCTAAAATATAGAATGAAAAAATGAACAGAAAAATGAGCTAGATTCTTCATATGAGAGAGAAGAAGATCTTTCTGAGCCTGTCTAATTTCATTCTCCTTTCTGATGAATGAGACTCCACCACATATCTATGCCCCTGTGTGTTTGTCTGTTTGTACTCACACCTGCAAACCTCTAGCCTAGAGAAGGATCAAACCCAGCACATCTCCACCAAATGTCACCTTTGCATCATTGAGAAACGGGCAAACCATGTGACCTTTGGCCTGCATATTCATGAAAGTAACTCTTGCTTCTCAGAAAGAAATTGCCCCCAAGTTTAACAAAGTTTAAACTCCCTGCCACTCATTGTAATATAAAAGGCAAACCCAGCTCTCCCCTGCCAGGTCCTATAAACTGACCCTTACCTTAAACCTCAGCCTGGTCTTTGAAGGTCCTAGCCTTAGTGAGGCCAGCATCCCCAGACCCCTTTCCTGCACCTCCGGGAATCACTTACCCAGTTCCTCTGCAGATCCTGGCCTTCACTGATTCACTGAAAGTCAGCAGTAGTTTACACATACTGGGAGGGAGGGAGAGTGGGAGGGAGAGAGGGAGGGAATTAGGGAAGGAGAGAGGGTCTAGTAGGTAACTCAGGCTGTGGGTCTTGCAAGGACGAATTACAGGTGCGTGTGAAGGAAACGAACAGGTGGATAAATCAAGAACTCAATTCAGTATCAGATGCCACAACCCTTAGTTAGATACCTGGAGGTACACTCCTTGAAAATCGAGGGCACAATAAACAAAGGGGATCCTCCCACACTGTGGGTAGGGATGTGTATTAGCATAGCCACTATGGCTTCTTAGAAAGAAATTGGTCCCAAGTTTAACAAAGTTTAAACTAACGGCTACTTGTGGTAATCTAAATGGCAAACCAATCTCTCGACTCTCCCCCTCCCCTGCCTGGCCCCCTGTACTGAGGAAAAACTGACCTTATATCTCAGTCTGGCCTTCAGAGTGCCTGGCCTCAACTGATCCATCCCCAGACCCCTTCCCTGCACCTAAGGCACTTGTCCAGCTTCCCATAAGCCTCACCTGAAATTCCAGCCCTTTACCTCTTCAGATCTTGCCAAGTGATCCCTGCAGTGGTCCCCTTCCTCACCCACTTAGATCATCTCAAGCTTGTTCCTCTCTCTCTCTCTCTCTCTCTCTCTCTCTCTCTCTCTCTCTCTCTCTCTCTCTTTCTCTCTCTCTCTCTCTTTCTCTCTCTCTCTCTCTCTCTCTCTCTCTCTCTCTCTCTCTCTCTCTCTCTCTCTCTATCTCCTGCAGTAATCCCCATTGACAACACCATCCATTTTTAATGAACCAGTGTTTCTCTTTGATCTTCCAGGCTCAGACTCCCAGCCTTCTTGGGTTTCTAGCTTGACTCTTCACCTGCCACTCACCGGCATCTTTAAATGGCCCTTGTGTCCGTGCAGGCTGGGGCAGCAGTTGCGTTAGATAAATGTGATTGGTACTCTGTCACATTTTCCACAGCCTGCTATTCCTTCCCTGCCTCTGAGGACACCAGTGCCTTGATGCCCTGTCCTGTGTTTGTCTAGGGGCTCTGTAACACACTGCCACAGTCTTGGTGACTTGAAACAGTGAAATAATTGCTCCAGCTTGGGAGCTGCAAATTTGATCTGGGGGCCTAGGTGAGAATCTCTCCTCCAACCCCAGCTTCCGGTCATCACGGGTGCCCTTCAGTTTGTGGGAACACTACTCTAATCTTAACCTTCACATAACCATCTTTTGTGCTTCCCTTTCTCTTACAGGGACCCTACTCATTAGAGTATGTCCTATTCCAGGAGGATGGTTCTGGGTGGCCATACCTTTGTGGGGAGACTACCATTCCAACCACTATACCTCTCTACTTCCATATTTAATGACATATTCACTGAAGCACATAGACCCTATGTCCTAATTGGCCAACAAGGGAGGTGGAAAGAAGGAAAATGGGACCTATTACCAGCCAATGAGCAACAGGAGGAGGACGACACTTGGGGGATAGCCTTATACCTTCCATGACCACCTTCAAAACTACTGGGAAAGGCTTGGGTGCTACTTGAAGAAGCCACAGCTAGCCCACTGCTTGCCCCTAGAGCTCCTCATGGAGAGTCTACACTTCTCTCCTTCACAGCTCATGCAATCTTCCCTGCTTCTCAAGAAGAGAGCTGCAGCCAACACATCCAGGCTATTGCCAGGGTGAAGTTACTGCTTACCGCACCCTATGACTTGGGACTAGACCCCAGCCATTGAAGACCTGAAGGCTACCTGGAGCCTACAGTTGTCCCACAGCTGCAGTTCTATCCACCAAGGTCCTAGCTACCCAGGAGGGAATACCTGGACTGGGGATCATCTCGGGAACCTGTGGTATAGACGACCAGACAAGTAGACAGCCAGGAGAGGAAGCAGAGGCAAAGGCAGGGAGTAGAGGGTTTGTGAGGTTGACTGGGCAGCTATGCAGACCACAAGAGATGTACTATGTTGCACACACCTGCTTTGCTAAATCTTCACAAAACCCCATCAGCTGGAGCAGTGGAGCGTATCCTGCTCATTAATACTTAGTACAGTGTCCTAGGCCCTTGGCCCTCATGGATGCCATCTAAACATGCCGTGGACATCCTTGGGCACCAGCCGCTGCACCACAGTGCCATTCAAAAGGAGCCCCTTTGAGATTACCCGGCTATCCACTTTATGCCAATGTCACCATGCTACAGTCTCATGCCATCTAAGTCACAGGTTCAGGTGTAGCCTCTTCACTCTTCTTTGTGTCATAATAAAGTATAACATCTTTGAGTCCATGCTTCTGGGCCTTTTGGATACACAACTAATATGGTAGAATTGCTGAACTCCACAGTGATCCCAGGGTTAAGTGAGGAGAATCTGCCTATGTTTCCCCAGCAGAATTCCCACTAGCAGCACACAAAGACTTCCGCTTTCCACTTCTCCATGTCTTTGCCCACACTTGGTGCTTCCCTGATTATTAAATTCTTGAACTTACGTTTAATCAAACACAGGCCACTGCTAACCACCGTGCTTTCCACGTTTTAACTTCTGTTCTATTGTTTTATGTATATAACTACTTATCTGCCTATATGTCTGTGTACCATATATGTTCCTGACCAGAAGAGTGTACTGGATCCCCTGGAAATGGAGCTACAGAGAGTTCATGAGTCACCATGTGGGTGCTGGGAATCGAACCCACGTCCTCTGGAAGAGCAGCCAGTGCACTTAACCAATGAACCACTCCTTCAGCCCAACCATTGCCCTTTGCCACCCCTTGTGTGTTTGTGTGTTTCCCCATCTGTCTGCCTGTCTGTCTGTCTATCCACCCATCTATCTCTGTCTCTCTACTCATCCTTGGGTTCCTATGTATGATATTAGTTCACTTCTCTAAGCCCATAGGCTCCTCGGGCTCATGCTTCTTCATTCTTCTTTATTTCAGAATCTGATTATTGTACCTGTCCTGTCTTTGAGTCTAATGCCCTTCTTTCTTCCTTCTTTCCTTCCTTCCTTCCTTTCTTTCTTTCTTTCTTTCTTTCTTTCTTTCTTTCTTTCTTTCTCCCAACCAGATTTGCTCTGGTGCTGGGCCTGTTACACACCTGTATTCTCACCATTTAGAAGGCTGAGGCAGGAGGATCATCATTACTACATAGCAAGAGCTTGCCTCCAAAAAGGCAGAGATGGAAAATCTGGTTTTCAATGTTTCTTTAAGTTTTTCATGTAAGGTTTCTGTTTGGTTTGAAGAAGAAGAGGAGGAAGAGAAGGAAGAGGAGGAGGAAGAGGAGGAAGAGGAAGAGGAAGAGGAAGAGGAAAATAATTTTGATTTCTTTTCCTTTGATGATATCCTTGGTCCACTTGTTGTTTTATATTAGTTCTTTGTCAGTGTGAGAGCGCATTTGAGGTAGCTACTTTTAAACCCTTGTCAAATAGATCTGATTTCTTTGGTTTTTAGGACTCAGTTCCTGTCTCCTAACTTTGCCCCTTCCAGTGAGTCAAGACTTCCAATCCCTAGTGCCTTGTGATTTTGTTGTCTCTGTCAACTTAATGTTTAACTGCATGAAGCTCTAATTGTCGAGACCAGCCAATCTCCCTTCCTGGGGGTTTTATTGGTTTGTTTGTTTTCTTCAGGTTTTGCTCATTTGCTTTGATTGTTGAAGGCTGTAATTGTCCATTTAAAAACAACCACCACAAAAACTACTTTCTAAGTTACTTTGAGAAGACAATTACTCCTGTGTGGACACTGGCCTCTTCTTTTAGCTTGTGTTTAGCTAATGTTTTGACATAGATTTCCTTGAATGGCTTGAAGTAAAATGTGTACACAGAATCCTCCTGCGCACAAAGGAGAAGGGGACCTGTTGGTGTTCGCTGTTGACTTTGTTCTGGGACACTCCCTCACTCTTAGCAAGGATTGCCCTAAATGACAGAGGAGCCTAAGACAAAATCCTGAAGTCTTTTTGTTCTTTTCCAGCACTCAGCTAGCCTGAGGCATGTGTGTCTCTGTAAATCCTGCCATACCTGTGGCTGTTTTCCTCTGCCTTTGTTTCCTGCAGGCCCTGGGTGGTCTAACTGTGAGACCTGGCCTACCACATCTCTCTTAGGCATCTCTGGGTCTTTGGTTGGTCAGTCTGGTTTGGGTTTTTTGGGGGGAGGTGTTTGTTTTGTTTTGTTTGAGACAGAGTCTGTAGATTTGAGTCTCCATCTGTAGCCCAGGTTAGCCTCCTGCCCCTGCCTGCCTCTCTGTAATGCTGAGCTCACAAGAGAGCCTCAAGCACCTGCTGGTGTCCGTGGGTCTCTGGGCTGCACCTCTAGCTTCATGAGAGGTGCCCACATTTCTGCCCGTCAGAATGAAAGGCCCCTCCTTTAAGTTCCTCTGGATGAGTTAGAATAGACCTGCATGCTAGTTTGTTCCCCTGCATTCAAAGAACCAAGACGTCATTCAAGCCTGCCAGCGTGCTGAGGGGCGGGGCCTCAGGATGAGGGGCGGGGCCTCAGGATGGGTGGTGCACCCTGCTCTCCCACTGGTTTGGAGACAAATGAGGTTGCTTTCCATTAGTTGCCGCCCCCATAATTAATGTAAAAACGTTAAACTGTTTCCAAGATCCTGACCGAGTTGGCTCTGTCTGCTTCTGTGTGTCTGTTCAATGTCATGAAGGAAAAGACACCCAGCTCTGCCCCCACCCTCTGGTCTGCCATTCTTTCACATAAAGAAGAGGAAAGGCATGCCTGGTGCATTTGCTATGTGACTCTGAGCATAAGAGACATCAGCACAGAGGAGAGAGATGGAGTCACTGTCCTTATGCCGTGTCTTTTGCAAGATCTAAATGACACCACAAGGGGAGCAAGACTGGTGGTATACTAGAGTGATTGAACCCAGGGAGAATGGGGAGGCTGCTTTCCTGCAAGGCCAAGGAAAGCCCTTTGGGCTGGGCATGTGTGAGCAGGAGCAGGTAGCTGGGAAGGAAGGACCCCGTGAAGAATAGAGACGAGGACACAGGTCAGTGGCTGGCATTGTCAAAAGCCATGGCAGACAAAGGTGCTCCTGGGTCTGAAAGGCCACCGAGGAAGTGAAGGGTAGGAGTAGGGGATGACAGGAGGTGACTGAGGGAGCTGGATGAGAAGCTGTAAGTCAGGCAGGGAGTGACTGGTCCTTTGTCAGAGTGCTGAGTGCAAAACTGACTGCCAAGTAGAATTTGGGGGAACTGGAAGGCAAAGACGGGGTGTGTTGTAGTCCAAGAGACAAGCGAGGTGGTAAGGACGAAGGTGGAGGCAGTGGAGGTGCAGACGTCTCTGGAAGGGAGGGAAGAAAAGAGGGAGGGAGGGAGGGAGGAAGGAAGGGAGAGAGGGAGGGAGGAAGGAAGGGAGAGAGGGAGGGAGGAAGGGAGGGAGGAAGAAGGGAGGAAGGAAGGGAGGGAGGAAGGAGGGAAGGGAGGAAGGGAGGGAGGAAGGAAGGGAGGAAAGAAGGGAGGAAGGAGGGAAGGAAGGGAGGAAAGAAGGGAGGAAGGGAGGAAGGATGGACAAAGGAGAGAGAGGGAGGAAGGAGGGAAGGAAGGAAAAAGGGAAAGAGGGAAGAAAGGAAGGGAAAGGATACAGAAAGGTTTCGGTCTAATGGATGACGTATGTTTGCATAAATCTGAAGCAGACTAGAAACCGGCCTTGTGTCAGCACTGATGGGTGCTCAGTCTTCCTGGGATGCGGTAATCCAAGATGTTCGAGTGCCTTAATTACTCTCAGTCCTAGAAATTCGTTGGGCACGTTCTGTAGGTCTTGACTGGGCCAGGCAGTGGGTGGGGTGGAAATGGAGGGCAGTTTCCAAAGAGACTATGACATCATTCCCTGGGAGGTAAAGTTAGATGCATGTGTGAAGAGGAAAGGCCAACCAGGCAGAGAAGGGATAGGCGGTGAAGCTGATCCACACAGCGCTGAGGGGCCACTCCTGGTACCAGAGTCCTAGGTTAAGGGACTCCCAGCACGATACAGAAAAGCACTGGTGGGCTGAAGTATGAGTCCAGCCTAGTGTCTACATGGCATTTAGTGATGCCGGGGGGATGGCAACGTTTGTAAGGACAGGAACTCATTTATCTGTTTCTCCAGCTTCTTTGGCGACCGCCAGAGGGAGAAGGAATGGGGGAATGGAGAAGCTGTGAGGCGCATTAACAGTGGGAATGAAGGGACCACAAATGTGTGTGGAAACCTCTGGGCCCACGGCACCTCAGCTAAGAGAGGAACAGAAGGAACTTAGCACCTGCACGCATCTTATTTTATTTTTAACCCTTATTATTATTTTACGTGAATTGTGTTTTGTGTAAATGTGTGTCTGTGTACTTGCATGCAGTGTCTCTGGAGGCCAGAGAGGGCGTTGGATTTCCTTGGAACCGGAGTTAGAGGTGACTGTGAGCTGCCCCGTGGGTGCTGGGAATCAAAACTGGGCTCCCTAGAGACCACGTGCTCTTAACTTCTGAGCGTCTTTGTAGCCCCAGAATCTGCGCTTATTAAAGTCAAGCTGGGTGCAGGATGGAGCACTAGGACAGAAATACAAGACAGCACATTCCCGGCTACAGGGGGATTCTGGAGTAAGTACATCTCAAGACTCAGAAAGGACCTCCAGTTTGCGTCCCCTTGGATTGTTAGTCTGTGCTGACAGCCAGCGGGACATAAGTCGATAACTTCTTTCTGCCTTCAGCCACATCATCTTGGAATGTTGAATACACAAATGCAGACCTTGGGGAGACATGTTCTAAGTGCCTCTGATGCCCCAGATACCTCTGAAGATTTTCTCTTCGATTAAAGCACCATGATTCCTTTTTTTTGCCAATAAGCAAATAGAATCTGGTTCAAAGACTTGCGAACTGCCACCTGCCACTTCAAAAGCTCCTTCAATTCCCTGAGCAATTTACTGAGGCATCTGGACGTCTGGGTGTGGCTCTCCACAGCGTTCTCTCTCTCTCTCTCTCTCTCTCTCTCTCTCTCTCTCTCTCTCACTGAAGGCAGGTTCTTAGTGAGCACCCCCCTTCAGGTAGAAGAAGACTTTGTGTCTATGGTGGTAGATGCAGGAAGAGAGAGTTGATTTTGATGGTCTAAGTTTTTAAGGGCATGAAGAAAAGATCTGGGCTATGCTGGAGTGGCTGGAAAAGCCTCACTGGTGGGTGGCACTCCTGCCGAGTCTGTAACCCGTGTAAAGAAAGCATCCTTGGTGTCAGAATTATTAGGGAGCAAAAACCAAGGCCATATTGAGAACCTCACAGCCCTGAGAGGCACTGCTGCTAAATAAGCAGAATTCACCCTGTAGCCCTGGCTAGCTTTGAACTCCTAATCCTTCTGCCTCATCCTCACGATTGCTGGGATTCCAGGCCTGGTGGCACTGGGCCTTGGATTCTTGGTGGGGTGCAGAATACTTAACTAGCACCTATAAGATCCTGGCTCCAACCTTAAGTAATAAAAATTAACGGAAGGAAGGAGAAGCAGCAAAGAAGTGGAGAGCAAGGTTCGTGAATCTGCAGAAAAGCTGGAACCCTTAGGTAGTATCCGTGAGACTGCAAAATGGTGCATCCATTACTGAAAACAAATGGCTGTTCTATTAAAAAATAAAATAAGATAAAGACTCAGATTACTCAGTAATCCTATTTCTGGGTATATGATCTCAAAACTCAAACCCATCTTGGTGAGGTATCCGGTCCTGTGTCCCTATAAGCATTGTTCACAGTTGGAAAAGGGGAAGATCCCACATGTGCACTGATTAACACTTCCTGAGATGGGGCCAGTCAGACTGCAGCTCAGGAGGGGAGGGCGAGTTTTGCATTCATGAGGCTTGGTATTCAACTCTTACTCCAAAACCCCAGAGATCAGTATGTGCTGCAGACAAGCAACAGAATATTATATGGCCTGGAAAGGAAGAGACCTAAATTATGACCCACACTACAATATGGATAGACCTGGAGGGTTATACTAGGTGAAATACGGGAGTCATCTAAGGGCAAAACTGAATGGCTGTCCTTGTGTGAAGGTCGGCAAGTCGAGTACAGAGACACAACGGTGGGGATGGGATGGAAACGTTATACATAAAGAGATCTTTTCAGTTTTTCTGAAAAAATGAATCCTGAGGATTGCACACATGAATGTAGCAGATCCTTCATTGTGCAAGAAAAAAGTGGCGGAGACGCTGTTGCTCCTCGGAGCTGAAGGCGGGGCTCCATGAAACAGCATTAGGATGTTTCCAGCATGCATGAAATAAGTTTTGTGTCAGCCAGCATCAATACCGACAAAAAAAAGGATAACGCAACAGAAAACCCAAGAGTTCTATATCTACTTTGGGGTGGAGCAGCGCGTCCATCCTGGTTATACAGAAGTTTTGATGTGTCAGTGAGCAAAGCCAAGTTGAATTGTTACCATTCAGTTGGGTGGCTTCATCCACAGCTTGAGAATCAGGTCTGGGTTGCAGGGGCACATCGGGGCTCATCAGAACATGCAACGTATTTGAGCGAGGCAGAATCATACTGTATCGCTGTGTAGTGTGGCCCCTTCTAGTCCTGTGGACATTGGGACTGGCTGTTCTTACTAGTTAAGGTCTGGCTGTCTGAGTCTCGCATCAAATTTAGCAGTAAGCAAGCTTCTGCCTACTGGATGTGACAACCAAAAAATGTTCCCACACATTGTTAAACGTCACTGGAGAGGGACTGAAGACAAAATCTGACCTGAGTGAGACCGGCTGAGCCAGGAAAAGGGGCCGGGAGAGCTGGAGCAATATGGACCTTTGGAAAGAAGGGGAGTAGGGCAAGATGAAGGGCTGCAGACAGTGATGCAAGACAAAATCAAAAGTAGCTAAAGCCCACAGTGTGCAGGAGAGAGCGCGAGGCTGAACTCAACACCTCCAGTTCAGGTGAAATGGGACCGAAAGGCTGTCTCCTGGCTTCCTCGTGCATCGGGACTCTGGAAGCCATCGCAGATGTGTTCAGCTCCACCGTTCTTTCAAGGGAGAAGTAGCAGGGCTGGCCATGGGGCTTGGTGGCAGAGTGCAGAGCACTGAGTGGCTTTCCCTGCATAATGTCCTGAGGGGGGGGGGGTGAGGCTTCAGATTCACTCCAGAGGGAAGCTGTTGAGGCGAGGTGAGCGCAGGATAATCCTGTATCCCTGTTCGTCCTCTGTCCTGTACAAATTAAGTCTGGTCCTTCCTCCCAGCCCCATGCTCCCAGAAATAAGACTCAGACTCAAAATATATTTACAAATACCTTGGCCATATAGCTAGGCTCTTCTCTGACTAGCTCATAACTTAAATAACCTATTTATTCTACTCTACACTCTGCACATGGCTGCTTACCTGTGCTCAGGCACCATGCATCTGTCTCCTCACATCTTCCCGGGTGAATCTCCTGCCTGGCACGGTCTCAGAATTCTTTCTGCCTCCTGGATGTTCCATCTCCCTATTCCCTGCCTAAGCTATAGGCCATCAGATTTTTTTTTTTAAGATTTATTTATTTATTATATGTGAGCACACTGTAGCTGTCCTCAGACACAGCAGAAGAGGGCATCAGATCCCATTACAGATGGTTGTGAGCCACCATGTGGTTGCTGGGATTTGAACTCAGGACCTCTGGAAGAGCATTCAGTGCTCTTAACCGCTGAGCCATCGCTCCAGCCCAGCCACCAGATTTATGATTGTCAGGTGCTACCTCCATACAGAC
This sequence comes from Rattus norvegicus, assembly GCF_021556685.1. Lineage (NCBI taxonomy): Eukaryota > Metazoa > Chordata > Mammalia > Rodentia > Muridae > Rattus > Rattus norvegicus. The sequence continues at coordinate 54,543,781 of NC_141543.1, read as the reverse complement.
ATGAGATATTCTCTCTACGCTGTCCATGTTCACCACTCCTGAGAAAGACAACACTGCCTCCCCTGTGTGAAGGCACACAGTAACAGAGGCTACTCCTGTGCTCCCAGTGCATGGGCACAGCCTCACTAAGCAGGAGATAGCCCTACTGAGGGACCCCAGGGAAGAGGGAATGCAACGGGGGGGGGGGACTAGCAAAGAGAGGAGGCCCAACAAGCTCCTCTAGTAATCCAGCCTGCAAGAAGCCCTCAAACCCAGGAGGGCGTGGCCTCTCAGCAGCACAGGTGAGGGAGTGCCTAAGTGGGGCCAGCAAGAAGAGCCATCCAGCTGCCACAGCTGCACACGAAATGAATGCAGGAATAAATAGAGCAAGTAGAACAGGATAAATGTAAGGAAAACTGCGGTTCTTGTGATAAAGCAGCCGGCTGGAGAGATGGCTCTGTGGCTAAGAGCACTGACTGCTCTCACAGAGGACCTGAGTTCAGTTCCCAGGACCCACATGGCGGTTTACAACTGTCTGCAACTCCAGCTCCAGGACACCCTTTTGTGGCCTCTGTTGGCACTGCACAAACACACACACACACACACACACACACACACACACACACACACACACACACACAGTACATATATACATACAGACAAATACTCATACGCATAAAATTAAAAAAAAACTCTGAAAAACTAAGTTCACCGTAATTGGAAGATTTGAATCTTTGAACAGAAGGGTTTTAGAGGTAGATACAAGGGAATGAAGGTCACGGAGCCGCTTCAGCATACACCCCTGAGAACACATTTATATATAATGAAGAATTTGAAGAATAAAATAAAATTTCTTCTGTATTTGGATACATTTTTTTCTATATTTGAGAATATGCCCTGTTCCTGTTATCAGCTCCTTCAGAAGAATCCACTTCAAAACCTGATGACCTCAGAGCCCCGTGCTCAGAGGGTAAGGGTTGTTGCTGCCGGGTATGAGGACCGGGGTTTGCAACCTGGAACCTACATAGAAGAGCGAGAGAACCAACTCCTGCAAGGCGTCCTCTGGCCTCCACGTGACTGCTACGGCACACGTTCACACGTTCATACCACCCCCGAGGGAGTGAATGATGAATGAATGAATGAATGAATGTGAAAACTAACGTTAGTAACTTCAAATCGTCACTCCTTGTTTCATTATTAGGGGGTGGTAACATTCTGAGGCAGAGGCACTGGAAGGAGCGGGGCCTCATTGCTTTCTCCTCTGGAGGGAGAGATGCCATGTCTCGAGTGGCTGAAGAGATGGGGGAGGGGTCACAAGGCTGAAGGTTTGTGGCTCCATCAGCTCCCAGAACCACACACACACATCTTTACTGCCATAGAGTTAGGTACTGATGTTCAGGAAAACGCAGAGGCCCCTGTAGTGATATCTGGAAAAAAAATGAAATTATAGAGACATTAAAAGTTCAGGGAGGGGGGCAATGTCAGGATACTGGTCTTCTAGGGCAGGAACCTGTTCTGTGGGTTCTTAATAATGATGGATGCTTGCCATTATCCACTTGTCAAATCTCACAGAATGCTCTACTCTGAGGCCAAAGCCTAGTGCAAACTGTGGGTCTTTGGTTAATCCCCTATCAATACTAGCCATCAACCATAACAATAGGGTAGCACTGAACTTACCTACATGCACACAGTGATAGGCCATGGTCACCCATGTCAGAGTAGAGTTGCTATTTAATACTACCAGCTTTTAAGAATGAAGTGCAGGGCTGGGGAGATATATCAGCGATTAAAAACACCTGTTGCTTTGTTCTCAGCCCCCACACCGTGTTCCATAATTATTTCTAACTACAGTTCCAGGAGGTCTGATGCCTTCCTCTGACCTCTGTGGGCACCAGGCATCCACGTGGTGCACGTGCATACATGCAGGCAAAACAATCAGACACATAAAAAAAATAAATGTAACATACTGTAAAAGATGTGTACTTAGCAACTATGGCTGTGTTTGGCTTGGTTCTGAAAGAGACATGGTCTATATTTCTTTGTACATTTGATTTTTTTCAGGAGCTATATGGCTTTCCATCCTTAACAAATAAAAGTAGTTCAACACACATGAACAGGTGTGAGGATAGAAACTGCACATAGATGTTGCTGCCGAAAAACAAATAGGGATAGGTTGTGGTGCCCGTATGAACCATGCCAGAAATGGTGGGCACTGGTGGGACCTCTGAATTGTGCAGGTGCCCTGTCTACCCTTCCCCAACTGTGGAAGGGTCTGGAAGCAGGTTTGGGCAGAGGCCAGAAGTGCAATTAGATCAAGGGTCCACACCCTTCACACTTTCCTGACCTCATAGTAGGCTCTGGAGCTCAGATGATGTCAGCTAATCAGCAGGATGCCCTGTGAAGAGAAAGCCCTTAAGCCCCACCCCGCTGCTCTCTCTGCAATCAGAAATGGCAGATGGGTGATAGCCTGCCCTCAGCTGGTACACTGGGAAAGAGATATCTTTGGGGCGAGAAAGGCTAATTTCTAGAACACTGCTGGGGTCACTCCAATGAGCCCGAAGCTTCCTCTACTGTGAAAGCAGGGACGGAAGTGGTGGATAGGTTGGAGAAGCTTGATAGAGAAGGTGTGCTCAATGCCCTGAGGTCCGTGTGTTCTCAGAAAAGCTTCAGAAACCCTTGTCTTGTTGGAGAGAGTTAAAGCTTCCTTTAGCACTTCTTTAATCCCAGCACTCAAGAAGCAGAGGCAGGAGGATCTCTGTGAGTTCAAGACCAACCTGGTCTAAAGAGTGAGTTCCAGGACAGCTAGGGCTACATACACAGTGAAGCCCTGTCTCAAAAACAAAACAAAACAAAACAATGAAGAAAACTCGTTTTAAACAGAACTGGGTGTCCCGAAGACACTTAGTAGGGTTGTAGCACAACTTTGTCTTCATAGGAAGTTTCTAGTGGGAAAATTAAATGAGACTGTTATTTTTTTTTCAGACTTCTGTCCTTCCATCAGTGCAAGGCCTCCCTGAAAGAACTGAAGACAGAACTGGTGGGGATGGTGTGTGTTGGGGTTTTTTTGGGGGGGGGGGTGAAGATAAATCTATGGCCTGATCTGCTCAGGAGAGCTACTTGACTTTCGCCAGTCCTGCAGGCAGGTAGCAGGGTGGCAATTTATGGGAAGCAGGGCAGATCTGCTGGAGCACAGAATCACTCCTTCCAGTTGGGAGATCTGAGGAAAGTATAATCACAGAACTCTTTCAGGGGCGGGCTTTAGCAAGGCTGAGTAAAAGTCTTCAGCCTGAGAAGACCTCCGGGTAGAGCCTGCTGACTACCAAGCTATAAGTAGAGAACTTCCTGACAGAAAGTGTGACTTCCAGAGCAGGGAAACATCCATCCAGAAAGGTGTTCCTGGGCTCTTCCACTTCCCATGCCTTGCCCAAGTCTCTATTTAGGGTGTGTGTGTTGGGGGGGGGGGTAACCTCGGCCCAGTGTGCGATGCATGGTGCAGGAAAACTGCAGAATGAGCACATCGCTTAATCCTCACGTCATAAATTCAATCTGGGCATCACATTCCTTTTTCTTATGAAATGAGAACTCACATCTCCCTAGTGAGGCTGCTGACCTGCCCCGGGTTTTATTTACTCGGAGTCCAGATGCAGCTCTCCGCTGGGGCTGATGTTCCCTCTCGGAGAGGGACTTGGAGTCTGAAGCATTTCTAGCTTATTGGTCAGTCACCACCTCCACACCAGCCCCCACTCACCCATCTCCATGAATTCCTTACCCACCCTCCTCACCCTATGCTTAGTAGCTTCTAGGCTGCAGCGCCCATAGCCTTTGGGGAAAACAGGGAGGACACTGGCGCCTGTGATGTCCAGGAGGCGCCAGCAGTAATAGGTACCGAATTTAAGCCAAAGTTGAAGCCTCTCTGCCCGGAGCTGCAGAAACCAGATTGCTGCAGCCACCGGTCCAGCAGCAGCGCAGGCCGGAGCGCTCCCTGGTGGGCGGGCAGGGTACCCGCGGCCGCACCTACAGCTAGTCCCTCCAGCGCTGCCTAGGAGAGCAGATCCTGCTCGCAGCTGCTCAGTTCCAGGGGCGGCAGAGCTGGCAGCGGGCAGTGTACAGGGTTCCGGTGGCAGGAACTGGGGCTCTGGGCCACCGGTTCAGGCCGCCCAGGAAATGCCTGCTATGCCATCTCCCGGGGACAAGCGGGGGATGGGAGGGCGAAGCCATCAGAAAGGAGGCGGGTCAGGCGCAGCTGCTAGACTAGCAGTCCCAAAAGCCTACTAGGGTGGAAGCCGGAGAACGTGTTCTGCCGGAATCTTAGCTCAGGCCGTTCGTTTTAGAAAGTTTGGGGTCACAACAGGTTGCTAGCAACAGGACCCTGGGAAAGAAGGCATAGACCACCACTGCCTTGCAGATTAGAACGGCTCTCCAGGCCCTGGGTACTCGCTCTCACTAGGTAACTATGAATAAATAAACCCAAATAAAATGTTAAACTCAAAGGTGTGCTGAAGTTGAATTCTCCCCTTAACATATTTTTCAAAAAGTAAACATTGTGAATAAGTTTATTGGAGGACGATCTTTTCTTCTGGTTCTGGTGGTGGTACTTGGTGAATACCCAGGAACGATAGATAAGGGTAGGGGGTCCAGCTGGGCTCTCAATTAGTTTGGCTATCAGCTCTGCCCAGGAGCGAGTCTCAGACTTTGTATTTGGTGTGTAAGGCCAAACAGGAGATGGCATGTGCTGAGGTCTGAACGAGGGGAGCTGTGGCACAGGAGTAACTCCCAAAACACTCCAGGACAGCTTGAAGGCTAAAGGACCAAAACGTGCTGTCGCTGCAGGCAACTTCTTCCTCCTTGCAAATTCTGACCCCGCCCACCCGCTGACCTTGGATGGCCGAGGCCCTGGCGTAGCGCAAAGACAGAACTCCCCCATTGTTCTCCGCAGTGGGACCTAGTGGACCCCGCTGCGATTTAGCCCTGAGGCGCTCAACTCAGCGCCACACTCTTGGCAATTTCCGACGCCCACGTCTTTGCTTCCACTCGCTGGCTTCCTTCCTCCACCCCCGGAAAAAGAGAGTCCAAATATATCCGGTGGCCTCGATTTGTAATCGCTCACTTGCTCACTTAATGGCCTTTGCTAACCCACAGGACAGGGACCATTTTTATTTACACGCAGTCAGGCCTTAAAAGGGAGCCACGTGGGAACTGCAATTCGCCACTCTCAAATCAACAACTTCCTTCCATCTAAACAACCAGAACTTGAAAAGGCGGCCCTTCAGAGACACTGATGTTTCCTTCTACATTTGAAAACCAAAAGTCGGACTAGTGCTCAAAAATGCATTTCTTCCTTACTTTGACTGATTAACTTTTGTAAAAAAAGAAAAAAAAGTGAGGGCTATTAAATCACTTCGAAGAACACACATCTCCGCGACCACAGTGGGGAGGGGTGTGGAAACCCTAGAAATTCTAACAGCTGCAATAAAGGAGAAGAAAGAAAAGTGTCCTCTAAATGATTTCCCTCTCAACAGTTTTGTAGGAAATTGGTTTGGGCTCGAGCTAGACACACAGGGATGTCAAAAGAGCATAGCAAGAGCGCATAGGTCGGGTGGCAGTCGCTCGGTCATCTGTATCCTCTTTGGTCACCCCAATGGCTAGGATACAGATGACCGAGCCGCACTTTCAAATCTGAGATGCGCAACTCAAACCCACTTTTGCAGCGTGGCTCCACCGACTGGAAGCCGGACGGTGGAGGAGTGGCAAGGACGCTTGGGAACATTTATTCCGGAAGGGAGAGTATGCGCTCTGATTACCCGCACACTGGTCCCAAATACTCGAGCAAAGGCAGAAAGGATAAAGTCGGTTCCGCTTCGCCCACCTGTGCCCACCGGGAAGCGCAAGGCGCCTGTGGCCGCAGAGTGAGTCACCTCCTGCGTCCCCGCGGCCCGCGCGGGGGTCGGAAGGAATGAAAATTCTGTCCCGGAACCGCGCACAGCCTGGTGTTGGAAGCCTTTCGGTCTTGCGGAAAATGGGTTCCAGGAACCGAAAGACTCCCAAGCCCAAGCCGCCACCTGGGTGAACTTCAGCACCCGACCCTCCTAACTCTCGTCGCCAGGGCAGGAATTTGGCCCCGCGCAGCACCAGCGCCCGCGCTTCCTCCACCAGCGCTGACAGTTTCTAAGAAGACCCTTTTCCGGGCCGCCCCCCTGGACAAAGGTGAGAAATAAGCAAGAGCCTCGAAGTGTATTTTCACTATTAAATAAGTGCTCCTCACTACTCCTGAATTTGCCCTATATCAACATTCGAATTTTTAAAAAGTGACTGGAGAAAAACGTCTAAGATCCAGTCAGTGTCATAGGTCAGAAAACTAGCCCACCTTCTAAGCACGGGCCGATGCCTGCTTAATTGTTTATTCAAGAGAAAGAAAAGTTAGAGCATTTATCAAATTAATGTTGCCAAGGAACAGATACCCATATAAAACCTCCGACGTGTGACTTGAAGTTTCAACTAGTGTCATAAAACTAAACAACCTCCCTTCCCTCCCTTCACCTCCCCGGCCTTTTCAAGAGAGTCTGGAAAGCGTGAAATAGTGTTTATGTCTGTCCCAGTTGGGCACCAGGCGCAGCGGGGCGGGGGGGGGGGGATCACTAGCAACTATATTGAGGGACCTGGGAAAGATAGTGACTTCCGCCGAGGTTTTTCCTTGCTTAAACTTCCTAAAGCAGGGTCCGTTGGGGGCCCTTCCCTGAGCCCCGATTATGGAACTGAGTTTGCGGTGGGGCTGGGGCTTTCCCTCTTCCATTCCTGTCTCTGTTCCGCAGCTCTTACTCAGGAGCTGTATGGCGGGACACTTGGATTGGGACTCGCGTCTTGTCACATAGACGACTACAGCAAGGCTGTCCCCCGAAGCGGGTGTAGAAAAGCGCGCGTGTATAGGAGAGCGCCACTCAACTGGGTGGAACCTCTTTCAGCGTGGGGTCACTCCAGCATCCCCACCATCTGCTCCTGTCACCAGCCCTTGGCCTCGCCTCCCTGAACCCGCCCCTTGAGTTCTGAAGCCAATAGTAATCGCAGACTGCTTTACCCCCCTTCGCGAACCCTTTCCACACCCCCACGTTCCGAGAGACGATTGGCTGTTTCGACTTGGGTGAAGCTCCGGTATTTGCATGCTGCTCGCGGTTCCTGGTAGGTAGCGCACCCTGTCACTCGGAAGGCCGGGACCGCCCACTCCACCTCAGTGCCGGGCTCTCTTCCTGCGCAGTTCTCCGCAGCCTCAGCGGGCAAGCGCCGGGGCTGCTCTCAATCTCCTGGCTGCGAGGAGGCAGCCCCGGCGAGCTGCTGTGCGCCCCGTCCAGAGTAACTGGGTGCGGGGTACAGCGTACTGACAGTGCGTTTGCTCACAGTTCCCGCTGCCCGGACTTCGCTTTCCAGCCCCGGCTTCTCGTGGGCATCATGTCAAGAGCCATCGCCGCTGCAACCGCCGCCGCCACCCGAGGAAGAGCCGCAGCCTCGGCAGCCACGCGCGCACGAGGGCAATAAACCGAATCACTTCGGGCTCAAAGTGGCAGGGGACCGTCGCGGTGCTCTCTGTTCCGGCGGGACTCGTGCCATGTGCTGAGCCATGCCCCTGGCCGCGCCCGCGGGCCGCGTATGGGGCAGCGCCTGAGCGGCGGCCGGTCCTGCCTCGATGTCCCGGGCCGGTTCCTGCCGCAGCCGCCGCCGCCCCCGCCGCCGGTGAGGAGGAAGCTCGCGCTGCTCTTCGCCATGCTTTGCATCTGGCTGTACATGTTCCTGTACTCGTGCGCCGGCTCTTGTACCGCCGCTCCGGGCCTGCTGCTCTTGGGCTCCGGGTCCCGCGCCACTCACGCTCAACCAGCCCTGATCACAGCTCCGAATGAGACATCCCCTAAGATGCCCTTCCGGGCACCTCCGGCCAACTCACTGGTTGCAGGCAAGGATAAGACAGTAGGCGCCGGGAGCCAGGAGGAGCAGAGTCCAGAGGCGCCGGACTCCCCCAGTCCCATCTCGAGCTTCTTCAGCGGTGCTGGGAGCAAGCAGCTGCCGCAGGCCATCATCATCGGCGTGAAGAAGGGCGGCACGCGGGCGCTGCTGGAGTTTCTGCGCGTGCACCCCGACGTGCGCGCCGTGGGCGCCGAGCCCCACTTTTTCGACCGCAGCTACCACAAAGGTCTTGCCTGGTACCGGTGAGTTTCCTTACAAGGGCCGCTACGCCGGCCGCGATCCCGACCCTCAGCCCCCACGAGCCGTTGCGTGTCAGGTGGGGAGGGAAGCAGAGGCACAACTTCGGTCAACCTAGGGCGGGCGGGGACCAAAGTGCGACCGCACATTGCGGTTGGATAGTTGCGGAGAATTGGGATGCTCCGGGGTACGCTGAGACAGCCACCTACAGAAACTTGTAGCTTGGCACCGCTGGCTGGTGCGCTGCGCCCTAGAACCATTCAGGCGACCTCGCCACAAAGACACCCGGCAGCAACTGGGAAAGCGCCGAAGGAACGGGTTACCTTCCGGCGGTGGCCGCATCCCACTCGAATAACTCGGCGTGGCTAGGATTTTGTTGTCTCTCTTGCAGCCCGGAACGCGGGGAGGAGTGTTGTGCGCTTCTGGGTCACAGCCTCCAACGTGCACCAACTGCTAGAGTCGCTTCTGCTGCCCAGATGGGGAAAGGGGAGCAGGCTAAGGCGCAGCGCCAAGGCGGTCTTGAGTCTGTTAACTTTTTGTTACAATTCTCCTTGTTGCGGGAATCCGAAGGGGGTCTGACCCGCTTGGCTGGTGAGCCGTTTGTGCTCAGGAGGGGAGCCGGGAAGCTGCGCGACTTTGCTGGCGGCGGCGAGCCGGGCGTGGAGCTGTGCTGGTCCCTGTCGGGCAAAGGCGCGCACTGCAGCCCGCAGCGGCTTCGAAGGCTTCTGGGCGCCCGAGGCGATGCCGGCGTGCTGCCGCCTCGCTTCCTGGGCCTCTATGCTGGGAGGGCCACGCCAAGGACCTGTGTTTCCGAGGACCCGGTACCCGTCTGAGCTCAAAGAATATCCCTGGACCATTGATTGAGAAATGAGGGTTGCTTCGAGGTCGTGGCTTCCGGCTGTGAGTCTAGTTCTAAAGGGACCTAGGCTCCCGGGTCACATTAACGACCTCTGCCCACTGCATCCCGGTCTGCTGGTCTGGTGTGAGCTGCTAGAGGGGTCACACCCCAGTTTCCGGAAACCAGGTCGGGTCCCCAGCCCCTTAGGTCATCACCCAGCACTTGGCGTCTCCCTCGATTCCCACCTCCCCCCACCCCGACCCAATTACTTTCAAAGAGGGTCAAGACTTCCGAAAACAAGGAGAAACACGAACCGAACCCCCGCTCTCTGCTTCTCTTTTAGGACATGGATAGCGTGGCAAATAAAAGGGCCTGACCCTGAGGATTAGAGCAGCTCCTTTCCCAGCCTCTCTCGCCCCTTCCCCTTTGTCCTTTATGCACTTTTTTTTAAAAAAAAAAATGGTGAAGTTGTCCAAGTCTTGAGGTTTAAGCCAGCAGTGACGGACTCCCTTCTCTCCGGGTTAAGAATAGAGACTTGGGTGCTACGCTCGGATCGCTGTCCGCTGCGTCCCCGTGCTCTCCTCCGGGCACTGAGAATAATGCGGATTCTGGGTGGGCCGGGAAGGGCTAATACTTGGGTGCAGCCAGGAGCAGTTTACCATGGGGGCAATCGCTAACTGTAGGCTGTTGCCTCCCATGTGTTGATGCTATTACCTCTTCCCCACCACTCGTCCCATACACAGCCCGCTCCAGGGATAAGGTTCGGAGGACTGGGTGGCAGCCTAATCGTTAGAATAATTTCTGCCCCAGCCGAATCTGAGGCAGCCTGGGTCCAGACCCACTCCAGGCTGGGTTGGTAGCAAGTGGCAGGCGAGTCGCTGAGCCATTGAAGCTTTTAGAGGCACCTGGGGCAGGTGGTGGAAATCCCCACTGGAAGATTCACGCGGAGGCGGAGGCAGAGGTGGCTGCCTCCACCTGCCACCGCCCTTGGGGCTCTGGAGGCCCTCGCTCCTCTCCAGCGGCGGCGGAGAGCACTGCCGGAGAGTAGCGGGGACCGGCGAGCCGAAGCCGCGCTGCCAGCAGCCTTGCGAGCCTCTTGGTCTCTAACAGGCCGCGGGGTCCCAGGGTCATTTTCCTTCGGGCGCCACCGGGAGGCACAGGCCCCGCAGCCATGACCTAGTCATCTAGCCGCAGAAGCGCAAGTGTCCGGTCCGCGCGGCCTTCCCTGGCTGTCCTACCAGCGATCAGTGTGCCAGCAGAGTTACTGAATATTTTTTCTTAAAGAAAAAAAATTTAATGCTGTTTATTTAAAACCTGTGAATCATTTTAGACTATTCCGAGTGCCTGAAGCAATGTAAGGACTTCACGACTAATTTGAAAGCAACCCTGGAACTCTAAATCCTACAGTAAGCTTAGGAAACGCTGACCCAGAGAGCTGCACCTATCCCTTCCCGACTGGAGTCCACCGGGCTCTCCCGGGCTGTGCTCCAAACCAGGCCTGCAGGGTCCCTCTTGCTCTGTCCCGAGATAGGCCGCCCGCTGCAGAACAGCAAACATAATGATTAACCAGGGAGTTGCAAGGCACAGTCGTAGTTAAAACAAGTCCTCAAAACCGGAGTGTGAGCAAGGCGAGGGCTTTTAAGGCCTCTGAGACAAAATGGGAGGGGGTGTGGGATGGATGGTTGAGTTCTGGGGTCAGCAGGCAATCGGTTGTAGAATGAAGGTCGTGGCTGTGTCTGAGCGAGTTGTTAATGAATTTAATGGGTTAATACACAGACCTACCAGGGGCCCAGGGCCTGGTGGGTTTTCCTGGGTGCCAGGGAATTTGCAGCCCTTATAGCTACCAAAGCACCATCAGCCAACGGCTAGCCCAGACTCCTGGGTGGCAACTTGGAGCTGACCCTGCCGCTGCCACCACCCAGACATCGGGAGTCATTACAGCGCCCAAGTTTGCAAAAATCAAAGCTAATGCGAGCTAGTTCCAGTCTGCTTGAGGCCCAGTTTGTAGAGAGTTCTGAGCTAACTTTCCACTTCATATCCAGGGTTCTCCAGTCACCTCCCAAAGTGTTCGATGGTGATGTCCGAGGGGCTCCTGTCTGAGAGGTTTGAAGTTAGGGGACCAGGAACCTAAAACCCTCGGGTAGAGCCAGGCCGCCAGCCGGCCTGGTATAAGGATTTAAACTGGTGGAGAGGCATTGACGAAGCAGTTTTTAAAAAGCATTTGTTCTTGATCTAGCTCAAGTTTTTGTAAATTTCCAAGAATTTGATGAGCAGAGTTTAGGAGTTAAGTTAGTCAGAACTTATATGATTGCCATTTGCCCCACAGTAGTGGGAACTTCTTTCACAGGATCAGGTCCCCTTTCAATTTCAGCTGTACAAAGGGGGGGTGTGTGAGATCTCTCTGTCTCTGTCTCTGTCTCTGTGGGGGGCGGGGGGAGGAGGGTAACAATATTATAGTCAAACTGTACTAAACGTTGTTCCAGGCACTGTTTCCAGTGTTATGGTTAGCTAGTTTAATCCTCATTACCATCCTCTGAAGAGGGTACTTTGACAGATGAGGAAACACAGGCATGAACAGAGAGGTTAATCAACTTGCTCGAAGTCTCACAGCTAGAAAGTGACAAGAGTTCTTATTCCAGCAGGACATCCTTCTGTGCCAGACTCCCTGACTTCGGTGACCAAAACGTGCTGTTAGTCATGTGTAATTCTTCAAAGTGATGTCTGCTCTAATAGCGTTTGAAGGTTTCCTGCCCACCTCCGGTGGCCCCTGTACAGAGTACCCACTTTGTCATTTATCTTAAAAACCTTTGTAATGCCCGGACAATTGACTTGGAATCATCTTGCACTGGTTCCTAACTAGATGAGGATAATAATACCATTCTGGCACTTTTATTTCTCTGCACAGGACAGCTAGAATCAAAGGAGTCATTAAAATGACAAAAATATCCCTCAAGTATAGTGGCTGAAAAAAACAGCCAGTGTCTCCTGGAGGAAGTGGTTTATTCGGTGCCATTTGCCCCCTTTCAGGCTGGGAGACCCAGGTTAAGTGACATGTTCCTACACTCTTTGGAATTAATTTGTTCATTTAAAACGATAGAGTGATCCCAAGTCAAGAAGGACACAGCTACTACTTTGTGCTCATTAGTCAGAAGGTAGAAATAGCTAGAACTCTAAGGTTTTCCTAGAGATACGAACATCCAGTAATAAATGTCTCCTAATGACAGTTGAAAACAGTAATTTCCTTTCTAGTTTCAGCTGCTCTCCTACCTCCATAAGCCCAGTCTGTTTCTAAAAACTTGGTGGCCAGTCCTGTTTCTGACTTCCCTGGAGGCTCTGATCTTACTGGGGACAATCTGTTTGCTAAATAATTGTGCTTCCTAGGATCTGGAGTTTAAGCCAAGTACACGGCTCACTTCCAGGCTGCTGGGAGAAGGTCAGACGTTCGCCCTGAGATGCAACAATTTGAAATACAAACCATTATGTTAGGATGCTGTCAAGATTTACCAGCAGGACTGTGTAGCCTGTGTCGAGCTCTGTTTTTAATTAGGCCCCTAAATTACACCATAAAATGGTTGATTAATCTTTTACAAGTTGGGGGGGCAAATATAACATAAATCAACCTAATCATAAGTTTTTTCCCAGATGCTGAGTTAATAAAATTGTCAATATTTAATGGTGGCCTATTAGTTTTAGATAAATAAAATGCCAAAATGTATGAATTAAATTGCATTTATTATCTTCCAAGTGGTAGGTTATTACCCAGCAGGTCTGTGAAAATTAGTTTGGAGTCCTTGTCTTAGGAGACATTCTTAAAAGATAAGCTGCTATGGTAAATAGAAATTGTATGCTGACTGCATTCGATTTTGCTTTTTAAAAAGGAATCTGCTTATTTAAAAAGCAATAGTTTAATGTCCACCAATAATGACAAGATGTATTCTTCCAGTCACACAGTCACCCATTTGCCCTGCAAAGTGATCTTAAACATCTCTTGTTTCTCTGAGTTTTTTTTGTTTGTTTTATGTTTTGAAAATCAGCATCTCACAAATTCTCATTCTAAATAGGTATGCTTCAGTTTGAGCCCTTCAGTTTAAAACAGATTTAATGTAAGGTTTTCTTTTTCTACAAAATGACTATTCAAATCACTAAAACTATTTACAATCGAAAGTTCACTAGGAATTTAAAAAAAAAAATTAAAGCAAGACAAACACCACTGGCAGCTCTCAGAGATTACAGGCAGCTTGGCCGCTGCTCTGGGACGTTTGGGATGATCTGTGTTCTCACTCTATGAACATGGAAGTTAAACTGATTGACAGAAGCACAAAATGCCCACCCTACAGGCACAGCACAACGACAGCTTCTATTGCTATAAAGAGAGCTGCAACAGAACCTCGCCCCTCACATAAATAAGACTATTTCAGAGAGAAAGAGAAACTTGAGGGCGGGGCTGGTGGGAGAGGCCTGACTCCCCCAAGTACATGGCGTAGTGTCAAGGGTAAGCAGAGCCTAGCCTGCCTTCCTCAAGTGACAAGAAGAAAAGAGATGGGGCACCAGTGTCATTGAATACCAGAAAGGTTTTTTTTATACTTAAATCGTTATCTTATTAGGTCTTATTCCTTGTTCTCAAGACTATCCAACCTCAAGTAAAACCGTTGCTTCTGCATGTCAGATTAGTTCTTTTCCTTGTCCAAAGATGGGCGAAGTTAGCCAAGAGGCTAAGCGTTACAACATCCCTGCGGCTCAAGAAAGTTTTGAGGCAGAGGAGTGGCTCGATCTATTTAAAATTCTTTCATGTCTGTACTTCACAGACTCTGCTGTCGTTTGACAAATATTTAAAAAAAAATAGCTTAGCTACTGACTCACTCAAAAACACAGTTCACTGTGACACATAAGAAACATGGATAAACGAAGACGTATTGTTTGGTCTTTGCCCCCACAACATTAGGATGTTCTGTAGAACAGCAGGGAGAATCCGGTTAACAATAGTACATTATGTAACAGAATAGGAGAACTTCTATGTGCCCACCACGAAGAAACTTTAAAAAGCTGAAGGTGATGGTTATGCTAATGACCCCCAAAACTATGCAGGAATTAAGACATCACACTCAACCTCAAGACTACACACAGTTTCCTTCAAAAGACAAATGTAAAATTGCGTAATCATGTAAATAGACGTCATCGATATGTAGCCGTGTAAATAGACCTTTGTCAAGAGGAGTTCGATTTTTCTCAATATTTAAAAGAACGTGCAGTGTGTTAGAACGAGATATTTTCTTTGTAAGCCTGGCAGATGTGAACCTTGAGTGCCCCTGTTTATGTCAGGCCTCTGGCGCTTCAGCTCAGCCAGACTGCTTTGAATCGCCATGGAGGAGACGGTGACCGTTCCTTGTGTGCTCATCCGCGACTTGGTGGGGCGCAGGATACAGACTTTCTGGGTTCCAGGATTTTCCGCAAATCACCCTACGACCTTATATTAAACCAGAAAAAAAAATGTTTTAAGGCAGTTCTGGGCGTTGAGATTAGGGGTAGTCAGTGAAAAGTGAAAAATATACTGGGAGGAGCCGAGAGAGCCGCTTGCCACGCCCTCTCCTGATATAAGGGAGGAGTCTCCTCCTTCCCAGGCCTGGTGACATTAGTGTGCAATAGGGCCCGCGCCTGCTGGCCTCTGCCACGCGTGCGCTTCTGGCGGGTCCTCACCTGTGGGGGCTGAGCTGCCTGGACCCGTGCTGATTGGTCGAAGAAACTATCCAGAGACCAATGGCGCCGGACTTTTACGGAGCTCCGCCCACGGGCTTTCTCCGAGCGCTTCTCTCTGCAAGTCTGCCCAGCTCTAGCCTCTTGTTAGCTTTGCTTCTCTGTATTCTGTGGCATTAGACTCTCCTGCCCTGCGGAGTCGGCCTTCAGGATTCCGGCCTGCAAGTGTCCAGTGGAAACTAACTTCATTTTAACCTAGGAAGAAGGGAGGAGTTGTTATGGTGGCGCTGAAAAAAAAGGAAGCAAAATTTATTCTGTTCTTCCTGCAGTGAAGTGCACTCTCTTAGGAAAGCTGACGCAATTAGAGACGCTGATCCCCTCCAGACCCCTCCCAGTGCCTTATGGAAAATGGTCCTCTTTCAGTCCACCCCTTTCTCTTGGCTGGCTGTTTGGCTACTCCCTGGAGCCCTCCCATATGATTGTTCGAGAGGCTCCAGGCATTTAGCATATGCCAGCTCCACCAGTTAACACAGATACACAAAGAAGAAACATCCTGTTTCCACCCACGAACTTCTCAGAAGCCCCAAATGGGTGTGTGTGTGTGTGTGTGTGTGTGTGTGTGTGTGTGTGTGTGTGTGTGCGCGCGCGTGCTGGAGGGACTGGAGCAAAGCTAACTTCTGAGGCCCATTCTAGGTTAAGTCACCCAGGCTGACCTTTACCTTGAGGGTCCTTCTGGTGACTGAGTAGGTTGGATTAGAGGTGCCTGTCACCAAGTTCAACGGATAGTGTACTCTTGTTAAATTGTATTTGCGCAGTCCCCCGAAACTGCTCTGACGAGGGCGTTATTGAGCACTTGCCGTAAAAGAGATAAGGCTTCATTTTCTGGAGCAGTTGGTCATTTTCTGGAGCAAGTGTGATGCACGGAAGATTCCTCGTGTGCCCTCATTCTCCATGTCATTGTTCCAAGATCCGCTCTCCAGCAAGGGATGATTTCACACAGTGGATGAGCTGTGCATACAGGTCTTCACTCAGGCCCTGGTTTGAATCGCCTGGCTTTTTATAGGAGTTGGGCAGCCTGTAAACCTGCTGCCAGTGCTGAGGATGCGGACCGCAAATGGCAGTTCAGATATGGCCCTGCTCTACCAGAGTCCCGCTGGGTAGCCTCTCTCCGCTGTACTGGGCATGGAAGACAGTGTTGTCCATCTCTGCCCCTGTCCCTTGTGAACCCACAAACAGCCTGCTTCCCTCATTTGTAACCTAGCATAGGACAGAGCGACATGCCCTGTTCTGTGTCAAGAACATGCTTTTCTCTGTTCCGTTTCCACACAGATATTCTGAATGGGGCTGTTCCTCACAGACAGATATTCTGAATGAGGTTTGCCATCTATTTCCATCCACTTCGCTTCATTTGCATTTTGAATCTTTGTAGCTATCCCGGGGCAGGTCCGCTTAGTCAGTTGCCCTACCTAAGTCAGTTTCAGTGAGAAATTTTGTTTCTTAATTTTTTTTTAGTTCTCTAATAGAATTCTCCCACCTGTTGATAAGTCTTAAGGTCAGTCCTTTGCTACAGAAACCTGAGAACATCACCTGTCTCTGACCTGTGTCCCTCGCACACAGCTGGCACTGGGCTCAACAGTGTAGCTGAAACAATGATGCACGGTGTGTGTGTGTGTGTGTGTGTGTGTGTGTGTGTGTGTGTGTGTGTTCTCGAGTGCACAGGTAGCCTCGTACCTCCCACCCTGTCACATAGAGTGGCCACACAGAATGTTGTAAGTCAGTGGTGTTTACAGAGCACATGAGCTCATTCTCTATCCTGTGAGCTCTCTGGCTGAAGCTATTAGAATCATGAGTGTTTAATTGTGGTGTGTGGGATCATATATATGACACATAAATATATGTTTAATTTCACGTAACCTAATATTTGCTCTCGAGCCAGAATCCTGAGTCTCTTATGGACCTTGTTTTCATTCATACCGTGATGGTTTGGATGCCAAGTTGGAGTGTGTTGGTGGAGCAAACTTCTGAGTTCTCTTGCACTTACTTGACCTCCTGATCTTTGTTCTCAGTCTCTGCTTTTGCCCCCTCCCTCTCTCCCTCCCTCTCTCCCTCCCTCTGTCTTTACCCTAGGAACCTGGATTTGTTTGAATCAAATCTCATACATAAATCTACCTCCTGGGATATCTGCTCAGACCAAATGGGGCTGCACCAGCCAAGATGTTTGTTACAAAATAAACAATAAAGGAGAAGCAATAGACAGTGAATCAAAGACAGGGTTCGGAAGTACCCAAGGCTGAGGAGTGGGAAGCAGGCTTGCTAGTGAGGGTTTCAAGTCAGGTCTTGCCACCAGCTTCTATAGCAGGCTCACTCTGCCTGTTGTTCCCCTGAGCAGGCTAATTGCAGGTTCGCCTTTCCATGGAGCAGCTTGGGTCTGCTTTCAAAGGAAGTGTTGTGAGTTGGTGGTAGTGTTTACAGGGCAGGGTATTTGCCCCGCTTTGGAAAAGATGGAACTCGTCCCCGCCCTGCTCAGCTCAGTACTCCTGTGGTTTGGTCTCTGTGTCCTGGCCCTGAGATCATTGTTCTTCCAGGATGCAATGCTAAAGCCTTCACTAAATAATGTGAATAACACTTAGAAACATCAGCAGCCTGGGGCTGGAAACAAAGCCAGTAATTTTAACAGCAGCAGCAGCAGCAGCAGCAGCAGCAGCAGCAGCAGGAGGAGGGGGAGGGGGAGGAGGAGGAGGAAGAGGAGGAGGAGGAGGAAGAAGAGGAGAGGAAAAAGCACATGTGTTTTTGTGTTTGCAGTTACAGAGAGTCCCACAGCAGTGGAAACAGAATTGCTGTCTGGATTAGATGTCATTAGGACAGGAGGCAGGTGGGACCTTTTAGCTATAGAACGTGGGGTTGATTACTGCTGATATACACTTAGGTTTCTGGGGTGTCTGAATTTCAGCCTGCTGGGATCACCTTATCTCCTGGCTTGCTGTCTTGGGTAGGCTCCTCCCACTTAGGGACATCTTAACAACTGCTAGGATGCCCACCCCACCACTCAGAGGCAGGCATTTGGCAGAGCCAGTCCACAGGGTAGAGAGTGAGCGGCCTGGCACACAGCGGGATCCTGTTTGATGGGCCCTGGCTAGCTTTTCATGCTTATCTCATTTCTGGGCCTCTAAAGTTCCATGTCTGTTTCGGGGACATTTAATGCGCCTTTTCTATTTCCTTGGGGCCTGGGTGGAAGCCGGGCAGCTAGCTACAGGACAGGCTTACTGCCAGTCGTGCCTAGGTGGTAGTTCTCATGCCCGTCTGCCATTCATTCATGATTCTCCCCACCACGCTTTGAACATCTAGCCTAGACTGAGCAGTAAGTCGGCACTAAGAAAGTAAGGAAGCTGTTGGTTTCCTGCCTGGACCCTCAGGGAGTTCACACTATAGGCTAGGGCTGATTCCTGAGAAACATACGGAGCAAAGAGAGATACAGCACGCCCAAGCAAAGGACTCTACTGAATTGAGCGTTGAAGGCTGGGTACAAGTTTGTTGGCTGATCATTTAAGAAACTGATAAGGTGTTCAGGGTAGAGAAAAAGGCCTGAGAGTCATGGTTGGTTGGAGCACACAGGAAGTCAGAGTTCAGGCATGAGAGGGATGGGGAGGCAGGAGAAGCCTTAGTTTTACCAGTTAGAAGGAGCTTTCAAGGCACCAGGTTCATCTATGTCAAAGACTGTCACCAGCTTTGCTTGAGCTGTAGCCTGAATTGTTTATACATTTTTAGGAGAGTGATGAAATCGTTCCCTATATCAAGGCAGGGTAGACATGGAAAGGGGTAGGGGCCATCCTATGGCAGCACTAAGCCTGCTGGACCAGACTTGCTCAGGCATCTTGGGCAGATGCTATGTCCTTCTCACTGCTGTCAGACCAGTGTTCATGCATAGCTTTTGGTTGCCCAAGTACTCTGGGTCCACGTAGGTCTCCGTCCTTCTGGGTTCTGAAGCTCTGTAGGGAAGGGCTATGGTCCATCATCTTTATCTACTCCTAAGGCCAGGATGTGCACAAGCACATGGGCCATAGGCTGCTCTGGGCCTGGCTGGCAGCTTCTGGCTGTCCTTTACCAACTTCTCTGGAGCCAGGGCTCCAGCATGCCTGGGCAGGGATTCTCTGCCAGCACATGAGCCAGGAGGCCAGCAAAGGAATGCCACACGGGCAGGGCCAACCTTCATTTGTTAGGGCTCAGACTTCTGGGGCCTGGAGAAGCCACACTGGCTCCCAGTTGCCCTCAGTTCCACATGACTTAGGCCTGTCCCTGCCTGGACTACAGAGTAACACAGTTCTGTCTGGCATCTTCCATGAGGGTGTATAGAAGTGATCAGAACTGCTGACCAGCTCTGGCTTAGGACTGCGCCCCCACATCCAGTGTACTGAGGTTATAGGACACCCCAGGGGAGGTGCAGCTCCTGGGTAGGGCTGCCCCACCCCCGCCTCCCTTCCCACCATCTCCTCCCCAGGGCACAGCCACTCACTCATTATTAGTTATTTTTAGGATTGCTGGAAACCCCAAAACAGGCTCCTGAGGATTTTGTGTTCTGAATAACGAACATTTGCGGGGAGTGGCTGGGCAGCCTACTATACATGGGCAGTCTCTCCGTACGTAAGGAGATGAGAAAGGTGAGAGATAAATGCATGAGATAGGCACCAGCTATCAAAGAAGATATAAAACTAATTGCTTTTCTGCTTCTCTGTGGAGGGGGGGAGTTGGTTTGGGGTGGTGGGTAAGTGCATAAGACATATTCAACACTGAAAGTACAAAGTTTTTGTTTGTTTTGTCTTTTAAGATTTATTTATTTTATGGATGTGAGTACACTGTTGCCCTCTTCACACACACCAGAAGAGGGCATCGGATCCCATTTCATATGGTTGTGAGTCACCATGCAGTAGCTGGGAATTGAACTCAGGACATTTGGAGGAGCAGTCAGTGCTCTTAACCGCTGAGCCATCTCTCCAGCCCTGAACGTGATGTAAAGTTTAATGTGAAACTTTACAGCATTCTGTTTTGGATGCTGTTCTTACAGAATATATGGTCGTTAGGTTGTATTGACTTTGGGTCTGGTTAATTATAGTGTGTGATTTGTTTATTTATTCTCAAGTTTTTCTTAATAATAAGTTTAAGCAAAACAAAAGTTTTACTTGATGCCCAAGTGTCAATTGTGCTATGACTTGGACTTAATTGGGATTTTGCCCCAGTTCTAAAACCCCTCTGCTTCTCCTTACCCCATAGAATAACTTGTAGAGTTCTCTCTGAGGACTGTCATGGGGACCAGCAGTGGACCCAGGCAGCAGGAAGGAGTGAGGGGCTCCAGAAGGGATTTTGTTTTCATGATTTGTATGCTCCCTGCTTTGGGTTTTTTTGTTCCTTATCATTTCTGTTTGCTGCCTGGGGAGGTCCTGAACCTTTAGGAGGCGAAGTCTGGCTAGAGGAAGCATTCTTCAGCAGGCTCCACTTCCTGTCCACACTACTTCCTGTGACTTCTCTGTGACCAGGCAACTTCCTGTCTCTGCCACCATATCTTTCTTGCGATGATAGATTGCATCTCTTTGAAAAGACAAGCCGCATAGTACTTTCTCCATGTTTGTTCAGGGTATTTTTATCACGGCCACAGAACTAAGACAGATGCGGTTTGATACATTCTCCAGTTTATTGGGCACTCGCTTTTTGTTCCTCCCGACCAGAATGCTTTTACCAGTATTTGAGGTGAGGGTTCCTGCCGTACACTCCCATCACAATGGAGCTGTCTGCCGCCATGCCTTTCCCTCAGTAGAGCTATGTCCCTTGGTAAGTCCTTCCTCTCTAAAGTTGCTTCTTTTTTTTTTTTTTTCCCGGAGCTGGGGACCGAACCCAGGGCTTTGCGCTTCCTAGGCAAGTGCTCTACCACTGAGCTAAATCCCCAACCCCCCTAAAGTTGCTTCTTAATCAGGTGTCTGGTCACAATGACGAATGACTCAAACAGGGTGACTGATGAGGGCTATCCTGTGCTTCCAGGCCGATGCCCCAAGTATTTCATCCGGAAGCCAAAATTGCAATTCTCTTGAACAGTTTTCAGCAAGGACTGCTTTGACCTGCGAGCCAAAAAGATGGCGCCTAGAATATAAAGCCATTAATAGAGTGCCTTCACGGTGAGGGAGAGGGTGTACAGCCTTAAAAGAGGCTGCTGGTCGCTGGGGTGGAGCCTGTCATTAAAGGAAAGCCCTGTAATTAGAAATCCTACTTCCAAGAGAGACCCGCAGCTGTAGCAGCTGCAGACTCCCCACAGAGCATTCCTTGATGCTGAAGAGGGGGCCATTGGAGCAGGGTACCCATCCGGCGGTAATGGCTGTGTAGGTAGCCATCTATCTGAGGATGTGGTCA
Organism: Rattus norvegicus; assembly: GCF_021556685.1. NCBI lineage: Eukaryota > Metazoa > Chordata > Mammalia > Rodentia > Muridae > Rattus > Rattus norvegicus. The sequence goes on along the minus strand of NC_141543.1, from coordinate 54,522,693 downwards.
ACACCCTCCCCGTTGCAGGGACCAGGGATGAGTGAATATAGGGCTGATTCTTTCCTCATTGACTCCTCATTTCCAATCCTACCCTCTTGGTTCCTCCTTCCTTTCTGATCTCAACATCTCTTCATTTTTTCCCTCTCAATGCCAAATTTCTTCCTGAGGATTGAACCCGGGCCCTCGTACATGCTAGCCAAGTATTCTGTAGACATGAGCCCTCAACCTCAGGCCTCAGTGCCAAAGGTCAGTTAGATGTCAACTCTAGCCAAGACTGGTAGTGCACACCTATCCTCCCAGCACTTGGTAGGCAGACAGGAGGATACCAGTGTGAGGCTATTTAGTGCAAACTCCACCTTAAAACCCGATAACCAAAAGCACTTTCTTTGTTCTCCTGCACAGTGTAACCTGTTTCGCTGTACCCTTTTATCCGACCACCAAAGGAGAGGCCGGGTCAGGGGACAAGAAATTATAGGGGCCTAGCCAGTAGCTGGATGTCCCCCAGGATCACTGGCTCAACAGACATATCCACTGTCTGGTTTATAGCTAGGCTAATTTAATTTTCAGCTCAGAGGCCACCCTCTGTTTGGTGGTAATCTCAGATAGTTAATGAGCTAGAAGGAGAGCCAGCCAATGGGGTGGCCTCTCACTCCTTGCCTCAATGGCTTAGCAGAACTGATTTATTAGCCGTTTGTTCCTGGTGTGAGTGGGCCCAGGCAGTCTGGTACAGCTTCCTGATTCTCCCCTCTTCTAAAGACCCACTGAGCTCTGGCTCTTGGCCTTAGCTTTTGGACCTCTCTCTTCCTTTCCCAGCTGGGGTTGAGTGGAAGGGAGGAGAGCCTCGGGCCAGCTAGTCTGCCCAGCCAGCCTGCAGTGCCTGTGAAAACTCCTCCAGCTCTTTATTTCGGAAGCATTTGTCCCCAGCCAAGCCAGCATTGAGCAATTCTGGCCTGAAATTCGGTCTCAACATTTGGGCAAGCGTTTTCCTTCTGCAGGACTAGGGGACACTTACAGACTGAAAGCCTGTTCCGCAGAGTGGGATTATCTGAACTGGGGAAGGCAAAGAAGTGGGCTTTTAGCTTTGTGACTGCTGGCTCGAGGGGAGGTTTCACTCCTGCTTCCTAAATTAATCTGCCTTCCTTACACACAATGGTTCACCATGCCATCACTCCCTTCGTGCCAACGCTGAGTACACTTACAACCTGGATGGGATCTGGGACTCTCTGTGGCCATGGGGGACTCTAGTTATATACAGGTAGCCTGTTAATAGCCAACCACTGCTGTATGTCTGCACCACCTCTTGTATGGCACCTCCCGGATATGAACGTATAATTCCATATAACGAAATAAACACGCTGTTTGTTTTATCATAAGATGTGGTGCTTATCATTACAAACAACATTAATTGGAAACCAGACCTTTTCAGGTTTGACTGGCAGGCAGGGAGGGCAGAGACCCAAGTCTTTAGAAAGGAGGTTTGGTGATAACGGGTGGTTCAGAGAGCAATGGTGATGATATTTGCACATTTTGATCCCATAGGCTGGCTCCCCTTCTAGCTCATTAATCATCCGAGATTACCACCACGTGGGTGGGCGTGGCCCATCTTAGAACCATGGCCTCGGGACGGACATGACCCTCGAAATTCAACTGTCCAGAGCCTGCGTTCCTGCTCCCTCGTTGCCCTATATAAAGCTTGGGGTTCAGAGGCTTGTCCTCCCTAAGCTACTTTACCCCCGCCTTCAAATGTAAAGAACCGAGGGTCCCCCTCTGTTCATCCTTTGCTTGCCTTGCGTGAAGGTAACATGACTGATGTCAGGTAAGGCTGCTTGCTTCTTCCTTACCAGAGGTGGACTGCTGTGTTTCTGTAGTGGAGAATTTGAGCGTCATGCAGGGAGGGCAGTGTCTTTGGGGTTTGGCTGAACCACTTGGACCTCAGCCTTTTAAAGTCAGCCTCACAGAAAATATCCGAGAATGAGCTGAGCCCATGGGCCTCGTGGGATGGGATCAGAAAATCCAGGTGACACCATCTGTGTCCACACTGGCCTGTTAGCACCTTGAGTAGGCTAGTGGCCAGCCGGTGTGCTGGCATCAGGAGCTCTTACTCTGTGTCTGTGCACACCTAAAGCTGAGGACCAGCTTCCATATATTTGCAGCAGAGAGGACCCTCTGCTTTCTCAGGTCCTGTAACTCCCAAAAGCTGAGGAAGGGGCTGGAGAGATGGCTCAGTGATTGGGAGCTCTGACTATTCTTCCCAGAGGTCCTGAATTTGATTCCCGGCAGCCACATGGTGGCTCACAACCGTCTGCAATAGGATGCTCTCTTCTGAAGTGTCTGAACACACCTACAGCGTACTCACATATAAATAAAATAAATAAAACTTAAAAAGAAAAAGCGGAGGAACTGGCCCAAGGCGTGGGGGTTCAATCGCTATCATTTTTTGTTTCTTTTTTTTGCCCCCTGCCCAGATCTCCCCCCACCCTGTACCCCCACATGCTTTTGTTCAACAAGAGTCAGATATACACCACTGTGCATGGCCGTACACCCTTCCTGCTTACTGTAGTATTCAGTGAGCCTCATTTCTGTTCTCTGGAGAGGCGCTTCAGTGGCTTTGACTTTCCCTCTGTGATGTATGGTCCCCTCAAAACTTGACCCAAACCAGACCTTTCCTTAACCTGCTCTTGTTGAGCATTTTGCTACAGCAGCAATGAAGGCACAGCCTTGTGGAACTAGGACCCACACTGGATGAGCAGGCTGGAGCAGGGCCTCTTCATACCCGGCTTGGTCCCAGGCTGTCTGTCACTTGGGAGTCCTGGCACCTCTGAATGACAAGTTACCCTGCATTTAGCAAACCCAGGGGAGCTTTCAGTTTGATTTGTTTCCCAAACGTGCTAATAGGGCTGAGGAAAACAGACTCTGATCTTTTCTTTAGGTGGTGTTTACTTATGGACTTAGAGTGTGTTCTCAGCCCAGAGACTTGGGAGTGGATTTCCAGGGGAGAGGTGACACTTACAAGTTGGATCTGGCTTTGTCAGACCCCAGAGAACCCAGAGGTTTGGTGGCGCCTCTCCGAGGGAGGCAATCACTGGCTTACTGGGACAATCCCTAGCTCACACCAGGCATCCTCCTACCCCACACCCCCAACCCCCAACCCTACAATGGCCAAACATTCTAGCAGCAGTTTGATGGGCTAGAATCTAAAACAGCACTGGTCTTCTGTCTGTGTCTGCCTAGGCTTACTTGTGGATGAGAGCCTGAATCTTCTTGGTTTATGATCTTTCTTGAGTGACCTCACCCTCAAAACTTCTGGGGAAGTGGGAGGGGACTGTTCCTTAGGCCACATCAGTTTCCTTAGGCCTTCCTCTTAGCTCTCCTGTTGCCAGCTTTCCCCTCCTTCAAAGTCATTTTTGGGTATCTTTCCCTCCTATTGGCTCCCCACCTCTGTCTTCTGATACACACCATTTCATTTATTTTGATATATCTTTCTGGGAAGGTCCGTAAAGTGTTCGGTGTGTGTGTGTGTGTGTGTGTGTGTGTGTGTGTGTGTGTGTGTGTGTAAATACATATATAAAATATGACATTGAAAGAAGAAGTCTGATAATTAGGAGAATAAAGTGAAGTCAGGAATTGGCCTCATTTGGTGCCTCTGATGTGACCCTGTTGACATTCATGAAAAGGTGAGCTTCACTCATGCAAGCTCAGAGTTCTGCTGGGTAGAATAACTCAGGATTATCTCCAGCTCAAAATCCTCCTGCCTTGGTTTCCAAACACACACACACACACACACACACACACACACACACACACACACACACTACATCACCATGCCTGGCCACACACTATTCTTGCTTGCCATAATATTTAATGGGCCTCATTTCTGTTCTTCCCAGACAGGAGCTCCAGGGCCGTGACTTCCCCTCTATGATGAATGCCTGTCTGGACAAAAGAAAGGGTGATTGTTGTGGTGTAGAGATGGGAGTCTGGCCATTGGCGAACAAGCACACATGCGCGCGTGCGCACACACACACACACACACACACACACACACACACAGAGCTAAATCTCAGACGTCATCCAGCTTTATTGTTCCAGGATAACGAAAGAAAGAGAAGGGTGTAAGAAGGAGAGAGAAAGGAAGGAGGGAGGGAAAGAGGAAGAACCACCACACCCTTCCTGATGGACAGACCACAATCACATTAAGGGTTTTTTAATCTCACATCGTTAGTAAAGGAAACAGGCAAAGCTTCCTGCTTTAAGGGAAAAGCTAAAAGAATTTGTGAGTTTCCTTGTGGTAAGGGAATGTCGACATGAATTTACAAGTGGATGATGGAGCTGGACATAAAGTGGTGAGAAGGAAAATCCATGGACCTTGAGCCAGACAGGTTCACTCTGCCTCTCCACGTTCATGATTTCCATCCCGATGAGACAGACTATCTGCCGCTTCAGGAGCTCCCAAGTTGCCAAGGCCCTACTCTTGACAGTGCCGGGCTTTCCAGTGGAGACATCTCTTAATGTTTTCTTATTATTCCAAACACGTTTCTGAACTTCCGTATAGATTTATTTAAAACTAGTCTTTGGCAGACCCATGGAATTGATAGTTGGCTAAAACCTCCAAATCTTTTTGAAGATGGCTCCCAGAATCTCCTCCTGAGATAGCATTTCATGGTGCTCATCTCCTGCATTGTGTGACTTCTTGTTCCCTCTGAGGCCAAGGGCAGGTTCTGCCTGCCACTTGTTGGTTTGCTGACTCTTCATTGCTTCAGCACTTTGTCAGCATGCAAACAAGGCACAGCCCAGTCTTCAGACTCCCCGTGGACTAGTCAGGAGGACTGATAAAGGTTACGGTAAGGCTCGCACTCTTGCTGGGAGAAGGAGAGAGGTTACTAAAGTCAGCAAGAGTTGCATTCAGATTTATTACATTGTTCCTGGAAGTGGAAGGTCTCTGGGGAATGCGGAACATCACGAGGCCTTGAAGAAAGAGCTCTTAGCTAGGCTGAATGGTTGTAGAGGAAACTACCCAAGAAACTGATTGCTCACGTGAAGAACGCATTTGAAAAATCATGCTTAAAGCGCCACGAAAGGCTTTCAAGGTTTAGATGCGTCATTCAAAAAGACGTCTGTCATCAAGTAGAAAGGATAGGCAGGGTAGGCAGCCTGCCTCCCAATGTTGTTGGGAAGTAAGAGACAGTTTGCTCTCTGAGCCTGCTGTTGTAGTGTTCTCAGGTAATCTCAGCACCTGGATGGCTGAGGCAGGAGGATGATGAGTTCTGAGCCAACTTGGGCTACAAAACAGGATCAACACTGAGAGAGGGAAGGGGATAAAGGGTGAGGAAGAGGGAAAGAGAAAGAGAAGGTGTTCCTTTTCGGAGCCTAATATGAGTTATGAACCAACAACAGAAATTTAGGTTGCCTCAAATGATGGTCTACCATCAAATGCTTACATATGCTTTTATAGTCATAGAACAAACATCGTCACGAATCGGTGCATTTCCAGACTCACTCATGGGGACATCAACACAGCAGGCATCTATAGAAGGACTCTGCTGTAGTTCTGATGTGCCATCTGATGACACTACCCTGCCTTTTGGGTTGGTGGCATCTGGCCTTGTGCTACTCTAATACATTCTACAGGTTTTATCTGATAGTCAGGAGAATGTCAGTTCGAATATAGAGGAGAGTGGAAAAGAGCTATTGAGAAGAAAGATAGCCCAGGATTATTTCAGCTGTTAATCTGCAACAGTTTGACTTCTCACACTCACCAAGTCCAACTCAGTCAGTCTCCAGTCTCCAACATAGGTGTGGCTTTTTTTCCAGGAACTTAGTTTCACCCTTTTGGGCTCAACCTATTGGGAGGTCCCATGAGCACTGTCTACTGGGAGACTTAGTAACTCATCTTCCACGGAGGACTTACTGTTTAAATGTCAGCCTGCCTGTTCTCTTGCTGCTGGTCTTGTCAGATACCTTGGCTATCTCAGCCTGCCATCGCCTGACGGACGCCTGAGCTTGCAAACCCATGTTAAGAACAACCGAGGCAGATGTGCATAGCTATCTGCTCTCCATAGCCATCCTCCTCACTGACACTAACCATTGTATTTTACGGGTTTGAACCTGAGGGCGTAACTTATTACCAGCCGACACTTGAGGGTTGCTTGCTCATGCCTCGCCAGCAGCCTAGACCCTCTGATCTCAGAGCACATTTGTTCTTTGCTTTTGATTGACATTCAAACCTGGGACCTTCTTCATGTCGATGGCCTCTTAATGTAATTGTGTCACTTAATGTAATGGGAGTGGTGATACATAAACGTGACATCCTTGAGAGTTGGAGGCTGAGACCCCGTGATAATTTATCCTTCCAGGATGCCCTCAATTCTCTTTACATGTCTGCCCCGTGACCTTCCGTTCTGTGCTTTGCGTTTTGACGCCTCGTCAGCTTTCGAGTGCTCGCTGGTGGGTGTTTTGCTGTCTTGCCGATTCTTCTTCCGAAGATCCACATCTTTAAAATTCTCAGTGCAATTAAGTACAAAGCAAAATATGGAAGGCTGTAAGATGTAGTAAAATATTTTGCTTTCAGACATATGGCTTGGGTCTAGAGAGGTGATTCAGCGGATCAGGGCATGGAGTGTTCTTCCAGGGGACTGAGGTCAGTTCTCATTACCCACATACCGGCGCACATCTGTAACTCCATTTCCAGGAGGATCCAATACACCTTTTAACCTCCAAGGGCACCAGGCAGCAAAGTGGTGCTCAGACCTATGTTCAGGCAAAGCACCCAGATTAATAATAAAATAAATTAAAAAACAGATATATAGGTTTAAAAAGAGACTGCCAGGCTGGTTGTCAGTGAGAGTTGTGCAAGGCAAATGGCTAATCTCTTGTCATTCTTAGCTCCCTTGGTAACTGTGTAGCCATACTTGATTTCCTTGTTGTGTCTACTTTTGTTCCCTTGGAGTGGGCAGGGTGAGGATGCTTTCTCAGAACACAAAAGGTGCTGGAGATTTTTATCTGAGGAGATTTTTATCTGAGGCAACACCACCTAGAAAGTTTCCATAGGCTACAGTAACTGATGACAGAGCACAGTCAGTTCCTGTACAATATTTACTAGTTGCTTCGGCCACCAAAGTTCCCCCCCTTGTCCTGTCTTCCAGTATGAAATATTTCAGACCAAATGGAGTCTGTAGCGATCTGTTGCATTTTCGCCTAGCTTCCTTGTAGCGATCTGTTGCATTTTCGCCTAGCTTCCTTGTAGCGATCTGTTGCATTTTCGCCTAGCTTCTACAAAATTCAGCTGACTACAACAATGAAAAAGTGAGTCTAGACAGGGAGGGGAGCCTTTTCTCCTGCAGATGACTAACTCTGGGAGCTTCTAATCAATAACAAACTGAAAGTGGCCTCTCACCTCCAGGGAGCTGTGCTGGGGTTTTCAACTGCTGTTAAGCTAAGTCCCCCTCCCTCCCCACCCTCGGCCAGCTTCAACTGTTGCTGGGTTAGAAAGTCCTTCTTTAGTTTTCTGAAATATTCTTGGGTCCTTTAAAGTCTGGGACAAGAGGAGTGGGCTTGCATCCACTTCCTGGAATGAATCTGCTTTCCTTGGAGTGTGTCAGTGGGTTAGACATTCTCCGGGGGGCGGGGGAGGGGACACGAGGACACACGACTTACTGATGGCTTGGATCATGACTTTTCACCAGCCTCTGGTGGGCTTCTGTCATGACACATTCTTGTCTGATGCCTCTTTCCATGTCCTGACTCAGTTATCCGTGTGTCTAGCATCCTTGGTGGGCTGAGAGGAGAGTGTATGCAGTGAGTTGAAGGGATGCAGGGAATCAGGACTCTTCCAAATGATTGTTCTTAAACAAGACATTGATTGTAAGAAACCAACCTGGCCAGAGTCTGTTTCTCTCCTGGTGTCTATCCCTCCCTCACCCGGGAGCTAGGAGCCATCAGAGAGAATGAGAGCAAACCACTTGAAAGAATCCCCATCTTTGAGAGAATCCTGTTGCTTTCAAATCTCATTCACCTTCAAACTATGTTAGATTGAAGGAGGAGGAAGAGGAGAAAGGAAGGAAGGAAGATAAGAAGGAAGGAAAGAAAGAAAGTTAAGTAAATGGAAAGACAAACTTTCCATTTCACAGAAGGAAAAACCACATAGCCAGACCTGGACCACTTTTCTTCGTACTACGACCGGACAGTTTACAATTAGGTGCCTACTAGGTTTAAGGCATATTTGACACTGACCTCTCCCAGATTCCGTCTCCTGAGGTCTGTACTTTGCCCCCCAAGGAGCATCTTGTAAGTGTCCATCAAGTGTGGGTGGTTTCCGCTTACTCTCCGCTGGCTCTTGACAACCTAATGCTGGCTGCAGATGTGAAGCGGCAATTGTAAGGGTTACATTACACGGCCTTTAAGCCGATCCATTAATTTTATCAAAAAGTTAGTGTCTTGTTATTATTGTTGTTGCTTATGTGTAGGTGCCCGCATGCTCCTGCTTGTGTGTGTGGAAGGAAGGGGACAGCAAGGTTTGGGAGTTAGCTCTGTCCTTCCTTCTTCTCTGGGAACTGAGCTCTGGTCATGGAGCTTGGGGGCTGGTGCTTTCGTTCACCTGCTGAGTGTTTTCACTGGTTCAAAAGTATTCATTTGTATACATTGGAAAAGCTGAGTCCAAGGCTTCTTATGGTTGGTCCAAGGTCCCAGTCTGGTGCAAGGCAAAGCAGGAACAGAGGCCGAGGCTTTTTTAGGCTAGTGGGCCACTGTGTAGAGAGGTTGGCTTTCTGTTCCTCTGAATAATTGGAGTCAGGTGGGGTCTTACTCAGCGTTTCCCATTGGCTCTTGATTGAACCTGTTCGAGGGCACACTGGATCCCAGGGTAAAGGTGAAGGCACAGGACCGGATCTGCACCACCCTGGAGGACATTCCACACAACACCCAATCCTTGTGTGGTGGGACTCTGCAAGTAGGATCCTGGGCCATTCAGTTATTCTTTCTGGGTCTCCAGCTGCCCTCCCCACCGTCTGGGCCATTTTTGCTTTTGCTTCTGCTTTCTTCAAAGTCTGCCTGCCACAAAAACTTCTGTCTTTCTAATGATTTTAAGGTTTCTTTTTTTCCAGGAAACGGGCCCCAGATCCCTCAGATTTCGCAAGATTTGTCCTTCTCGGGCCTGGGTGAGGTGCAGTAAACAGAAGCGGGGGAGCTTGGAGCTGGAATACAAAAGCCCACTAGCTTTTCACTCCCCCTCCAAGGCCCAGCCCCTTCCCGGAACAGGAACCACCCCCTTTGTGAACTGGGCCTAAGACCCAGGCAAAGGCCTGAAGGAAAGGGGGCTCCAGCTGCCTGAGCAGTGAGATGCTCATTTGCTCCCCACCCCCCAGCATTGAAAAGCTTTTATTTCAGAGCCGCATTGAAACTCCAGGACAATGGAGGCCAAATCCTTGGGCAGCGGTTGGGGCCAGGACTGGGGAGCCATTCTTTGTTATTTCTCTTCTTTCCAACCCATTACCTTAAAAAAGCAAAAGAAAGAAAGAAAACGAAAAGAGAAAGGACGAAAGGACCCATGAACTTTTTAAGAATCGTGACATCACTTCCGCAAGACCTGAAATCTAGCCTGTTTACAGTTTCATTGGAAATTATTTTAAACTCTCCCAAAAGAGTGCTTTGATATGCAAACACATCCCCAAAGGGAGACAGTTACTTATGGAGATGTGGCCCTTTGAAGGGGCTCAGCGCTGGTGGGCTCCAGGCCTCTGAGGAAGTGAGAAGGCCCAGATGAAGGCCCACGCTGACAACTGATAGCACTGTCCTCCTCCACCAAATGGAGTCCCCTGGGAAGAAAGAGGAGTACCTCGAAGGCAAAGCGATCTCGGTTCAGTGGTTCAGCTTACACTTCGAACTCCCTGCCCTGGCACACTCAGGCGGACTCTCCCAGCACAGCTGGGGCTGGGAACTGTCTAGCTACAGAAGATGACAAGGGAGGTTCCCTCACTCCTGAGGCCTCGTTGTGATTTACCCTGTCACCGGGTACAAACACAGCAGAAAACTTGGGGTTGCCAGGCAGGCTGTCAGCGGGTTTTAGCACGCATGCCCGCCACTGCGGCCTGTGACAAGGACTTTACTGGCCTTGGTGCATTCTGACTGCCTGGAGCACCAGTTGCCCTCTGCCCAAACACTTCTACTCCATTGGTAGCTGCTAGGGCTTTTGGAAGGTTACCCCAGTAGAGGGAAGTTAAGTTACAGAGGTGCCTGCCCCTGCCACCGTTCTCCACCACTGCCCTGCTACAGGCCTAAAGGCAACAAGGACCCAGATACAGAACCTCTGAAGTAATGAGCCAAACAACTCTTTCCTCTCAGGTAATTGGTCACAGCAATGGAAAGTTTTCCCTAGTGTTTATGAGTTTGGTTGAATGCTCAAAAAAAAGGACACTTGGTTTACTTTCCCACTTTGGAAGGCAGCTTCCTCATTGCTGAGACCTGCCTGTCACTGTGCAGATTCTGGGGAACTGTTTTTTTTTTTTTTTCCTTTGGAAGGGTGTGGAACACAATCTTCCTAGAAACCTTGGTTCTTCTGTTCCGTGTCTGAATTATCAGAGGCTAGGCATAGGCTTCTGGGAAATGCTAAACTGGTGGATCATCACAGTTTCCTGGCCTGGGTCTTGAGTTTTCGGTCAGTATTGTGGAACCGAAGGGGCAGAACCATTTAGCTTCTTCCGCAGGCTAACTGATGTGGAATCTGAGGCCTGAGAATTTGGGAACATAGCCAAGGGGTCATGCCCATTGGAAGCAGATCGACTCACAAAATAACTTTAGCTCGATGCTTCAGAAACGATAGCTATTTCATCAAAATCTCTAAGTGTTGAGTGACCATTTTCTCATTTTACCCGGATTTTCCCTGGAGTGGTATCAAAACAAGGACTTGTGAGCCGTTGGCCGTGTATTAGGGGAGGTGCCAAGCCTTGGTGGGCAAGGGCAACAGAGGGAGTGTGTGTGTGTGTGTGTGTGTGTGTGTGTGTGTGGGTGTGGGTGTGGGTGTGGGTGTGGGTGTGGGTGTGTCAGGGCTGCTCTGTTGTGATTGTAATGGCGGTGTTTCAACTGTGCACCTGTCACTGTTCTAAGTCCTGGGCACAAATGGGTCATCTGTAAGTTTACAATGTAAAACTTTTAAAAGAAGAAAAAGCCCCCCCGATGGCATTCAGAAAACACGGGGTATTTCCATAACTTGGCAAGGACGTGACTGTCTATGGAAAAGGAGGAGGGGTTCAAAGCCCCTTCTTGCTCGGCTCCTCTCTGTTGACTGAAGACCAGACCTGTCCCACACCAGCCTTGGCTCTGACTGTCACTAACGGACATCAGCTGTGTCATGTGAGTCCAGCATTGGCTGAGCTGCAGCAAGGGGCTACCCCCATTTTAATATCTCCCTTTTCGCCTCATTGTTATCCCATTCAAACAGTAAATTCAGTTGCTGGATGGGCAGACTCAGTGCTGCTGAAGGGGAAAAAAAAAAGAACAAAGAAAAACTGGGCAGTGTTTGGAAACAGCAAAATCGGAGGCTCTGTCGAACTCTTCCGATGCGTTCTCATTTCTCACTCCCCTGGGCTTTGTTTCTAACAGCCCACTCTCAGCGGCTCTCTGAAGCTCTTCTAGGGCTAGTGAATCTCTTTCCTGGGCAGGGCTCCGGGGCTTAGGGGGCGGGGACGGAATAGCAGTGATAGACTTCACTGAGTTCTCACAGTCTTCAGACAAAGGCATGGAGGAGTTGATACCCTGACCCCAGGCTGGAGACACTAGACATCACCTTTTCCTCCCTGCCTGAATATTAGAGAGGAAGACTAAGTCTGCCCGTGCAGACCTGTACATGCAGTGGCTTCAGAAGCTGAGGCAGGAGGATCACAAGTTCAAGACAAGACCGGGCAGGTTGTGACTGTATCAAAATAAAAAGAGGATTTAGAGTGTGGTTCAGTGATGAACTCAACCTAGCACGTGCGAGACCCTGGCTCAGTGTCTCAAATCACCACCAACAGAGGGACCGTGGAACCAGTTCCACAGCCTTTCCTCACTCTCCTCTCTTTCTTTTGGTGGGCAGCTGTACTGACCTCCAACTGGAAACAGTTTTCCTGCCTCAGCTTCCCAAGTACTGGGATTCTAGGCACATGCCACCATGCCCAGCTCTGGTAGCCAGTTTCTACATTCATTTGAATTCTGTGGAACTTTACAAGATACAGGGTTTAAGCCACCAGCTCCGAGCAAAGCACGAAGCGCATCCTTTTTTTGGTCCGGTACCCTGTGAGCCGACTTTGGGCGGTGGAAAGAGACATATATACCTGTTGGTTTTCCTTTGTCCCACGAGTAAGGGCGTACTGCACTGGCTGCGGTTTTTGTTTGCCTCAATATATTTTATTCATAGTCAGATCTGTGTGTCAGAGAGAGAGAGAGGGAGACAGAGAGAGAGAGAGAGAGAGAGAGAGAGAGAGAGAGAGAGAGAGAGAGAGGGAGGGAGAGAGAACTGTTGAAGACAAAAACACCCTTCACTTCTGTTTGCAGTAAGCCACACTGTATTTGTATGTTCTTGTCTGAAATGTATAGACCACCAGGAGCACAACCTCATTCCTATGAGTTACAATGAGAGCTGAAAGAGAGTGACTGACCCCCTTTTCCCCGACCTCTAAGATTTTGACCCAAATAGTCTTAGTCTCACCAAATGGCTTGTTTTTCTGCTCACAATATTATGCCCCATGCACATTTAAAAAGTATTTATTTCATTTTGTGTGTGTCCACGGAGGCCAGAAGAATGCCTTGGATCCCCTGGAGCTGGAATTACAGGCAGATGTGAGCTGCCTCCTGATATGGGTGCTGGGACTCAAACCTGGGTCCTCGCTAGACATGGTACATTCTTGACACCTGAGCTATCCATCTCCCCAGCCTCCTCTCCCCACCTTTTTTTGGAGACAGGATCAGATGACAAACCGGATTGGCCTGGAATGCATTATGGAGCCAAAGCTGGCCTTGGGCTGTGAGTCCTGAGAATGTACCTCCCTCTCTCCTCCATAGTAGCCCCAAGTATCCCTGCAACACTTCTACTTAAGTGCATACAAACGCCAGTGTGGGGAAGGGATAACCCAAAGGGCAAGATGGAGTCCAAGGCCATGGACGCCCCATCCTGTCTGCACAGGAGAATCGTTAAAGAGTCCTGTGCTGGAGCTGTGCCCAGGCAGGGCCTGGATCATTCGGTCTGTCTGGGTGGAGCCCAGGCATTTAGTCCTTGTTAAACCACCCTCAGTGGTTCTAATGTGCACCCAGAGGTAAACCTAGCCGGCAGTGAGACACACATGACTTTCTTGTAACTATTCCCACAAGGTCAAAGCCCTCCGTGCTCCTCTAAGCCTGCAGAGAACTGCTTCGAGAGCTAGCTCTTTCAGGGCTCGGTGTTCCCGGAAGTTCTTGGGTGTTTCTAGGCCCTAAGATAGGATGACAAGCCTACCTCACTGGTTTCACCAGATGAGTGGGTCCTGGCTGCTCTCTGTCATTTCTGTTTTTGCTCTGTGGTTCCCAGACAGTGTCTCCCAGGCCATCCTCTGGGACTTTTGCATGCACGATCTATCTCTTTTCTTAGCCTTGAACTGAGATATCCTATTCCTCCAGCTCCCCAAGTGCTTATTCTAGATGTGTACCAGGTCTTTGTGTTTTCAGAGAGGTGTACTTTCCCACCTAGGGGACAAAGAGCAGAGGAGGGGCTGAGCCAGTGGTGCTAGAGGGCAGGGGCTGCTGAACTCATTGGTGATTTTCCAACCATCATAAATTGCAGGTAACAATGGAAATGTGTGAACCAAAGAGGCTGTTTTTGTTTCGAAATCCGACTCCTATTTGAGCAATTATGATCAGCAGCAATCTGATTGGGACTTAAGTATCGACCATTAAGATTATAATCTTCGAGCTAGAGGTATTTAAACCTATGAGCCCACAGGTGTCTAGAGAAAGACATGCTAAGCTCCGTGCGTGCACTCTTCGACTTGCTCAGACACAGGGGTGGCTGGAAAGGAGACATCCCGATGGGTGGAAAGGGATGCACCAGAAGTCTCGGCTCTGTGACCTGTGCATCACCCTCTCTGCTTGAGACTCTGCTTCTTCATCAGTAAATTGGGGATTACATACCTACCTCAAAGGCCTGTGGCGAGGGATTAAATCAGATAATGCATGTGAAAGTTCCTTTGTGAGCCTCCAAAGCACAGTATAATTATTAGCTGTGACTATCCATTTGAGAAACTGGCTTTCGTAATGAACAGCTCAATTACCCCATGGGATGGATGTGCTTCTGTGGGGGCCAACCCCGGGCTGCAGAGGCCTCTGGGATGCTTGGGATGGGCAGGCAGCCTGCTCAACAGGGTAGTAGGTCTTGCTCTTGGCTGCAAGGTTATCCTTTCTCCTCTGACCCCACTGTTGAGGCCGAGAAATTATGGAAGAGGTGTGTGTGTGTGTGTGTGTGTGTGTGTGTGTGTGTTGCATGGAAAACCAAACTTGGTTTTGGAACTTGTTGGTGGAATTGGGCTGAAGGAAACGAACAGCTCTTAAGTAGAAGGAAGGGACGTGTCTTAAGCACCTCAAAAGTTCAGTGCAAGTGGTTCTTTATACTCTTAGATGGTGCTCTGTTCCCTGCTTGGTGAAACAAAGGTTGATTTAAATTTGAGTCAGGCCTCTGAGCCTTCACTTACCTGTTTCTGTGTTCTCCACCACTAAGAGCCTCCAGAACTCCCTCAGTAGACCTCAGAGACTTCAAATCAGGCTCTGAGATCTGAAAGACCAGGCATCGATCTCGAACATACACAGCAACGGGTGTATGTTCCAGGGTGTTCTGGAGGCTTTTAGTGGTGGAGAACACAGAAACACATTCCTGACTACCTACTGTCTGCATCAAGCTCCCTGGAGAGAGCAGCCTCAGTTCTCTCATAGTCTCAGATGTAGGTCTCCTGGCTCCGTTATTTTAACAACTATCAAAGTCCTGTAGCGTGAGAGGAGTGTCCTATGAGGTATGTTAGGAGATGGGTATCCCCAGTCAGTCAGTGCCCCATAACGCTCTAGCAGAGTAGCAAGTATTTGGGCACAATAAGTGCCCATAACTTAGGGACTTTGTAACGTATCTACTGTTCCTTTCTTACTATTAGCCTTGTATGGCTTCCTATTCACAAATGACTGTTGAGACATTTTTGTTTAGTTTCCACTTTAGGGATGTGAGGTTGAAAGAAGGCTATGGAACCAGACACAATGAGAGCAGATCCTTGTGTCTATTGCCCTCTGGAAAGAGCTGGTTGAGTGACCAGTACTCCACGTGCAGATGCTCTTACTCCCTGTCTTGTCAAGATCTTGGCAGAGGGTTCTGGGTACCATATTCCAGGTGCCAGTGCTAGGTACCACGGTCAGCTTCCCCATCTCCTAAAACCTTATAAGAGCAGACACCATCCTTGCTGTCAGTGTTCAGCTGAGGGAAACGTCACACGGCTGGGCAGGTCACCCGTCCATGGTTACATACGCTTTAATGCACACTGGTCTTGAGAGCTACACCTGGCAGACAGACATAGAAGTCTATGTCAAGTCAAAATGAATCCCTTTCTCTACACCCACTCCCAGTGGCTGTGGCCACCCGGGATAGAGGACCAGATTGCCTCTCAGCATGGCCATATTGCTTTTATTTTGAGTCTGGATTCCTTAGAAGCTGCCCAGTGGCAGCACAGAGAAGAAAGCCAGCCCGAGTCTGAGCTGACCCGCTTTTTAGAGACATGCTAAGCAAGTTGGGAGCTGGAACTCCTTAATCCTTGATTACCTTAGCCCGATAGCACCGTTGCCACACTGCACTTACTGGACAAAGTGGGTTAATCTGGCTTTAGCACCCAGCGGGGCTGTGAGGAGCTTCCTCTAAGCCAGGCAAAGCGAGCTTGTGTGGAACTCCCAGTGGGCTTGTCCTGGAAGGAGCTGCCCTCCCCAGAAAACCGAACTTTCTGTCTCGTGTAATAAAGTTTATGCTGTCACTTCTAAAAAATGTGCTCTGATTACTGCTTCGGGCAACACGATGGCTCAAAATTAGACATTTCGAATGTTCTACCGAGAAGGAAATATTTACCAGCACAGCAACAACAACAAAAAGATGTGAAAATTGTCTCTGTTTTTATTTCAGCTTTGTGCTCCGGCCAAAATCAGTCAGAATCGCTCTGACCCCATAGCTAGTAGGTGACTTTAGATTTGTGACCAAATATAATGCCTACTTATTTAGTGCTTACCTTTAATATTTAATCCTTTCATGTAGTGAAACTGTCAAGAGTCATATTCATGGGACATTAAGGAGGTTAAAGTGATGTCATCAGGCATGCGCCGGCCATGATGAGTGCCATGCAAGCTCTAAGCATATTGGCTACTGACTGTTTACATTTTCATGAAACCCCCATGAGGTAGCTATTACTCTCCTATTTCACAGATGACAAGAAGACACCCTCCACCCCAAATCAAGGTAATAAGCCACAGGGCCCGGAGGAGCTGAACCTAGGCCCGACCTCCAGACCCACATCCTTCAAGTGTTAAAGCACTGTGGCTCTGAAATCCTCCTTTAGTTCTCTCAGCGACTCAGCAGGTAGATGGAATTATTCCGTTTTTGCATATTACGGTGCCAAAGCTCAGAGATGTTCAATAACTCATCCTCTGGTCACACAGCTGTGAAGCAGTAGAGAGGGATTCCCAGTCCAGTCCACTCTCTCTTACTGCAAAATGCTAGGGAAACCCTGTTCATAGTGTGTGTGATGGGTGTGTGAGTGTGCGTGCCTGTGCCTCTGTGAGTGTGTGTGTGTGTGTGTGTGTGTGTGTGTGTGTGTGTGTGCACGTGTACACATGGCTTCTGCCTTATGGAGCCTTTTTTAGAATTACCCACCTGGACACTGTAGGAGGATGCGTCACTCAGATCCACTCCTCTCCTCTGTCCTTCAGTTTGTCACCTGCAGAGACGTTGCAGAACCTTAATCATAAGCATGTCTGTATGTCTTGTCTGCCACTCCCGCCCTCAGCCTCACCCCCACCCAGGGTTTCCTGATTCCTTTTCTCCCAAGTTCCCCCTTTCTTGTCTGTAACTGATACTGTTTCTGCTTCCTAGAGCTTCACATCTTCATGTGAAAGTGGCCTCAGGTGGACTGGCAGGTTCCCACTTACCCACAGGGTCCTAGAATTCATCGCACAGTCACATAACAGAATCCATGGAATAACACAAACTATGACAAAGGGTTTCTACCCCACGTGCCTTCTGTTTTCACATCTTGTCATCAGGGTGCCTCACAATTGAATTATGTAGTCAACGTGACTACCATTTACCAATGCAGAAACCCAGACCAAAACCTATGGCCTATAGTGAGTGGCTGTTTTTAGTGACATTAATCATCTGGTAGATATCTTGAAATGATTTTGCCCTAATGGAATCTAAGATACTTTTGGAAGCTTCTAGCACACACAATGTTTGAGAGTTTCTCTTGATATGTTTCCCTTTGTGCCGGCTTCATGGAACTTTTGGACAATGCCAAAATGCTTGGTTGCTTTTTGGACATTGTTTTCAAGTCACATTTCTGGTGCCCAAGATCATGTGGACTTGGTGGACACGTGAAGGACAGGCAACCTGAGTTCCTGGTGCCAGTTTTGAGGGAAGACCCAATCAGGGCTGAGAGGGGCCATGTGAAAACCGGGTACTTTGAGTTAACCTAGGGAGAGGCAACAGCTACACCAGCACCTGGGAGAAAATTGGCTTTGCTCTGCCTAAGGGGAAGGAACTTCAGCCAGGAGCTATTTGTCAAGTCGGAGTGGGGGGAGGTGCAGAGTATTAATGCGTCCTAACCCTAACATCCTGTTGCATTTTTTTTTTTTTTTGTTTCAGAAAACTGGCCTCAAGAATAAGGGGGTACCGAAGTTAGATGTGATATTGAACCCAGGCACTAAAGAAGCTCCACTTTCTGACCTCAGATTGTTTCTTTGTCTCCCTCAGGGACCTGATGCCCAGAACCCTTGAGGGACAGATCACCATGGAGAAGACGCCCAGCTACTTTGTGACCCGGGAAGCACCCGCACGCATCTCAGCCATGTCCAAGGACACCAAGCTCATCGTGGTGGTGCGCGACCCGGTGACCAGGGCCATCTCGGACTACACGCAGACGCTGTCCAAGCGGCCGGACATCCCCAGCTTCGAGAGCCTGACGTTCCGCAACCGCAGCGCGGGCCTCATAGACACGTCCTGGAGCGCCATCCAGATCGGTCTGTACGCCAAGCACCTGGAGCCCTGGCTGCGCCACTTCCCGCTCGGCCAGATGCTCTTCGTGAGCGGGGAGCGCCTGGTCAGCGACCCGGCCGGGGAGCTGCGCCGCGTGCAGGATTTCCTGGGCCTCAAGCGCATCATCACCGACAAGCACTTCTACTTCAACCAGACCAAGGGCTTCCCGTGCCTCAAGAAGGCGGAGGGCAGCGGCAAGCCGCACTGCCTGGGCAAGACTAAGGGCCGCGCGCACCCCACCATCGCGCGCGAGGTGCTGCGGCAGCTGCGTGACTTTTACCGGCCCTTCAACCGCAAATTTTACCAGATGACCGGCCGCGACTTCGGCTGGGACTGAGTCTCCCCTCGCAGCCTATCTATTGAGAGAGAGTATATGTATGTAAAATGTACAGAAATCTATTTTATAATAATTTATTTTTAATTCACGAGCAATTAATTCACTAAGCTGCCTAGCCACAATCTGCAGAGAGTTCGAATCACGGTCTGTTAACATTCCAAAGTGTTTAACTCCGATATTTTTGTTCTGTCCCTCACAATCGATGGTGCTTCCGTGTTCTCCTCCCCTCCCCGCTGTATTTAAGAAGAAAAGCACAACTTGAGATTTTTGTTACGGGTATTCAGCCTTCAATCACCTTGGATCTTCCACCTGCTATCTCCTTGGGTCTTGGCTGCCTCAGCTGGTTGTGGAGGAACTGAGCTGCCTCAGGATGCTGTAGTCTGAAGGTGGAATTGGCTTAGGCAGTTCACTACCCTCAGTGATGTAGCACCAAGGTGCATTTCTCCCGCCTCCCTTACAGAGATGTCCTTATGAGGCCCACTCTCCTTCTGCCCTACCCTCTGTTCATTATTCTGCTGGAAGTGTATGCAAACACTCGATCCCTTTCCCAGGTCCCACGTGCGCTAGAGGCTTGGGTGCTGCTTTATGGGAAAAAAGAAGGTGGCGTCTCCCTTGCACACTCCTTTCTTCAGTCAGACAGTTACGCTGTGACACACCAAAGAGTCTCCCAGGATTCCATACACAGCCCCTGGCACAAACGTAGGATGCTGGATGTTGAGACCCATAGAGGTCAGATGCGTCCCTTGATATTCAGCATTTATAGAGGTGCTGCTATGAGACCCACCTCGTGTTGGGCAGGAAGCTCACGGCCTCAGTACAGAGAGGACAGGCAGCCCGGCAGAGGAAGGGGGATGGCCAGCATTGCAGGCAAACGCCTCTGAATTCTTAGCCCATCCCAGAGATTACATGGTTTGTAGGCAGGGTCCACAGCAGGGTCTGAGGGATGGTCACAGCAGGGTCTGAGGGACGGTCCCACTGGGCCAGGCTGGGAAAGCTGACTGCGTGCTGCTTGTAGGTACTCAAGTCTGACATTTGTGCAGCTTCCTCTGAGGTAGGGGAGCCTTCGCAGGGAGGTCGATAGCTTTGCCGCTAACATGCAGATGATTCTCCCAGACCTC
The DNA here is from genome assembly GCF_021556685.1 of Rattus norvegicus. NCBI lineage: Eukaryota > Metazoa > Chordata > Mammalia > Rodentia > Muridae > Rattus > Rattus norvegicus. Next base: position 54,502,982 of record NC_141543.1, on the reverse strand, counting down.
CGAGTTGGGAGGACACTGGAGGGTCCTTTGGATAGTTAGTGGCAGTTGGATCACTGTAGTGACGTGACATCATGACATATTCGGACAATCCTCAATTTCCTAAACCACAATGCTTCCGCCCCAGGAGGATTGTTACCTGAGTTAGACTGATCCAGAAGGTGTAGATGGCTAGCATGACCGCATTGTGATATTCGCAGAGGACTGTCTTTGGACACTTTATGGGCTAACTTGACAGGATGAGAGCAAAGATACACGGAAAGGGAAGATATACTGTCCTTAGAAGCCAGTGAGAGGTATATTCTGACAACCAAGTCTGTGGTTTCTACAAGTTCTAGTCCAGAATTAGCTTATTCTGGACAACAAAATGGTCCCTGGGCTACTCCATCTCTCAGAGGTTACATCGGTTTCTCCTTTCTTCTTCTGCGGAGCTGGGGGTGGAACCCTGGGCTTATTGCACACCAGGCAAACACTGAGCCACACCCCCATCCCATTTCATGGTCACTCGCTCATTTTCTTCTGTCCGGACAGCCAACCTCACGATGCCAGCATGGCCTACTGACTGGCAGGTGTGTGGAAACGCCTGCATGCCGGGTGCTCGCCAGCCTGCACTTTTCTGTGCACAAGGCCGTTTGACATCAGAACAAGTGTAGCTCCCCTCGAGTCAGCAGGAACTCGCTCCCAGGTAGAGGCAGTTGTCAGAGGCCTCCATCAAGGCTTTCTGGATGCTCCCGGAGTCTGACGTAACTCCTGAAGTAGCAGAGGGAAGAGTTCAGAGATACTCCTGGTACATAGCCAATTGGGAGGGAAAATGTGTGAGCCTTCCTGCCCTCTTCCTGAGCTGGACACTTTTTTGTTTTATTAAGTTGTTTATTCTTTGCTCGAGAGTATAACAGAAACAGGACATCTTGAGGCAGAAGGAAGTCATTTTAGTCATGAACACTGAAGTGAGTCAAGATTCTGTTCTGGGTCAAATCCTTGGATCCAAGCAGATGTCGATAATTAGTGCTGATGGAACAGGGTGAGATTTTTTTCAGTGTTAGTCAAATAAATCAAACAACATATGCACCTCTTCATCAGGCCCCAGTTGCTTGTAGTCCCTGGCTGATCGGAATGCCGCATCTGCCCAAGATGTCGCTTCATCACGTGATAGTAGTTACACACATGGCCTCTTCTCAGAAGAGTTAGGCAACATGGAGAATTAAGCCTTAGGTCTGTCTCTTCCTGTACTGGCCATCTGCAAGGCCACTGAGTGTCACTTCAGAGCTGCTAGGAGACAGACACCAGTTCATGTCTTGGCAGTTTGACCTGCCATGTGTTTGAAGTTTTTTTCGTTTTGTTTTTTTTTTTTTTTCTTCCAGTTTATAGGAAAGCTATGGCATATTCCTGGTGTGTTTTATTTCTGAGAAGTTCATTTCTTTCCTTGTTTGAAAACAAAGAAAAATCAACAAAAACTGAGAGGTTTTTTCCCCATGTTTGTTTTTTAAATTCCTATTCATGCAAAGCCTTCTCTTTGGGGATGTTTGCACGTAGGTGTGTGTTTGTTAACTCTGTAGCGCCTACAGATGTACTTCAGGTAGAGTGACTATGGAATGAACTCTTCATTGGCGGTGGAGAGATGTTCTGGGGGGAGGGGACTCTTTGGGAGTCAATCTGAGTGACAGACACACTTCAGTCTTTGGGAGAAACCCAGTTGCAGATCCTGCCTGGCTGCTCTCCTCAGGACTGGAGGGCTCCAAGTCAGTGAGTATCAAAGGTTGTTGATGAGGATGCCAGGGGTCAATTCTCTTTTCAGTTTTCCATAAAAATGGTTAATGAATTTTGAAGGTGTGGTTAGTTTTTTTATTTCATTTTTATAACATTTTATTTAATTTATGACTTGAGTTTCATTCACCCCAGTAATCAAAAAACGCTGTGCAAATTCTAGCAGTATGTCTTCTATAACGTGGATGTTAGAATAGCCAATATGTACAAAAAATTAAATCAAGTATTTTGTCCTATGTATAACACAAATTAATTTTACACAGAGAAAGATGTTTCTAGGAAAATGAAATTCTGGTAATTCATACTTTTTCTTTGTATGAACAAATAAAATATATTTTACCAACCTGTGGGTATGTTCCTGTTTTGCTGCATATATCAGTTGGAAAAGGCAGTGATATCTGTCACATGTGTGCATGTTTACATACTCTCAAAGGCAGGCCGATTATTTTGAGGGGGGCTTCTTCGTTGTTTGTGTTTTTGAGACAGCCTCACACTGTAGCTTAGGCTGGCTTCAAACTCATAGCAGTCCTGCATCAGCTTCCTCAGTGCTAAAATTATAGGCTCTGCTGATTTTTCAGCCTAATTTATTATTACATTAAAATAATTCTGTTTAGGGTATATGTGCGTGTGTGTGTGTGTGAGAGAGAGAGACAGAGACAGAGACAGAGACATAGAAAGACAGAAAGAACCTGCAATATCTGATTCTCTCTTAGCATGTAGTCTCAGGGATAGAACTCAGGCCATCAGAATTGGTAGCAAGCACCTTTATCCACCGAGCCATCTTGCCAGCCCTGATTGTTTAGATTTTTTTAAAGGTGAAATAACAGAAGCCAATTAATCCACAAGTATTGTGGATGCTTTTTCTGGTAAATGACTGTGAAAGCAAGACAGATTGAGCTTATGTGCTCTGGGGAAAGTGTCTATACCCAGCAAGTATTGTCCAAATACTCAGGATCTTACCAGCTACTGAAGCCACTGTGCGCAAGGACTTCTGGAGCCAAGGTGGATGGGAGTGGGCAGCCACATATCCTGTAATGGTCTGGTGAGAGCATGCACCATGGGGGGGGGGGGTGAACTGGAATGACAGTGTTTCGTTTTCACGTCTGCAGCATGTGCTCATGTTAGAGTGGGGCCTTTATCTGTGTGGTGAAGACAGACTGGACAAGACAATGTAGGTCTCCAGTTTTTCCGAAACCATACTCGATTTCTTCCTGACACAGCACAGCACCTGCGTGATTATAGGTTTTTACATTAAAAAAAAATAACAGTAACAACCGATTCTTATTGAAATTTTTAAAACTGAAACCGGTTTTATTTTCTCCGATCCAGAAGTTTGCATGGTGCACTAATAGAGCTTCAGAGTAGCATCTGTGCGCAGAGCCCTCTGTCTATAGCGTGCAAACACAAGTCTGTCTCCCAGGTGCTGTGTTGGCTCAGCAGGGATCCACCTTCCCTGCAGTTGCTGTTTAAGCAAAATGACTAATCAAACCAGAACTATCTGTCAAGGTGATTTTCTGCAGGTGGATTGTTCTCAGCAGGAAAAAAACAAAAAAACTGTAGGCAGTGCTCATCTTTCTAAATGGCTTTAGTATTGTCGGTAAATAGCAGATTCAGGGGCTCCAACTTAGGAGCTAATGCACTTTGACCCAGGCATTGAGAGAGGGGACGGTCAACATGGCTTTCTGGTAGAGGAGAATTGCAGTTCTCTGGACCTGAGCGGTCGGGTTTGCTTCCCTAAGAATAAAAGTCACAGTGAAACCAGTTTTTCTTCCTTCACAAAACCTAAATAACAAATCCAGTAATGACCACTTGGTAAAACTGGGATTGCTTAGTTTCTCCTTCTGTCTTTGATCAAGATATAAAATTGACTGCCTTCAAAGTAACAGCTTCCACAGATGTGATACACTACATTCAAGTGTAGTTATAAAAGAAAAACCTTAGCAAACTTTATCATGTTTGCTTGAGTGTGCATGCATGTGAGTGCATGTGTGTGCGTGTGTCTGTGTGTGTGTCTGTGTATATGTGCACGTGTGTGTCTGTGTGTGTCCATGTGTGTGTGCATCTGTGTGTATGTGTGTGTATATGTGCATGCGTGTGTGTGTGTGTGTGTCTGTGTGTGTGTCTGTGTATATGTGCGTGTGTGCGTGTGTGTGTGTACACCTCAGAGTACAACTTGAAGTTCTCGTCTATCAGGTGGATCCTAGAGATAGAACTCAGCTCATCTGACTTGGTTTGGAAAGCATACTGTGATTTTAGGTGGCGATCTGTTAGCACTCGTGTGGTGGAGCACTACCACAATTACCTGGGGTGCTGAAGTGAAACTGCAGATCTGAAGTCAGCATGGACTTTACCAAACAAACCCTGCTCCCTAAGGGTGTGAGAAAGCCTGTGAAAAAATAGTAATATCAATTTCTGCATAGACGGTGTGGCAGAAGCCCCATTAGTCTTGGTTGGGCTCACTACTCCTTGCACTGTTGGCAAAACGGACCCTTGATGGAACTCAGGATCTTGCTTGAAGAACAGAAGATTATTGAAGGAATCATCGGCTACTCGGTGCTATTTAGGATTGAACCCAGGCATGCATTAAACAGGATCACCTTCCCCCCCCCCCCCGATCATCTGAATATCCAGCTTCCCCATATTGGAAAACACAGACCCTCATAAAGAGAGAGTAGAGGCACGGAGATGGAGATTAGAAAGTTGCTTGGGGAAGGGGGAGAGAAGAGAGGCAAGTGGGTCAGCCAGCATTCATGTTTGTGGGGAGCAAGCAGTTCACTAGCGATATGCCATGAGGTGACCTGTGTGTCAACATTGATTCCATGTCCCAGCCCATCAGTTTCTACAGAGACGCAGTGAAGTGGGTGGCAGTCCATCTACTCATTAACCTGACAGCGCGGGTTAGAGCAGAAGTGTTTGACCTTGGGCAATAGATACCCTGGCCTTAACCCCGAAGTTCAAGCAGACCCCAGACCATTTCACATGTATAATCTTTATGAGCTGGGACCCTAAACAGGTAGTCTGAGGCTATATTTCTAAAATTCTGACATCCAAATGCTTCAGAAAATAAAAACCCTGGGGCTGGGGATTTAGCTCAGTGGTAGAGCACTTACCTAGGAAGCGCAAGGCCCTGGGTTTGGTCCCCAGCTCCGAAAAAAAAAAGAACCAAAAAAAAAAAAAAGAAAAGAAAAAAGAAAATAAAAACCCTTTCAGCACTGACATGAAGTCACGGAGATGATCCCGCATGTGCCCTCGTGACTGGTCATTGTCAAAACAAGGACAGTGGAGAGTGGTATGTGTTCCATAAAATTGTCCTCAGGCTATGAAATGTGAGAGTCTTGTTCAGATCTGTGTTTCCTTCGCAAAATATTCCACCATACAGACACAAAAACCCCTAAATCTGAGAAGCACCCACAATTTGATGTGTACTTTTAACCCCAAATATTTCAGATAAATTTCTCAGTCTGTGCTAAAAAAGCATCTTCATGACCCTGGTGGTTATCAAAGTGAGATTTCCTGATGACATCAGTACAACTGGGAAATGTGTCAGAACTGTTCTGTTTTGGCTTCTCCTCAGACCTCCTGATTCTCTCTTTTTTTTTTTTAATTTATTTTTTTAATGTTTGAACAAACTTTCCACCTGTGTATTAACTTTTCTCATGGCTTCCATTAAACGTCTGATGAAACCTGACTTGAAGGAGGAAGGGTTTGCTTGAACCAAGGTTTAGGGAGGGATGCAGACCCTCCCCCACCCCTCCATGGAAGGACTATGGAGTCAGGACCTCAGAGGCAGCTCTTACACTGTGCCTGCTGTCAGGAAGCAGATAGGCAGCAGGTTGGATTATAAACCCTCAAAGCCCTCCCTCAGTGACCTATTTCCTCCAGTGAGGCTCCACAAAGGTTCCTCGACCCTCTAAAACAGTGCCATCAGCTGGAGACCAAGTGTTCAAACATATGAGCCTGTTGGGGACTGTCACAGTCAAATTACAAGGCTATTTTGACAAGTTTAAGAACCCCACCGCTTGAACATGGACATCATATCAGGCTGAAAATAGAAAGAATTTTTTTAAAATCAAGTATGTTTTCCTCTGTTACATGATTTTCGTCACAAAAGGGAGAGGACAGTGAACCATAAAGTCACCCGGCATAACTGAGCCTCCTTAAAGGCCAGCTCCTTCACTATTGGCTGGCAGCCTTCTGATAGTGCCCGGAGCTGGCTGCCGAGGTTGTCTGTATGATGTGCGTCCGGAGCTGCACCAAAGTGGAGCTATACTCTACGGAGCTCTCGGAAGAGACCGTTTTTCCTTACCTTGCTGAGTCAGACTTCCAGTCGTACATCCAGTGTCTCGTGGACTGTCGGTAAGGGATCATTATTATCTCCTACCCCTTGCAACTGAACACGTCTTGGTTACTTACTGGCTGTTTAAAGTGGCAGCATCTGTGGTGCTCTAGTCCTCTTCCACCCCTACCTGCAGTTCCCAGCCGTGGGATGTCTTTAATCCTACGCATTCTCCGTATGTGCGAAAGAAGGCAACAACATAACCGCACGAGGTCAACTGTAGTCTCCTCTACTGGTTCCCTGCCAACCTCCAGCCGAGGGTGTGGGATGCTTTCACTCCTATCCAATACTCTATATTTTTGGGATCTAAAAGTGGCTGTAGGGCCTCCGAGAGATAGGGATGTTTTGAGAAAAGTCACTGGCCAGGAATTGAGACTCTTCCCTGAAACCTGCTTTCATCCCTTTAAAAATATTCCCTTTCTCCATCCCCACAACTGCCAGCTTCTTCCTTAGTGTCTCCTTTCCTGTGTAGAAGCCATTCATAATTCATCCAAGAGATCCTGACATCGGAGCATCTGGGACTTCCCTGATTCTCCTGTGATGTAGTCTCTAAGAAAGAGAGAGAGAGAGAGAGACAGACAGACAGAGAGAGAGAGAGAGAGAGAGAGAGAGAGAGAGAGAGAGAGAGAGCGCTTCAGCCTCCCTTGGAGCAAGAAACATCAAGAAGTTTCTAGATAACCTCATGAAAGGAGGCCCCAGGTGAGAGGGATGCTGGGAAGAACATTTGTGGGAGATGGTGGTTTCCCCTTTAACTGGAACAAGAACAGAGAGGAGTCCTGTTGGTTCATTCCCGGCTTAGATTTGCCAGAGACCTGTTACATTGGGGATGTGCGTCCTGCCTCAGGGAATTTACTTTTCATGGTGAGGTACAAGGACCCCTAAATGATGTCACTGAAGTGCCTGGTGACCAGGGCTGCAATGGGGTGCAGCTGGGTGTTGATCATGTTCTCTGGGTAACAATATTGAATAAATATACTTCTTAGATTGACACAGAACATCGCAGGGGCTGAGAGGTTTTAGGGCAGGTCATTTGGAAAGAGGAATTGGATATGTGGTTCAGCCTACAGACTTCCGGAAGGACAAGCCAGAAAGAGTTCCTCTCAGTCCACTTTTCTCCTCCTCGTAGACTCCCAGCAGAACCGTGTGCAGTGTGCATCCCCAGCAGGTCAGGCCTTCATTTGAGTTTGCTGGCCCACATGACACTCTTCTCTAGAGACACCGGCATCTCTCTGGTCAGAGAGAACTAACTACAGGTCACTCAACAGAGATGCAGTGTGGAGCGTTCCCAGAAGAGGAGAGGGGAAAGCCTGTGGAGCCACCGCAGCCCAGCCATGTTGAGCTCCAACGTTCTCCCTGCTTATGTGCCCGGCGCCATTTACGGTTCTCACTGATTCCCATCGGGATGACTTCCATACGAGCTCCCAAACCCACTCACTCCAGTCTGTCTCCTCTAAAACCTCTCTGCTCTGTGTGGTGAGCTCTTGTGGGAGAGAGCCATGCCCCTGGCCTCCCACGCAAGTCCCCTCTGGCCTCCGATCAATTCTGTACACAACAGATTAGAGATCTTTAAGCCTCTAGTTGGACCACGTGCTTCCGTGTGAACACCCCTTAGCTGATCTTCTGTTTCATCTCAGACACACTTATAGTCTAAGCCACTCAGGATACTGAGGCAGAGGGATCACCTGACCACAGGAGTACTAAGCCAGGGGTGGTACTAGCCTGTAACCTCAGTACTGAGAAGGCTGTGACAGGAGGAGGCTGGCCTGGGATACAGAGTGAGCTCAAAGCCAGCCCGTGTGGTTTAGGAAGAGTTGTCTCACAAGTAATCAAGATGTCCATCATACTAGATTAGGTGGGGAACTCGATGTTTAAGTAGGCTACCAGTGCGAGCATGTGTAGTCATTCTATTGTGTTGTAGCAGACATGGGAGGTTGATCCTAGATGAAGAAGGAAGGGAGGTCATGGGGAATGATTTCATCTTAATCTAGGTACATCTGCAAAGGCCCAGTGTCCAAACTAGGTCACCGGCACAGGTACTGGGGGGTTAGTACTTTAGTATGTCTTTGGGAAGGGACACCATTCTACTGAAGTCTCAGATTCAGTGAGTTTATTGGGGGGGTGCTTTAATTTCTTTCCAGTGTACACCCCAGAGCCTGGCTGAGCTGTGACAGCTTTGTGACCCTTTACAGTGGAATAGCAGAGACTTTAGCTCTGCCTTTGGGAAGGAAAGGGGCTACTTGGGGAACCGTGTGGGAAGGAGGTGGTACACAACAAGACCCCCAGGAGATATGAGCTTCAACGTGAACGATAACCGTGGGCCTTCCTGCAGCGCTCATCTGGCTATTTTATTTGGCTATGAAATAAAAGCAAGGACTTGGAAGGCTGTAGGATTTGGGGGAAGCTCGAGTTGCAATCAGATTAGCACTTTAGAAAGATGGTGCTGGCCGGCTGCTCTAGAGACTAGATTGATGAATTAGGAGCTGAGGCGGAGAATCCCTCAGGGACTTTCAAGGACTTGGAGGACGGGTGTGGTGACCAGGATATGGAAATGAGTGGGAAATGGAAGGAAGCCAGTGGTTTGGGGAACCACAGAAAGTAAACTGGAAGATTTAGGGGTAAAAAGTCCCCAGGAGGACAAACGGGCTGGGCTTATGACTCAAACGCTTGGGTGGAGAGCAGAGCTCAGATGGGAAACTGGAGGAACAGCGTGCTGGTGCAGTGATACAGACACTGAGAGCAGGAATGGAGCTGGCAGGGCCCGGCTCTGACTGACTGATTAATACTTGATTTTCCAGCCGGCCTGCTGCTCAGATGTCCCAACATGGGCACTGTCAGATCTCAGGAGCTCTTAGGTGCTTAGGTTGCTGAATGTCTAGTGGGATCATCAGAAGTCATGACACTGACACCAGCCTACCTGGGACTGTAGAAACACGCCCAGATGAATATTGCTTTTGATTTTTCTTTTTTGAGGGAACTTCAGCTGACCATGACCCAGGACGCCAAGCTGTCGCAGCTGAGGATGTATTGACACAAATGTAACGATATAAAAACGTAAGTAACGAAGCACAGTCACTATGTACCCTCCAATCCCTAAAACATAAATCTCTGAGTCCCCTTCTGTGGGAGGTCCCAGAGATGGCAAACCCTAAAACCACAAAGAATACCATAGCTCCAGTCTCCATAGGGTCATCTGGGTGCCACCTCAGCACACCTGTCAGTTGGTGGGACATAGGCTCCAAAGTCCAGGTGCATGGGGAGGGTCAGGCCATGATCTTGCTGTTGGGTCACACACTGATTAGGTATCAAAGGTCTTGCTGTTCTCACCACTAGGCACTATTTCGTGTACACTGTTTCTAGGGTATGTGTGGGGACTTGGAACTGGTGGAAAGCAGGTGAATCCAGTGTGTAAGTGGGCTAACAGTGTGGGCATGTCGTCACTTCTTGGTAGGTAGAAGTAGGAGGTCAAGGTTGAGCCTTCCACACTGATGATATAGATGCCCATTTTCTTTATGAGGCTTGAATTGGTGACCAGCCTCTTCAGGTCCATCATGCTTACCAGAAGCTGGGAATGCCAAAGCCATACATGTTTTCTTACCAGTGGCTTTTGTAGTTTTTGTACTGCTGGTCCTCCATGGATGGCTGTAATACCCAGGGTCATCATGTCTGGGAAGACGAGGCATTGGGAGCGAGCTACTTGTCACAGGTGTATGGCATAGTATTGAACGTGGAGATGTCTACATTCTCCACCTTGCCCTTGATGATGGTAACCACACGGTTTATGTTGTCAGCTTTGAAGATCTCAGTCTAATCAGAGATGATGGAACGCTCATTTCCAAAGACCTGTGGGCCTGGCCATGGTGGTGAACCTACGAGAGATGTCCATAGTCAAGCACGTGTCCGACAGCACTTTGTCCTAGGAGAGGTGCTACCTGGGACACAGGAGACTGTAGCACATGAGGATGAACAGCTCGTCTTTCAGCATCTTTTGGGGGATGCCCCAGTGGGTGCAGAGTCAAAGCAGCAGTCTTTGATGTCCTGTCTGCACCATTGCACTTCTTGCTGCTTTCGGTCTGGCCAGAGGAAACATTTATGATGCACTTTATGGTCTTGGCTGAAGCCATATTCACCCAAGACTTCCTGCCACTCAGACCCCGAGGCTCTTCTCTTCTTATTGAGTTCTAAAGGTTTGATGTTTTCTCTGGAATTAAGAGACTGCTCTGGACTTTGATCTGATTGGACCCCGCATTGGTCAGCTTTCTGTTGCTAGGGAAACACTTGACACAATGAACAAGTAGAGAGGAAAGATTGATTTAGGCTCACAGTTTTGAAGCCTAATAAATGACCAATTGTGATGGCAGTGCAAGCACAGAGGACCCTGCTTTCTTCCCATCTGTAAGGTGCAAGAGAAAGACAGAGCAGCACCCCACAACCTTCATCAACTTCTGACTCCCATTGACTTGACTGCCTTCTCTCCCAGGCTCCCCCTCTTGAAAATTTACACTACAGTCCAATCAAAACAAGTCAAAGACGAAGCCTGTAGCATGTGGTCATCATGGAATGCTCCACATCCATTCAGCATCAGATGCCTAGTATCCTAGGCAACTCTGACAGCCAATTCTGATTCCTGATGCTCTCTAACCTCAGACTTGAAATCTCAGCAAAGTGAAGTAAATCATGAGGTTAAATAGTCTAATGTGGTACTCACTATTATAATCCCAAGATTCTGAAAGCTGAGGCAGGAGGGTTGCCATGAGTCTAATATTACCCTGAGCTACGTAAGACTCTTATCTATCCTGGGTATGGTGTGTATACCTTTGATTCCAGCACTTAGGATGCAAAGGCAGATGGGTCTCTGTGAATTTGAGTTTGAGGCCAGCCTGATGGACATTGCAAGTTCCAGAACAGACAAAGTTACATAGTTAGACCTGGTCTCAAAAAATAAAACACAATGCAATAGAGTGTAAAAACTGGGGCTGTAGAGGTGGTCCATCAGTTAGGAGCGTGGTGCACTGCTCCTGAAGAATACCGTCATTAGATGCTCAGCCTTCACACTGAGGAGTCTAAGTGTTTCACAACGGCTTGCAATTCCAGTTCCAGGGGTTCCAATGCCCTCAGCTCCCAGCACTCATGTACACACACACACACACACACACACACACACACACACCCTCTCACACACACACACACACCCTCACACACACACTCACACACATACACACTCACACACACACACACTCACACTCACACTCACACTAATACTCATTTTTAAAAAGATAGGCAGAAAAGAAAGTTAAACAGTTTTGGGGGGCTGAGCCAAGGAACCTCTAAAGTCTGTTTCCTTGCCCTACCTTATATAAACAAACAAACAAAATGCAAAGAGTACCCAGGCATTTTGGCTTATGCATTTATGCCCAGCACATGGGAAAGAAGCAGGTGGATCTCTGAGTTCAGGGTCAGCATGGTCTACATTTCAAGTTCCAAGATAGTAAGGACTACATAGAAAGACCTCATCTCAAAAAGGAGGAGGAAGAAGAGGAGGAAGAGGAGGGGAAGGAGGAAGAAGAAGAACTAATGAAACAAGAACAACAAAAATAGAGGTTTGTCATTGCACCATGAAAACATCAGACATTTGCTTTCTAATGCAGGGACTCTCCACTCTGGCTGGTTGGTCTGCTGAACAGCGCCTTTTACAGAGACACAGCTATCAACCAAAACGTATCCTGTGTACTTATTTTTTATTTCTGTGGCTTCCTGGATTGGGGAAGATAAATTTGACAGAAGTTCAGGGCCATTTCCTCAAAAGAGAAACTCATCTTTTGGGACTTGAGCTACCGACCAGGCAACTCTCTTCTCATTTGGTCCCAAGGCTGTTTGTTCCCTGGAAACTGTGGGTTTCAAAAGAGGCCCATTCTCTGGAGCATCGCTGAAGCGATCCCATAGGCATCCTAGTGGGCAGGGATACGTCACTGTGCACCTGACTGGAGGAAGTGAGGACGGTAGCCAGCTCCATTTCTCCAGCACTGGTTGAGCTGGACCATCTTTTTCTTCCCAAGGGGCCAAGCCCCATTCAATGTTGATGTGACCGTGGAGGTCCTCCCCAGTAACCGCATCTTTTCAGAGTTCTGTTCAATTTTTCTGGGGTGTCCATAGTCTGAACGTTGAGCTTTGGGGGGATACAGTAGGAATGATTCAGCCATAACTTCCAAGGGACAGTGTACCCTAGGCCAGTGGTCTGCTCTCTAGCAACTCTCCCATATGTGGAGGGTCACTCCTGCCTTCCTCTCTCTCGTAGCTATGTTGCTGCTTTGAGGTCACATTGGAGATGCTTAAATGGCTTCTGTTTTTCTGCAGGCCATCTTTGTCTTTTCTTGCAGCTGGTATCCTACAAATGGACTGTATTGCATTACTTAGAGGTAGAAGCAAGACTCTGCAAAAGTAATTTTTGTGACCTGAAGAGTCTGTAAAACTCAATTTCCCATCGTCTTTGATCGTCTTTTGCATCCCAACGTTGGGTGAAATAACATTTCAAAACGTTGCCAAACACTTGGCCTGGATATGAGGATTGAGCCGTGGCTTGACGGCTCGGGAGCTTATCTTGGGATTATGAAGGCGAAGATTAAAACTAAACCCGAGGAAGTTTCCTTTGAAGTACTACCGTTTCTACCCAACGAGAGACAGCCACACAGCTATGATTTGCTAACCACTCTCCCTCCTGAGGAGAGAAACGATGCTCTGACAACCTAATGATCTCTGTGCCTTCACTGAAACGGAGGCATTTTTAAGAGTCATGTGTTTCCTTCAAGATTAAAATAATTAATGTTTGCTTACAAGAAGCTTAGAAATTACAGGAAAAAAATTGCCAAGAACATAAACGTCATTAGAATATAACTAGAGGCAATCATGGCAAACACTTAAGGCCTTCAAATTCTTTTTAATATATAGTAACACATGCATTTATATATGCGGGTTATAAAATTAAAAGACATGGGTTTGGATTTTGCTTTACTTACCTAACATTCGTCAAGTAGTATTCTTAGAAAATAATTTTTTATGGCTTCCTGGATATATATTTGGCTTCCTTCTTAAGTTTATTTATTTTTGTGTGTGTTATCAGAAATTCTAACTACTCCCGGTTTTCTATTTTTACTATTATAAACAATATTTTAATGATCGGTTTATGATACCAGTTTAGATTGTTTTCTTAGTCTGGATAGGAGTAATTTGGTAGGATGAATGCCCAGTTAAATCGTTTGCCATTTAGAGAGACTTTGAGGAGGCAGCTGCTGTGTTAGGCATGGCTGCCCTTACCTGGGACAACAGGTGAGTGCCTCTCACAAAGTTTTTGTCTTTTGTAACAGTAGTTACTTGAGAAAAAAAATGCTTTCATGGCATCTTCTGAAAAGAGTAGGATGCCAAGATCTGTCTTCTTTTTTTAACCACTTAAAACACAAAGAAAATATTTGGAGGGAATGTCCCCAAGTGACTGTCAGAATGTCCAGGGTCCCTTTGGCTTGTCAGTCCTCCAGGCAGTCAGGATTTCTCTGGTTGGTGGATCTGAACTTGTCCACAAGTGACACTTTGTTGTCATTATTGTTGCTTTTTCGTTTCCATTTGCTCAGAGGCAGGGTCTCATGCAGCCCTAGTGACCTCGGCCTCCCTGTGTAGCTCGAGACGACTCTCAAACCCTAGGATTACAGGCATGCGGCACCATGCACAGGTCAGACATTGAAAAAGGTTTTATTGTTTTATTTTCAATTACGTTGACGTGTGTGTGCCTGCCTGTGGGTGCGTGCACATGACTGCAGGGTTCATGGAAGCCAGAAGAGGGCATGTGTGTGATCTGCCTGACACAGGTGCTGGGAATCGAACTTGGGTTCTCTGGAAGACCAGAGTAAGCTCCTAGCTGCTGAGTCATCTTATAACCTCCTATTTTATACATTCATACACACATACACACACACATACATACATACATACATACATACATACATACATACAATTGTTAGCATATTTCTCGTCTGTAAAACAATGGCAATGATGACAACGTATTTGTCCATGTGTATAATGTGTTTTACTCAAATTAGCGCCCCTCCCCCATGACTCCTTTGTCCTCCTCCCTTGGTCTCTTCTCTTGCCACACAATCTTTTGCTTTTATAGCTTTAAAGATATTCATGACCCTTTCACTTCAAACAAAAACGCCCACATGGCACTTCTTTTGGGCCGTTCTAGTACACCACACTCATCTCTATGACCTGGTTTCTACTGTTTTTAACTCTTAATATACTATTTTCTTTTCTTCTTTTCCTTTTCTTTTCCTTCATTATTGTTGTTGTTTTGTTTCGAGGTGTTTCTTTAGGACGTCTAATGCAAACCACACTGTCTGGTGTCCCTTCTTTCCCATCCTCAGAGACACTCAACACGTTTTGATGCGGACTTCACAGCTCATCTCTCTTAAATCTTCCCGATGCCAAATTACCCTAAAACCCCGTTCTGTTAGTGTGAACACAAATAAATGAGTGCTGAAGGCTCAAAGGATTCTTGATATTAATTTTATCAAAGACAAAGTTCAAGGTGAGTTGGAGTGAGCTTTCCTCGGGCTGAGGAGACGGCAGGATTAGATCAAAGCATGACTAAGAACCATTAGATTCGTGGAGAGAAGAGCTCAATTGTATGTAACACGACTGCATCAGTTTGCTGCATCCTTAACAGGTTTGAATTATTACATTTATTCAGCAGAACTTTTATTTTATTTTATTTTTTGAAGAGCAACCACATTCTCAGCAATTGCCTCTAACAATGGGAAAATGGCTGCGTGTGGATGGAAGAGATTGTCTTAAGAGAGAGAGAGAGCGCAAGGGAACCTCAGGACAGTTTGCCGCTGTGTTTTATTCTTGATCATTTTCTATACCTGTATGATGAAATAGATTATATCCAGCCCATTTCCCTCCTTCAACTCGTCCATAACCCCAGTCCCCACATTCCGTATCTTCCTTTAAATGGAGTCTAATTACTGAATCCAATGCCCAGTGTGCATGGGTGTGGGGTATCCATGAGGCTCACTCTTTTTATAATAGCACATTTTCCTGGGAACTTACTGGGATTCCCTGAGAATACATTAGTCCCCTCTGAACATGGTCCTGCCACCGAGGGCCTAATTATTCCCACCAGTTTTCATCCTATAGGTTTACCAGCTCAGTATTGTCATAGCGGGTACCACCTCGCAACATGGCAACCTTGGGAGACATACCCAAACCACACCTAAGCAACTGCAGCATCCAGAGGAATGTCTTTCCCTTTCAGAAGATGCAAACCCAGAATCACAGCAGCACAGGGAACCTGAGCAGAAGCAGACCACAAAAATAATCACACTGAGCTGGGCTCGATGGCAAATACCTTTAATCCCAACACTCAGGAGGCAGAGGCAGGTGGATCACTGTTAGTTTGAGGTCAGCCTAGTCTACACAGAGTTCCAGGATAGCCAGGGCTACACAGTGAGACCCTATTTCAAAACAAACAAGCAAACAAAAACAAAAATCACTTTACAGTTTCACTTCCTTGAGATGACTGGAGCAGCCAGAGTCCTGGGGACAACATGGAGATGGATGGTGGTAAGGACTGCCCAAGATTGTCCACATATGAAATACCAGCAAACCGTGCACTGAAAAATGGTCAACAGAACACACTATAGAAATAAGTAATCAAAACAAAGCAAGGAAATGAAGGAAAAGAAAGAAAGACAAAGCACAAAGGTTGTTTAGACATGTGCTTCTGCAACAGTCCCATGCTCAGTATGTGCAGGGGCCACATGGGCACCCCAAGTGATGACAGCCTCCAGAGGCCACCATCCCCACTGGACAGCAGAGGCATGCTTGGGCTGGTGTAGCACCTGCTCCTCAGCTTTTAAGGTGAGCGCACCGGCACAGAGCCCAGAGCTGCTCACTGTTAGCACCCAGTATGAGAAGCAGGGGACTCAGAGCAGGGCACCAAACAAGGAGTGGTGTAAGCATTTAACAGAGGCAAATGGAAGGATGGACTAGAAGGGCAGCCAGTGAAGCATCTGAGAGGGAAATGTGAAAGTGTAGTATTGTACCAACCGGAGAGCTTCAGGTACAGCAGAGGTCAGAGGGCAGTGTAGGATGATGTCAATTTTCAGCAAGGCAGGTTCAGGATAAGACGAAGCCTATCATTGGGTAAGAAGGAAGGGTAGGCAGGGGAAAAGTCTAGAGGGGAGGGGGGAGGAAGAAGAGGAGGAAGAGGAGAAGCAGGAGATCAGGATGGAGTCTATAGAGGAGGATGGTTCGGATTTAGGGGAACTAGATCAATTTTATCTTGTCTAGGTGGGCAGTTTATATCTTTATCAGTTGGCAGTGAATTTATTATGTGGATGAATTATGGATTGAGAATTTAACATATAAATCTAATTGCTAAGTTATAAGTTTTTGGAACTTTAATTCTACTGAACCAAAAAAGAAAGAAATGGCTGAGAGGCGGTTGGAGTGTGTGGATCTGGTTCTGTTGCCATGTGGAATGAGAACACACAGGGCCCGCAGAATGAAATGTGCATGTGCGTGCGTGCATGCGTGCTTGCGTGTGTGTGCCAGGTGTGGGAACTACTGCCTAGGTAACCTTTCAGAGGGCTGCTAAAAGGGAGACAGCCGGAAATGGGTGGCTTGCAAACCGCGTGGCAGAGCAGTAGTTGGAGTGAGTGGATCCTGCTCATGGGAACTGATAGAAAACATTCATTTTTAATTTTTACCACAACAGGGCAGCTCTAGGGGATGACGCTTCCAGGAGATGTGCGTCCTTGCTGAGACTCATGAGGAGCTGTTGGTGCACTAAGGATCCCACTGTGAGGGCAGAACACCACTGAGCCAGGATCAAGGAGCTGCTAGAAACCCTAGAAGCAGCAGCAACAGACCAGGAGAAACGTAGTCACTTTGCTCCTTCTCTGAAAGTTGCCCTCCCACAATGCTCTTTTCTGGTCTCTCTCAGGCTCAGGACCCAGCCTGGAGTCCTCTCAGTCACCACCTTCCTGACCTGTCCAGCTCACCTGCTTTCTCCCAGTTGCAGTAGCTCAGTAGCTCGGTTTCTCTCGACTGCTCGGCTCCCGCCCTTTGTGCTTCTGTTTACACACAGCCAGTGACACAGCCCGTGGTTCTGAGTGTTAATCTCAGGTATTGTATCTGCATTGCAATGTGACTACAGCTTCTCAGGACACAAAATCGAGAGGCTTAAGTTTCCGGTTCTGAAGTCACGTCCCCCAATGCATCCTCTGTCTACATCTAATGGTCTCAGTTCTTGCCTGAGCAAGATGAAGGTGTGAGCTCTGGGATCTCCAAGCCACCCTTCAGGTAGCAACTTCTTACCCCTCTTGGTTACTTTAGCAAGCACATCTGATGGATTTCCAGGACCATATGTTTCTCCCTCAGCCAGAGGCGCTCCTCCAGGTTGTCCTCTACGGTTGGTACTAAGTAGCTGCCTGGTGGGCTAACAGTTACTTATGGAGCCTGCCCAGCACACTGAAAGACTTCTAAGTGGATTGTTACAGGTCCACCTCAGAAAGCACACCACGCCAGCACTGAACGCCACTCAACTTAGTGCACTCGAACCTGTCAGTCGCTGGAGGGGCAGGGCATTGATCCGCCAACTATTTTATATAAATTATCTCTTATAGAGAGAGCCTCGGGGATGTCTCAGGATGAAAGGAGTCACTTGACAAAGGAGGAATGGAGCCAGTGGTTGGCCTGGCCTTGTGTTTTCTGCACATGGGTACGGTTGGTAAGTACAGCTCAGCCCCAGGTCTTTCTCACATGCATCAAACTGCAGCCCAACACACAGAGGAGGCTTGTAGAATGCAGACTATTGTGGATGGCAAAGGATATAAGCAAATCTAGAGACGTCATGACCCCACTGCTCATTTGAGGAAATACCACAGGTGGTGAGGGGTCTGCCTTACACGGCCTGGTCAGGAAAGGAGGAAACAGTATTCTTCCCAACAGAGAGAGCTCAGAAGAACTGAAAAAAATCCCAGACGCAGAAAAAGACTTCATCTGCTTGGAGGTCAAAAGGACACAATTGATCAAGTGTAGTGGTGTCAGCCTATGTATTGGTTACTTTCTAATGCTGTGATAAAACCATGGCCAGAAGCAACTTATGCAACTGTTTGGCTTTCAGAAGGAGAAGGGTCCTTTAGGGTTGGGAGTAGGTGGGAATGAGGGCTGAAGCAACACCACACACACACACACACACACACACACACACACACACACACACGAGAGAGAGAGAGAGAGAGAGAGAGAGAGAGAGAGAGAGAGAGAGAGAGAGAGAGAGAATATGAATCAGCAAACTAGGGATAGACCAAGCCTTTGAAATCTGCCTGCCTCCAGTGATATGCTCAGCAAGGCCACACCTTCCTTCCAAATATCAACTAAGGACCAAGTGTTCAATGGCTGAAACTAAGGGGCAAATCTCATTTAAGCCACCACAATCTCCACTTCCAGCACTGGGAGGCTGAGGCAGGTGGATCATGCCTTTGAAGTCAGTCTAGGCTATCTATAGAAAAAAACGGAAACATGGCCAGAGATGAGTCATTGCGGGAAGAGCAACTTAAGTGTAAAGTTCAGGTTTGACTCAAAGCACAAAGGGAAGTGGTAGAGAAGGTTTTTAATTTTTTTAAAAACGGCTTGCTTAGCTTTATGCTTACGAATGTTTTGCCTTCGTGAACATCCATGTCTGGTGCCTGTGGAGTCAGAAGAGGGTGATGGATCCCTTTGCATTGCTGTTAGGATTGTTTGCTGCTCCCTTGTGGGCGCTGGGAATCAAACCCAGTCCTCCGTAGGAGCAGCACGAGCTCTAGACTGCTGAGCCATCTCTCCAGCCCCAGCTGTTACGACGTCTTAATCCAAAGAGTGTCATGTCCCTGTTTCTGCTTCTAAAATATCATCGTGGCTTCTCTGCGACCACGCACGCACGCACGCACGCAGATTGCTCCGAAAACCGCAAATACTGCCTGAGGTTCGGCTCTTCCCACCTTACTTGGATTTATGATGCTGATCAGGTGGGACCCTGGGAGCATCTGCAGCTCCGTTACCAATGAGTTTAATGTTCCAAAGGTTTGAGACATCCGAATTGAAATCCAAAATGTGGGGTTTTTTGTTTCGTTTTGTTTTAGGTTTTAATGAAAAGAGAAACAATAATGTCTGATGTGGAGTTTTGGCATTGCCTGGCAAAGGGTCATTTTAACCATCGTCACCATCTTCATTTTCCCCTTAAGGGACGGGGCACTTTAGACCTGGATCAGCTCCCCGCAGTTCAGTCAGGGAGCTGTTGGCGATCTCCACATGCTGCCCTCTCCTGCAGATTCGCCAGGGATTCACGAGGAATAATTATGTCTTCCTAGCACACAACCTTTACCTTTCTCTCTAAAAAGCCAGAGAGGGCTTTCCGGTGAGTTTACATGAGGTCCGCACATCCTTCCTGTCTCGTTAATTCACTTAAAAACGGGTTATAAAGACAGTGGGCGTGGCTCCCCGGGGCTGCTGGCTCCTAGTTTCTCTGGAACCCTCTCTCTGGCACAGGCATGGTTCCACCTCTTCCACCCTGCTCTAACACACCCGAGGAGTCTTTCAGAAGTCAAACACATGGTGCTGTCTGATCTTGCGCTTTCTAAAACTGAGCTAAACAGACCTCCTTTCTTCAAACATGTTCAGCCTCAGGCATTTTGTGACAATGGACTTCTGCTCATGCCCCATTTTCTTTACTCATCTCTTGGTGGCAGACACTGGCCTGAGTTGTGTGATAGGAATATGGAATACAGTACGGGGCCCTTTCTTTTGCCCGCAGACCCTTACATAGTCTTTAGGAATATATATTCCTGCTCTTGAACACCGTAGGACCACAAGCAGATTGTTCCTCAACTCACGAACTGGGGGTGGGAGGGGTTGCTTTTGGGGTGGAATCTCTCTCAGATTTACAGGGAACTGAGACATTTTAAGCAGGAAGATCTTCTCAGAATGACTCTCAACTGTTCCAGTCAGCAAGGCAGTATTGGCGATTCTGGGTTCAATGTCATGGCTGCCTTCTTCTACCTCCCTTTAAATGACTGTACAGATGGGGGCATATGTGGGTAAACGATTATTTTTACATTAATTATTTTCAATTCTTGAGAGATTAATCAGTGTCCCCTGGTGGCTGTTTACATTAGGCCATGAAGAACTGATCCCAGCCCAGGCAATCTCTCCAGCTGTTCACAGATGTTGAAAGGACCATCCAGAACATCTGGGAGGCTTCTAAAGGGTGAAGCCCAGGATATTTTCCTAGTGACGAATCAAACACGGGTTATGTGGTTCTACCTCAATTTTACTTTTTAGTCGTAACCTTTTTTGGGGGGGTCAGAAGTGGGGGGGGTCTGAAAAGGCACTATAAAGGCTGAACTCTTTTTTAAAATAATTTTTTGAAAAATCATAATTTTATCATTTTCCCTCCTCTTTCCTCTTTTCAAACCCTCTGTCTTAGTCACGGCTTTACTGCTGTGAAAAGATTCTATGACCAAGGGCAACTCTTATAAGAACAATATTTAATTGGTTTACAGGTTCACAGGTTCAGTCCATTACCATCAAGGCAGGAACATGGCAGCATCCAGGCAGGCATGGTGCAGGAGGAGCTGAGAGTTCTACATCTTCATTTGAAGGCTGCTAGGAGAAGACTGGCTTCCAGGTAGCTAGGATGAGGGTCTTAAAGGCCACACCCACAGTGGCATACCCACTCCAACAGGGCCACACTACTAATGGTGCCAGTCCCTGGGCTAGGCATACTCAAACCACCACACCCTCCCATACCTCCCCACCTCCCCTTGTGCTCTTTCAGATTCATGACTTATAATTGCATTAATGGTTGTCCCCCCTCCCTCTCCCCACATATTCCTAAACACATAACAGTGGTTCTCAACCTTCCTAACGCCGTGACCCTTTAATACAGTTCCTCAGGTTATGATGATCCCCACAACCACATGATTCTTTCATTGCTACTTCATAACTGCAACTTTGCTACCAAAATAAATTGTAACATGAACATCTGATATGCAGGATATCTGATATGTGACTCCCCCCAAAGGTCATGACCCATAGGTTGAGAACCACTGGTATCAATCCTTTTGAACCCTGGCTCTCTTCCTGGGTGAAATGAAAACTTCCATGAGTGGAAGAATTTGGCCATAGGGTGAAGGTCTGGGCTGCCGGAGGCTTCGTTCAGCTGTGCGTGTAACTCGCAAACAGCATTGTATTGTTTGCTGAGCTGAGGAAAACAAGTTCACCCTTGAATTTCCCTTTACTGATTGCTCTCCTAGGCTGGTTTAGACCAATAATGTCACATTATAGGCCAGAAAGGACTTTACAACACATTGCTCCCATGATCAGTCATGGTGAGAGTGGATTCAATCATCCCTCCCTTTCCATAAATGTCTCAGCCCTACAGTCAGCCAAATGATTCAGCTTGGCTCACCCCAAGGCAGGGAGGCTGGAGACAAGAAATGAGGGCTCAGGCGGGGTATGTGGTGTGTCACTTATCAAGCCAAGGTGAGATAGGTAGAAATGTAAGATTACGAGGATGGGGAGCCCATGAGGATCACATCGATGAGGGGGTTCAGTCTTGCTGTGGTCACTGAGAAAACACACAGAGCATGCTCCACATAGAGGACGGGGAAGAAGACAAGGTGGGATACCAACCCCTGGCCCTCAGCAGTTGAGATTTAAGCATTGCTTTGCCTGTGTTCTTATGTCTCTAGATATCAATGACTACTTGAGATAGAATGCTGTCAAGTGTCAGGTCAACTCTAAAGTGTCCAAGGTGTTATGGGGCTGAGATGTTGTCAGCATCCGATACTCTGCTAGTGCCACAGACAAGGTAGTACACGAAATCAATCCTATTATATCAAAGATCTATCTGCACTGGTAGGAATTAAACAAATACTATGTGGTCAAAGAGAAGCACACACTCCCAAGCTCATTGCAGCACATGCACTGTGCCCTGCAAGATACAGAATGAGCCCAGCCATCCATTGGTAGAGGAGGACAAGGAAAATGAGGTGTGTATACATCATGGGGCACCAGTGACAAAGAAGACACAATTCTGCCATTTGCGGGGTGTGGGTGGAGCTGGAGTCTATGATGGGAACCAAAATAAAATTAGCACACGAAATTAGTTCTACTTCTCAGGACAGTGAGGTCACCGTGGTCTGTAACTGTTTACGGTATATTTTAGAAGAACTAAAAAAGTCTGAAGGGTCCTAAGAGAGAAACGACAAATGCTCATGACAGTTCCTCAAAAATAGGTGTGACCACGATGTGTGGACTAAAAGTAGAAGCAGCATTACCAACGCTGTCCTTGTCTATCAGAGGAGACAGGCTATGAGCAAGAACTCACACGCGCCGTGAGCCGGGCGAGCCTGACATGCTAGCACTCAGGAGGGCTGAAGCACAGCCTAAGCTACTGTGCGCGACTCTGTCTGGAAAGAGAAAAAGAAGAAGAAAGGCACAGAGGATAATTGTGATGGATGCTATGGAGGAGATGCCCAAGGTAGGCGGGCACACAAGGAGGAGTGAGGAGCTTGCCTTTCTGGGGATTAACATTCTTTTGAATCCCAAACACAGCAAGCCCTGATTAGCATGACTTATTGAGTGAATGCCGAAAGTGAGCTTTTTAATTGGGCATCATGACAAGTTCCTGGAAGGTTTTGTGCTCATCCTGATCTAAGAGTCACAGAAGTAGGAGCTAAGACACCGGGCAACGAGCTAATTCTGGAACTTTCTGGAAGTCCCAACAGCTTGAAACCATGCTTACATTGTTCTGCTTGTAAAGTCCGGGCTGTTCCAAGGAAGTAGTTTACATGGGAAAGCATTTTAACAATCACTTCATATTTTATACAAGTTTTATAGTTGGATATGGCTTTTTAATTGTAAACAACAATAATAGATTTACTGGATAATATAAGAGGTAAATGCACAAAATAATTTGTTAATTGATTTACATTCAAACATGTGGTACGTATTTATATGGTAAAAATCATTCCAGAGAAAACATAACTGCTGGAGTGGAGCCTCTTATCCTGCGTCTTTTGGGTCCCAGGCTTGGCAAGCCTTGGGCAGTCTGCTTTCTGTTCCTGACAGGTCTGCGGATCCTGTGTTCGGGTAAGCTGCGAGAGTGCACAGGTGTGGGTGTCAGTGAAATGCTACCAGATCAGGTGCCCCCAGCCAGCCAATGAGCAGGCTCCAGGCACAAAAAAACAATCTTCTCTTCTTTAGTACTAATTGTCAATTTGGGAATATGTGCAAGTTCCCAGGCCTCCTGTCCCTTCCCTGTGAGTATTCATAGATATACCACATATAGCTATATTGAGATCATATGGGTATAGAAGCACCCGTGAGAGTAAACGTCTCATACTTGAAATCATATAATATGTGATTTTCTTTCTTTTTTTCTTCTTAAAGGATTTATTTATTGTATGTATGTGAGTACATGGTAGCTGTCATCAGACGCATCAGAAGGCGGCATTGGATCTCATTATGGATGGTTATGAGCCACTATGAGGTTGCCGGGAATTGAACTCAGGACCTCTGGAAGAGCAGTCAGTGCTCTAAACTGCTGAGTCATCTCTCCAGCCTGTTTCTTTCTTTCTTTTTGTTAAAATCAAACATTATAATTTTCATGGCAGTTTTGAAAGCTGGATGTCACTGAGTGACAGTATATGCCGTCATATGTGTTCAAGCCTAATTCTACTAATGGAAGTCACGGATGTTAGGTTTCAAACCTGGGACAAATGGCTGAGGAGTTTATTTAATACATCAAAGAAGACATGGTCACCAGGTTCTCCTGGCTTCCCTCAGTCCCTACCTACTATAGGGTCCTCCTGGCTGACATACTCCATCCGTACCCTAAACTTCCCCAGTCCAGTGGTCTAGGCTGCTCTTCCCCTATAATCCAGACATGTTGGTTATCTGCTGTCTTTGTACTTTTGGGCCTCCCGGCTGCTGCTGCACTTGGTTCCCTCTCCCTTCTCTCCCCACATGGCTCAGGGTCATGTCCACCCACACAACCCAGATGTCCCTGCCCCTGGCTGTGCTCTCCCACATGTCTGTAATAAACTTTCTCCTTCTCTATACCTAGGAACAACCATGCTTCCTTTCCTTTCCTTTCCTTTCCTTTCCTTTCCTTTCCTTTCCTTTCCTTTCCTTTCCTTTCCTTTCCCTTTCTTTCTTTCTTTCTTTCTTTCTTTCTTTCTTTCTTTCTTTCTTTCTTTCTTTCTTTCTGTCTGTCTGTCTGTCTGTCTGTCTTTCTCTCTTTCTCTCTTCCTTCCTTCCTTCCCTCCTTCCTTCCTTCCTTCCTTCCTTCCTTCCTTCCTTCCTTCCTTTCTTTCTTCATCCAACCTCCAGGTTTGCTTAACTGTGATCAGAACTGGGAATTTTAAGAGTAATATAAGTCAAATGTAAAATAATTGTTTGGTATAGACTTATAAAATTGTAAATTTCTGGGGCACAGGAGCAAACACTTTTTTTTTCTTTTTTTCCCCGGAGCTGAGGACCGAACCTAGGGCCTTGCACTTGCTAGGTAAGCGCTCTACCACTGAGCTAAATCCCCAACCCCTAGGAGCAAACACTTTTAAGGCTTTTAATTAATGTCATCAAATTACTTGTCGGAAAATGTAAAGTGTGAAGATGAATTGAAAAACATAGATCCTGGTGAGGAATTACATGTGCATAGCACTGAGGCAGGAGGCGTTAGAAAGCTCAGAGACAGGTCAAGCTTCTGCATCATATTACTTTATTTGCTTTGTCAAACAAGCAAACAAACCAGTCAGGGAGCCAGCGAGATGGCTCAGTGGGTAAAGGAGCTTGCTGCTAAGCCTGGGGATCTGAGTTCAATTCCTGCATCACACACAGTAGAAACGACTCTGCCAGTTGTCATTGTGACCCACACATTAATAAATAAAAATTTTAAAGTATGAATTGGTATAAACTCAGAGTTGTTAGATGTTTTCATTTTCATTACTAAAAAGAAAGAGTGTAAAAGGTAGGAAGGCAAGCAGTAAGTCCGACAGCATTTGTCTAAACTCAGCAGACATTTCTAATACATTCATTTTAAACTAACAGTCGCTGCACTTTGCAACTGTTTCCTTTCGCTAGTTTTCTTGCCAAGTCCACACTTCTTTCAGGGCTCCATTCATTGACTTTGATCCCTGTTTGTGACTCATGTAGGGGCGCACTTAACCTTTGTGGCCGATGTCACCCAGGGCCCATCCTCTAATGCTTCCAATTTACCTTTGGTATAGGCAGGTTTTATTCTTTGATTTTTTTTTTTTAAAGCCAGAAATCTGAGTTGTTGGTGTACCAACACTGAGAGCTCACAGACCTTCGCTTTGAAGCCCTAAGGCTTGGATGGAGACCTTAGAGAAGGATTTGTTGTTTTCTAAGCGAAATGCTAAGAATGTGTTTTCAAAACAGAATGTTTAAGGGGGGGAGGGGGAAGGGCAGCTGCGGTTCCTCTTTCTTTGTGGCAGATCTGAAGCAGAAGAAAGAAGTCCTTGAACCTATACTCTCCTCATCTATTTACTGACTCTATCAGGCTGCCCCGGGGGCCCCTGGGAGCCCAGGTCAAATGGCCAATCAATCCAAGTTAAACAAGTTATTTGCTTCAAGAAGAAACAAAGAAAAGCAACCTTTCTTTCTAACCACTCAGCTGAGCCAATGGAACCACTCCCCCTCCTCCCTACCCCTTCCTCTCCCTTGTTTGCTGTGCTGTTGACAGTCGGCTCGGTCCAGCAGGACAGGAACACAGTGGTGACCTCAACAGAAAGAACAGGACAATGCTTGGGAGCAGCAGACAGTGGGGTCAAAGGCCAAAGGACCAGACCAAGATCAAGGAACGCAGATAACTAGGGTCAATGCCTACACTAACCCCCTGGTCACCAGGCGAGTGGTGGGGACCAGGAAGCTGCACAGCACACTGGGCCACAGTCACCCAGTCAGGGTCGCTGGAACTTCTGGGGCAGTTGCTTACCCACCCAACCTAGCAGAAGGTCCTCCAGGGATTCTCTTTAGAGATCCTGGAGGTGCAGAAACCGGATATAGCTGGCCAGGACAAGTTGAGAAAGCCAAAATCCCAGCCCCTGATGAAAGCAGTACACTGCTCTGGAAAAGAGAGCTTTACGGCATCTTGGCCAGGATGGGCTGCCTTCAGGACAGGTGGAGTTTCCTGAAGAGAAGGCACAGGCTGTGAAAGCAGGCTCTTCATTAGAGAGAGCTGACTGACCCTTTGCTCAGTCATGTTTAGTAGGAACCAGAGAAAGAAACCAAGGCAAGGGAGGAAGAGGCAGCTTTTGATGTGCATTTCTTGAGGTCACGGCCTTAGCATGCAGAAACAGGAGTGGAGACCAAGCTGTAGTCTGTATGGAAGGTGGTCATCATAAGGAGCAGAAGTAGGAAGCTGACAGAACACGCATTGTTGCACAGAACGGTACAGTGGGCAACTAGGCTCAAAATTCCCTGTGAATTCCAAAGGCGTCCCGGAGAGCATTTTATCTCTCTCAGGAGGAAAAGAGGAGCAGTTTGTCAGTTCTTGCAAGCCATCATCTGGGGATTTTCCAGAGGTTGAGACTTGCTGGGGTTTTCTTGGCCATGTGGGCTCTAATGTCCAGAAAGAGTCCCCAAAGAGGGCAGAGGGGAAATGGTTGGAGCCATTCTGGTTAGTATGCATGGCAGAGGTGGGTGGCAGAGTCCTGGTTAATAAGTAAACGTGACATTCCATTCAGAGACACTCAGGATCCCTCCACGGAAGTCCCCAGTCTCACTGGTCAAAAAGCACACTCCTCCTGTGGCATGGTTGTCTCCAGCCCCTCCGTCTGCTTGTGGGTTTTCCTGTCAGCTCAGGAAGACATCTCACAAGTTTTTGTACAAACGCTGGCTTACCACGCAATGAAATATAAACTATGGCAGCCTCTAAAGGCAGCCAAACGTCTAGTTAAAATGACAGAGGACACGACCTCAGTGGGCAGCCGTGGGGCCGCGTAGATCCGTGTGCCAAGCTCACAGTTTCTGAGACTGTGGTCTTCTGACAGTTTTGACTCATGTTTTACATAATCATCTATTATCTTAATTTGTAGCATTTCTTTGAAACTCACCCGAGGGCATGTTCTTTCAGAAGCTCAATTACATGCAGTCGGTTGTCTGACAACCTCTTGGCAAACGTTTTTTTTTGTGAGAGTAGGATTTGCGTTTTGACAGGCAGGAGGACACAGCCGATTCTCAACAGGTGCCTCTGGGAGGGCACTGTAGGTGAGGGGGGAAACATGCTAGAAATGTCTTGGGAAATGTAGTGACTAGCGTCGATATGGAGGTACCCAAGCTTCTTTTCTCTTTAAAGGATTTTCCCCCCAAAAAATATTTATTTAGTTACTCTTATGCATATGGGAGTTTTGCCAGCATGCACGTGTACCATGTGAGGGCAGGGCCTGAAGAGACTGAAGAGGATGTCAGCTCACTCGGAACTAGAGTTACAGATGTCGCTGAGCGGTCACGTGGGTGCTGGAAATCGAACCCAGACTCTCTACAAGTAGCCAGTGCTCTTAACCACGTAGGCATCTCTTTGTTCCCTTAAGGATTTATTTTTGTTTACACACATGCGTGTGACTATATGAATGGATGCCACGTGGGGGTGGGGGGTTTCCTGCAGAAGCTAGAAAAGGCCATTGGGTCTCCCGAAGCTGGAGTTACAGACATGTTGTGTCATTCAACATGAACCTATGTTGGATCTCCTGGAGAAGCAGCAAGTGCTCTAACCACTCTACTACCTCTCCAGCCTCCAGGCTTTTTTTTTTTTTTTTAAACTATGCTTTTTATTTTTAATGAGCACACAGTAATTCTTCTGTATGGTTTTAGTGTGAACTGTCCCCTGTAGGCTCTTGTGTTTGAATACTGGCTCTCCAGTTGGTGGTGATGTTTTGGGAAGGTCACAGTCACACGGTCACATAACCACCACCATCACCTATGTGCAGAAGTTTCTCATCTTGCACAACTGAAACTCTGATTTATTAAACATCAAATCCCTGCTCCACCCTGTTCCCAGCTCTGGTAGCTTCCGTTCTGCCTTCTGTGCCTGTGGACTTGACAATTCTGAGTCCCTCATGTGAGTGGCCTCCTGAAATGTCTGTTGTTTTTGAAACTAGCTTATTTCACACCCCATAATAGCCTAGACATTCACCTATGTCATCAAATGCCTCAGAATTTCCCCCCTAATATTCCAGAGGCTCATTCTAGCTCAATGCAGCCCCAGGGTCATGCTGAATAGCAAGCCCCTGCCCCGGATAACTAAACCCATCCGCTGGGCACCAGTTAAACCTGGGCAAGCTTCCCATTCAGACTGGGATAAGTCTTTGTATTCCAAATTTGTAGTGAGAGGGACAGAGAAACCCACTGTGGCTCTCTTTTAATTACAAATCGAGTGTCTCTAATTTGGAAGTGTAAACCCTTCGGAATGGCAATAGGGTGCCACCCAGTGCAAAATTCCTCCACTGAGATTTATCTGGGGATAAAATTATTAAAAAAAATATATGCAATTGCCTCAATTTATGTCAAATGAAGTGCATATGAGGCAGGAATGAGTTTTGCATTTTGGCCTGAGTCTCATGCCTCAAATGCATCATGCGTATGCAAAGACCCCAAACCTGAAAGCAAAGTGCCTGACAGTCCAAACATTTTGGGTGTAGATTATCTAACCCGCACGCACCATTGCTTTTGACGATGGTGTAGCACACATTACGCGAAGCTTACTACTAACTTACCGATATCCTCATGCTCAGTTGAGTAGAGCACACTGACTGAGAATGCTCCAGGCCAGCACCACCCCAGCACAGAGGCAAACCTGAATCTCCACACTACCAAGCAGCCCCTCCCTACCGATGTTCCCTAAGCCTGCTGGCTGTCTCTAGCTGGTTTTGTCTGCTCTGCTACACAGCAAAACCACCTGGCACCTCCCGCTGTTGCCTACCTGGAATTATATCAGTTCACAACTAGCTTGCTGCAGACAGCCTGTTCCCCTCCGTCAGAACAGCATTGGGAGGATCATTGTGAGTGCTTGCATACGGATGTTGTCAAGATTTCCATGCTCCCAAACATTGTGGCTACGGGTGGGCTTTGCCAACAGCGTTCTCACTGCTGAGAGGGATTGTTTGTGTAAATGAGGTTTTGGAAGAAGTCACGCAGAATTGTCGATAATGGGAACCTCAGAGAACATCGAACAACCAGCCAGCGCTCCAGGGATGTGCTTTCTGGTCCTTTTCTGTGGTGAGGAGAACATCATCCCAGGTTAAGAGAACATCACAGTTTCTGGGTTTCCTTGGCAGATTGGGCTGTGTGCAGCTCAAAAGTTCACATCCAAATTGCTGGATCAGACACTGTCCATGACTTTATTTAAAATATTTTAAGCTATTCACAAAGCTGGAAGAATCCTGTTAAGTCTTAAACCCTGGACAAAGGTGCCTACTTACCACATCAAAGTGGACCTAAGTCTCTACCTGCTCCTGGGTGTGGCTGGTGTACCCCACCCTCTACCCTAAACTCTCCTGTCCTGGGCTGCCCTTCCCCTAGACGCTCTTCCTAACATAATCCAGCCATTTTACTTACTAGTCCACATTTTTACCTCATGTCCTCTTGGCTGCTGCACCTGCTCTCCCTCCTCCCCCTCACTCCTCTCCTTACATGACCAGGGTCTGTCCACTCTGGGTCTCCCAGATGTCCCTGCCCCTGGCTATGCTCTCCCTTTTATCTACAATAAACATTCTCCTCCACCATCCCTAAAAGATCAGTCATATCCTTTTCTGTTCATTTCTTTTTTTCCATACTCAAAGGATCACAGAGTGCTCTGTGTGAAAGTTCAAGATTGTCTGTGTGGAGAGAGATTGCTTTCATAGCAAGAATGGCCTCTGTGGGCACGCTGGCTTCAGCTAGGCATCTTTACTGAGTATTAATTCACATCTTTCTAATAAAAGTTCTGGGCTACTTACTAGCTGCCTTTCTGCCTCCCAAGGGGGAGAAACAGGACAAAGTGTTCAGTAACTTTTTGAAAATCACTCCGCTGGAAGCCATGGCACAGGATTTGAATTCAGAGTATCTGGTTCTAGACTTGGGGGCTCTGTAAATCATCGCCACTGATCCTTCCACAGAATGCTGTGTCTTTGTTAGAACGACTGTTCAAGAAAGAAAACCTCTTAAGAGTGCTCTGGTTTGAATCTGGGGCATTCTTCACAGGCTTGTGCTTTGAAATCTTGGTCCTTGGGTTGTAACACCATTTGAAGACTGTGGGGCCCTTTAGAAGGTGTACTGGCTGGTTTTGTGTGTCAACTTGACACAAGCTGGAGTGATTACGGAGAAAGGAGCCTCCCTTGAGGAAATGCCTCCATGAGATCCTGCTGTAAGGCATTTTCTCAATTAGTGATCAAGGGTGGGAGGACCTAACCCATTGTGGGTGGTACCATCCTTGAGCTATAAGTTGTAGGTTCAAGTTGAGCAAGCCAGGGGAAGCAATACAGTAAGCAGCATCCCTCCATGGCCTCTGCATCAGCTCCTGCCCTGTGTGAGTTCCTGTCCTGACTTCCTTTGGTGATGAACAGCAATGTGGAAGTGCAAGTTGAGTAAACCCTTTCCTCCCCAACTTGCTTCTTGGTCATGATGTTTTGTGTGGGAATAATGACTGAAACAGAAAGTAAGACTTGGTTGGTAAAATAGGGGAGACCCTCTGAGGGTTGTAGTGGCTCTTGATTCCTGTCCTGTGGTTTGTATTTCTGAAGCCACTGTTTACTCTCTGCCAAGGGTTGAGTCTGTCCAGCATGGCTTCTCAGTGTGATGTACAGAACTTGCTGAGTCCAGAGCCAAAGAAGTCCTTCTTTCCTTGGGTTTTTTATGTCCAATATTTAGTCAACACCTCACAAAGTAACCAGTGCAAAGAATGATAATATAGTTTTTATCATCTCACTATCCCTGGTAGCTGTGTAAATCCAGGAAGAAAATGTTCTTATAACTGCTTTCTAAAGTAATGGGGGAGAAATCTGGAAAGCAAAATATTGAGCAATCTTGTCCTTGTTACAGATGATTTGAGGAGAAAAATGAGTCAAATCATCCAACCTTATTATGAATGAGAGATAATACAAATATTTAGGTCTAGCAGGTAGGAAGTAGCACAGTGGAGATCACTTTGATGGCCTGGAACATATTGAGTCAGAGTAAGGACGGTTCTCAATACAACACAGGTAACATCGTCTCTTTATGAGACATGGTTTTGGGTTGCCTCTGCTATGAGGAGATGCCACTAAGCAGGACTAGGCACACAAGTGACAATGTGAATGAGAAAAGAGCATTAATGACCTTCCCTTGTTGATCATGATATCTTAGTGCCTACTACTTTTTGTTTGTTTGTTTTCGAGACAGGATTTCTCTATGTAGCCCTGGCTATCCTGGGATCTCACTATGTAGACCAGGTTGGCCTTGAACTCACAGAGCTCCTCCTGCCTGTGCCTCCCAAGTGCTGAGATTACACTGCCATTCCCAATTTACCCACTGCTTTTTAGGATAAGCGAATTTAGTGGAATGAGCCTCTACTTTGCAGCCAGTATGTGACAGTAGGTTATGTGAGTCCCACAGACTGGTTGCCTGGTTCCCAACCACCTTTCAAACATTTAAAGACATTTTATGTGTTCAGATCTGTATTACATTTTCTACTTCACTGCAAAAAGCAGGAATAATCCTGTTTTTTATCCCCCAAAGCAAAACAAAGTCATGGGACAGAACTAGTAATTATCATTCAAGATAAGTTTCTTGAACTACGAATTTGAAAACTATACATATTTGAAAGCCACCATATTCCTGAGATTATCAACTCAGAGTGACCAACAATGAGACAGATCTATGATGTTCAGAACATAAGAAAGGAAAAGAAGTCCTGTGGGCAAGAGGCAAGATTCCAGTAAACACATTTGATAATCATCTGTTTTGCCAGAAGGAAATAGAGTAGTGTATTTCAGAAGGTCCCTTACTGAGGACTGTTCTAGAGGACAGGCTGGATTGACTAAGCACACATGATGTCATGAGCTCCCAGCACGAAGTCACTTTATCCTAGGGATTCAGGGGCTGATGAAGAGCCAGGCAATGTGGACTGAGAATGGCTATAAAATGGGGAAAATGGAGAATTCTTCTGCCTCAACCTCCACTTTAAGGGCTGGGATTATGGGTATGCACTACTATTCCATATGACTTCATATGGAGTCCCATTATTGATAATTCAGCGAGAATAGACCCTACGGTGAAGTGCTATTTTTCATAAGGAGGAAAATGAGCATTCTCAGCTACAGAGTATGAAGGAGGGTGTTCCTGAGGGCCTGCCATACTTAGCCTCACTGTAGCACTCTGGCTCCATGGTAGGCAGAATACAGGGTTAGTGTGGTTCACCTGTGGCTTTTCAACTGTGGTTAGTGGCAGCATAGAGGCTGGTCATGATTTTCAGAGAAAGAGAGAGAGAGGGAGAAAGAGAGGGGGGTAGGGAGGGAGGGGAAGAGAGGGAGGGGGAGGGGGGAGAGAGGGGGGAAGAGAGTGAGAGACAGAGCCAGAGACAGACAGAGAGATAGAATTCTGTTTTATGCCCAAGTAAGTGCCTAAGGTCTGGGAGACCTTCCAAATTGTGGTGAAAAATTAATTATGAAAAATTAAAAATGAAAATACATATTTAGATGTTTTAAATTTCAAAAGCAAAACCATAGACTATGATAGCAGGTCTCCCTGCTGCTGGTGATCTAGTAAGTCGACCCCTTATCCCACAGCTGCCAAGGAGCCGGACCAGGCAGACCTGACTTCTTGTGAATTTTTCCGGCTTCAGTCTGTATAGATAGGCAAATACACACAGGGTATGTCTCTTTAAAACTTAAGTGAATGCAAGTTCCATAGGTGTGCTATTTTATTTATTTGTGTGTGTGTGTGTGTCTGTCTGTCTGTCTGCCTTCCTGTCTGTCTGTTCACATGAGTGCAGAAGCCTGAAGACACCAGAGGAGAGTACTGGGTCCCTTGAAGCTGAAGTTAAAGGTCACTATAATGTTCTGGGTGGGTGCTGGAGACCAAACGAGGGTCTTCTTCCGAGAGCAATCCACTAATCACTAAGCCATCTATCTCTCCAGCCCCTAAAATGTTACTATCTAGAAGAGTGCGGCAGTTTTCTCATGTGCAGTGGTTATAATTTGTTCCAATGTGTGGACCATCAATAGTACATTCATTCACCTGTTTACCGTCTACCTACCTACTGACAGGTGGTTTCCAATGATCTGTTACCGGAGTCAGAGCTGCAGTATCTGTGGGCAAAGTTCTGAGAAGTGGACTTTTGGACAAAGGGCACACATGTTTGTGAGTCTGATCAATCCTTACCACATTGCTCATTACAAAGGTCAAACCAATTTATACATGGGCAAGTTTTGAGTGAGCCCATAACCACCTTTTAATGACATTGAAGCCTTCCTTATTGGTGGTCACAGGAGGACGTTTTAGGGTCCTGAACACTTGAATCTTTTCTGGACTGATATGATCTTAGTAAGGAGCCAAGTAATGAATACTTGAGAGGTTTGACTTGAGGTCGCTCTGTATTTTCTGGGGTTTATGGCCACACCAGTAGGCTTGAACAGTAATTTCCTAGGTCCATGCCTATTATCTGAAGTGTATTGTGATTGTGCTAAGGTTCTAGAAAGTGGGACCTACCTCAGGACAAGCCTTCTGGCCACAGATGGGACAGATTCTTAGCTGGTTTCAGTTTGTGTATGAGAAGGTAGGAAGCTGGATATAATTACAGGGATGTAATTATATCACAATAAAAATGTACTGCAGTAATATTTAAGATGTTACTTAACACATGTGAGATTGGTTGATAAAGGGCAACGTTTCCAAGTGGAAACCTTCTGCACTAGAACCTGCTCTGGTTCTAATTGATGAGCCTAGTGCTGGAACTGGTCCACCTCATCATCGCAGCAGTGCACACATGACGTCACACCTGTGAGCACCTAGACTGGGCAAGCAGTTAGAAGGCTCTTTAGAGTTAGGTGACTGGCTGCTTGCACTGAGGAGAGAGTTCCATTAAAATAGCCCATCCAATTAGGCCTTGCAAGGTGATTGGAAACGAAGGATCAATAGTTTCCGATTCCATATTTCAATCAGTGTGGGCTCAGCTGTGGGGACTTGAGGTGTGGTTCTGACACCTGTCTCTCATTTTGGCACATGGGTGGCCTGTGACTGGGGCTTCGAAAGTGTGTCATTTAATCCTGTACCAAGCCAGGCAGTGCAAACAGAGGCCTCAGTCGTCATAGCAATAAGAGAAGTTTATGAGTGCTTTTATTGTATTTTGAATCACAAAGGAGTTGGGGGGTAAGCGTAATCTTTTAAAGATGTGAATTCTCTAATGCTTTTGGCCTACACCCATATAAACAGTGATATATATGCATATATAATATCAGTATTTACATGTTTAACATGTATACATTTGGTTGTTTCTATTTATATGTATGTTTTTATTGTTTTGTAAGCATTTTCTCCTAAACTGCTTGCCCAGGAAACTTGTGGTTAAATTCCCTTAGAACCTAGTTACAAATACCTACCAGGTGTCAGCAAGAGCCAGGTTATATGTCAGCCATTAAATTACCAGCATCACGTGGGGATCTGAGATGCAGACCAGAGCGGCTTCTAACGCAGAAGGTTTCCACTTGGAAACGTTGCCCTCTGTCAAAACAACCGATCTCACATGTGTTAAGTAACATCTTAAATATTACTGCAGTACATTTTTATTGTGAAAGAAAATCATCATGCCAAATTAAAAAAAGCAGAGTGGGGAAAGAGAAAACTAACTCAAAATCCTCATTTGGGAGTTAGATCCCCTGCCAAAGGTGATAGGGGGCCATCTGTAAGTTCCTAGATCCCAGTATTGTTGACTGACTGTCTGACTGTCTGACTGTCTGACTGTCTGACTGTCTGTCTGTCTGTCTGTCTGTCTGTCTATCTTAGGTTTTTTTCAAGACAGGGCTTTTCTGTTTAGTTCTGGCTGTCCTGGGACTCACTTTTTAGACCAGGCTGGCCTTGAACTCAGGGATCCACCTGCTTCTGCCTCCTGAGTGCTGGGACTAACTTGCACTTGGAGCCTCTATAACAAGAGAGTGGGCATACATTTTCTGAGGCTCTTCGATCATGGGGAGGTGGGGAAGAGGCTGTCTAATGGCTTTAGATCTTCAACAGCAAAGCATTCATGCACCAGCCTTGACTTTGTGTGTGAGGAGCTGTCTACCTGGTGATGCTTTCTCTAGACATGAGGTAAATGGCGGTTTCTTTGGTATGAGGTCAGAATATTTGGACGTCTGTCTCAGTGGGGCAGCGATATGGTCCAGTTTCAGTCACTGCCGTTTGTGCTAAGTGTCAATCAGAAGCAGATTTGTGTTTGGGGTGGGGGTAAAATCTGTTGATTTTTCTTCTGTCTTTTTAGTGCCAATTCTCCACCATTTTACTGGTATATGTTTTGTACAAAATAAGGGGTTTCGTTATGATTTTCCATACAGGTCTATAATATACATTACCACACAGCCTCCCCTATCACCCTGTCTTGTTCCCCAGCCCATCAGTCATTCTTTTTTCCAAGTAGTTTTTTCCTATGTCTACCTCTACCTCTCCTTCCCCCTGCCCTAATTTTCTAAATCAGGATCCTGCAATGTTTATCTTTCTGAGTCTGGCTTACTTCTCTTAACATGGTTCATACTTTTATTCTGCAAAAGGCATTTTCATTCTTCTTTATTAATTTGTATGTGTGTGCATACATGCATGTGTATGTATGGGATGTGTATATATGTGTATGTATGGGGTATGTATATATGTGTATGTATGGGGTGTGCATATATGTGTATGTGTTTTTGACTGCATATGTGCAGGTGCCTTTAGGGGCCCAAATAGGGACTCAGATGTCATGGAACTGGAATTATGACTGGTTGTGGGCTGCCTGACATGGCTTCTCTGAAAGAGCAGCAAGAAGCCGAGGCGTCTCTCCATCCCCAGCTTCATTCTTCTTGAGGCTGAGGAAAACTCCATTGTATAGGTATCCTGATTTCCTGGAATATTTCTTTTCTTTTTTTTCTCGTTTATTTAATTATTTTTTTACCATCTTATTTTATTTGTATGGCTGTCTTGACTATACATGTACAAGTGGACAATGTGTGTACCTGTGTCCATGGAGGCCAGAAGAGGGCGTCAGATGCCCTGGAACTGGAGTTACAGATGCGCTCATGTGTGGGTGCTGGGAACTGAACTGAGGGCCTCTGAGTACCAGCCAGTGCTCTTAACCACTGAGTCACCTCTCCAACTCCCCGGTGCTCTTTTGTTAGGAGTCAAGTTCTAACAAATTATTTTCTAGACAAGCATTATCTTTCAAAGCCTTCTCCTACCCAGGAGTGTGGCATTAGCACACGGCTCTTGGCATATTCGTAAATCATGCGATTTTTCCTAGGAGCACTGTCTCTTCTACCACAATAATCTTAAACATCCTTAAAAAGAGAGCAAACCAAAAGGAGGAAGGTGCTGACTGTGTGTTGCTGCAGTCTCCTTCCTGGACAGACTACTAGGGGAAAGGAAACGTCCGTGTTTCTGGGCGCCTACTAGGAACCAGGCATGTGTCCTTGTACTTGGCTCCCAGCGTTTGGGCATGGGAAGGTGATTCAGAAATGAAGGAGAGGAAGGAAAAATGGAAACAGCAGAAAGGGAGGGAAAACAGGACACTGGTTTCTAAAGTATGAGTGCGCCTTTTTATTATGTCAGAACATATACTACAAGGTCGGCCATTTTAACCATTCCTGCGTGTAAAATTTATGCCACAAAAAAAAATGCTACAAACATCTGTCAGATCCAGTGCTGACAACCACCCGTGCTAGCTCTCTCTCAAGGGTATTTGTTAACTCAGAGCCTCTGTGACCACTAAGCAATATTTTCCCACTCCCACTCCTGCCAGACCCTCATGTCCTCACTCTCAGACTGGACTCACAGCAGGAGGGTAGAATCCTGCAGCTTTGCCTCTGAGTAACCCGCTTAGTTTATTAATATAGGCATCTACAGCTTTCCGGGGAAGCACCGACTCCCTGTGCAAGGGAACTCAGAGCCGAATGAACGTCTGGCCTGTCTGCTTCACTCTTCTTTCTCTTTAACTTCAGTTCAGACTCCTGCTTGGCCACTGTAGACAGTTCCTCACTTGAGGATGAGCCTAAACTGACTCATTCCCAGCCAGAAGCTGAAGGACAAAGGCTAGCGTCAGTGCCCTAAAGGCCCGTGGCCTTGGGATCCAGGAGCAGCATGTTAGGTCATTCCTTAGCAGAGTGTGAACCATCGAGGGTGAAGTTACTCACAAGGGTGAAGCTGTACACCACATCAGGAGTGCTCATGTTATAGCAACTGGGCTGACCTTGTCACGTGACGAGAGAACAGTTTCTTAGTGGACACCCTAGCCTAACCAACCCAAGGCAGCCACCAACCAGATATGTTATGTCATGCCTTGACCCAAATTGCTTCCTTAATCATAGTTTGTCCTGCCTCACCCCACTCCACGCCGTACGTAAACCTAAATTCCATACCAGCACCTCCAAGATCGATTTGGAATCACCGGTCTTTGTTACCGATCCCTGCCGATGGATACAAGTGGATTTGCTTTTCATCAGTATTCCCTTTCTATAACCTGTGTGCTGGGGTGGCTAAGGCTAGCCTGTTGGGCTGCCCAGAGCAGAGAATTTTGCCCTAAACCATTGTTTAATATGACTTGGTGCAATATCACCGGGGGGGGGGGGGAGGGAGGCCTCTGTGACATACCAAGGGCCAGGTCTTCATTATTCTTTTTTAGGCTGGATAATGTTCCATTGTATACATGTACCACACTGCTCCCTTAACTGGCCGCAGACTGAGGGGTTCCTGAGCGGCTTCTACCTTTCAGTTACTGTGAAACAGGGCCGATGGGATCAGAAATGTGAAGTGTCTGGTTGAGTCTTTTCTTTCTATTCCTGGGGGTGGGGTGCTGGGGAGAAATGTAGAAGCTTGTCAACTTAGCTTTTCATCTTCCCTTTCCCGGCTCCTCTACAAAGGCTGGCTCTGTGTGACATGGGCGTGGCAGAGCCCACATCAGGAAAGGCTCCTGGGCATTTGCAGCAACCACTTCTTTTTTTTTTTTTTTTTTTAAACTGGAGATGCACACTAAGGAGAATAGAAACAAATCAAAGCACTGGCTTCCCCAGCCCCCTCCAGTCCCCTGGCTTCCTTTGTAGGGCTCTCTACCCCTCCCCCAGCCCTCAGTCACCCCTTTTCTCCACCCAGTCACTGAAGACCCACCTGGCATCCTGCATTTATAAGGTGACTTTGCAATGTCACTGCTCCTTCAGGACTTTGGCAATGTCATTTACAATTCCCATAACAACCGACCACGCTGTTCTCCAAACACCAGGCCTTGGAGAAGTCATTACCCTGGTGATCCTGACAGCGAAGTTTAATTCTGCTGGGCTGCCTGCTGGTGAGATCTGCTGTGAGTAACTCCCTGTGTTCTGGCAGTAAAAACAAATTAAATTAAAGATCCCCACTCACCAAAGGCCTAATTCTCATTTTTACAAAGTTTCCATTAAACAACATCGTCTTCAGAAACTGCACACACATGTTTCCCCCCTGGGAACTACATGGAAAGGCAACCCTAATAGGAGAATTATTGAATTTGCCCATTCATTTCATGTTACACCCTCTTAGCATTTATTAATGATATTAGGAAGAGTCAAAGATCTGTTCTCTTTGGATTCAGTAAAGTGTTCATGGACTTTAGATTTCACTGGAGAGATGTTAATCGCTGAAAATCACAGACAAACAACATGGCAGATTAAAAGAGAGTTTGCTCTGGTGGTGCGTATGGGAAGGCTGCTGCTCGTTTTTAATGGCATGGAAAGCTTCTAGGGAGAAGGAATCTCCTTTCATGCATTTTCTCTTCCACTCGTTACTGGTGGTGACTTGTGTCCTACTTGGCAGTCCTTGGATGCAGTGTGTCAAGTCTGGGGGAAGCAGGGTGGATCTCCCGCAGGGCGGAATGCAGAAAGAACGGAGCTGTGTGGGTAAGTGGCCTTCTGTTGGATGGTTGTTGTTTCACACGACAGGGTCTTGGTGGGTCAATCAGGATCTTGGTGGATCAATCAGGGTCTTGGTGGATCAATCAGGATCTTGGTGGGTCAATCAGGATCTTGGTGGATCAATCAGGGTCTTGGTGGGTCAATCAGGATCTTGGTGGGTCAATCAGGGTCTTGGTGGATCAATCAGGGTCTTGGTGGGTCAATCAGGATCTTGGTGGGTCAATCAGGGTCTTGGTGGGTCAATCAGGGTCTTGGTGGGTCAATCAGGGTCTTCCTGCCTTGGAAACAGATCGCAGCATCTCAGACAGCCTTCCCAAGAACATGTGTCTTGCCCTGTGCCTAAACATAAGAACTAGAGAACTGGGCACAACAAGAGGCAAGAAGCCTTCCGAGACCCTACCAGGGAGGGACACACCACACGATGCCTTTATAAAGTTTTTGTGGTTTTTTTTTTTTTTTAATGTTCACAAAGACTTTAGGTATAAGTGCTTTTGCCCTATATTATAGACAAGAAGTTTGCCCAGGACTATGCTTAAAGGTCACTGATATTATAAATACAAGGCATAATAATGCATATTTACTCATTTGCTCTACATGCTAAGTTTTGAGAACTTGTCCTGTGCTGGGCCAGGGCTGGGCTTTGTGGTTAGATAACAATGAACGAGAGATGGATTTTCCTTAGTGGGGGAGAAAAGCAGAGGAAACAATTCTGAAGACCACACACAGCCTTCTGTGGTAGCACATACCTCTAATCCAGGCCCTTGGAAGGTGGAGACAGGAGGATCAGGAGTTTAAGGTCATCCTTGGCTACATGGTAAATAAGTTCCAGGCCAGCCTGGGCTGCATGAGACCCTGTCACAAGCAAACAAACAGCAAGCCTAGTGGTACTGGGAGTATACAAGCTAGACATTTAGATCCTCAACCCCAGCCTCTTTTCTCTGATAAGAGTGAAGTTGACGGAAAAATTCCTGAATCGTACAACCACCGAAATCACAAACCGAATTGACTTGTCATCTCCACCATTAAGGCTGAGGGCAGACACACACCTTAAGGTTGTTCACTTGGCAAAGTCTATGAAAATATTCCCAAATCGGAACTGCTCACGGAACACTCCTCATTCCGAGCATTTTGAATAAGAGAGGCTGAATGTGTTTTGGGATGGATGAGTAAGGAGCTTCCTGTCCACCTGCGCTCTAGCTGGGCCCTCACATTTTTCAGCTCGTTGCACCTGCTGATGGGGGGCCATGCCAACAACATCATTTACTCTCCGAAACCCACGGTCTGCAAGTCCTGGGTTCTCAGAGGCAACTGTAACCTTGAATCCCTGTGCTGGTAGCAACTGAGAAAAATCCCTAAGAGCCCTCGGTAAACTCGTAGTTCCAGGCAAAACAGATATAGTTCTGTCCAATATGGTTCTACATGGGTGGTAAATGGGTCTGAGTGAGGAAGGAAAAAGCCATTTTGCAGACATTGATATTTATCAGAGAAAAGACCCATCTGGACTTTCCAGAGGGGGTGAGAATAAGGACTCAGAGATTATTAGCGTAGATGAACGGGGTTTCCCATTCCCACCCCTAATAGTGAAGTGTTTATGTGCAGAAAAATTTCCCTGGTGGGCTCTAAGATCAGAATCTCTAGAATATGGGGATCCCGGTTATATTGTAATCTGGGAGAAATGCCTCTTTAGTATCTTAAATCATTTAGCAGGGGGCTGTGGTGTTTGCAGTTCAGGTGGGTGGGGTGGGGTGGTTTCATCGAAGGCTACAGCTTGATGCTCACGATAGATACACATTGAGTACCCCATTTCTGAAGCACTTAGGTTTCAGATTTCACAGTTTTTCAGAATTTGAAGCATTTGCATAGACGTTATTGGCTAAGCAGCGTAATCCGAAGACCTGTGATGTAAAATGGCTACAGGACACATGATGCTAAAAGCCTTCACATTTCTACGCCCTTCTGATTTTTGCCTGTTTGGAAAGCAGTGCGGTTGGTTGTTATGGGAATTGTAAATGACATTGCCAAAGTCCTGAAGGAGCAGTGACATTGCAAAGTCACCTTATAAATGCAGGAGGCCAGGTGGGTCTTCACTGACTGGTGGAGAAAGGGGTGGCTGAAGACTGGGGGAGGGATAGAGCCCTACAAGGGAAGCTAGGGGAGGGGGAGAGGGAGAGAGAGAGAACCTGAGCTTTAGTTTGGTTCTTTCCCCCCTTAGTGTACCTGGCCCCAAGGTCCTCTTTCTTCTTCTCCCTGTGTGTGTATAGCTGAGCCCTGGTTTAACCATGCAAATGCATGCACAACACTGTATCCTGCTCTGGTCCCCTTGGGCCTGCTTCCTTTCCTCTTCTGCGTCAACTTAATCTGAGTCAGCGTCTTAAGTTGTGTTCCTGTTTGAGCGAGAACTCTGCTGCAGAGGGTGGAGTGTGAATCTCCAAGAAGTGACACCAAGGGAGCATGGTGGGCTCGAGAAGGGAGGAGGCGGCTCAGTCACAACCGGAAGTAACTGAAGCCTTGGAGGTAGGGTGTCGGTGCAGAAGAGATGCACTGAAAGGGTTAAGGAATGGGAGACAGTTGTGAGGAAAGTGTTTGGTGGGCAAGGCTGAGGACAAGAGCTGGATCTCCAGAACCCACACGAGTGCTGGATGGACATGGTGGTCACCTGCCATTCCAGTCCTAGGAAAGTGGAGATAGAGGATCCCCAGAGCAAGCTGGCTAACCAAACTAGCTTTATCAGTGAGCCCTGGGCTGAATTGAGAGATCTGACCTTAATGATTGAGTTAGAGAGACATCCAGTTACTTCTGATATCCATTTTAGGCCTCTACACACACCTGCACATTCATGGATGTGCACCTGCATTTAACAGTCACACATGTACATGAACATACATGTACATGTGACCAAGGTTAGAGACTGAGGAATTGGCTTGGCAGGTTAGAGGAGACCTGTTCAAATCCCCTGTCCCCGTGTGAAACCTGTGTGTAATAATTCATACTTGTAATCCTAGTGCCGAGGGAGCAGAGACAGGTGGATCTCTACTCCCTGACTAGTCAGTCTAGCTGAATCAGTGAACCCCAAGACCCATTGATAGATCCTATTTTAAAGAACAAGGTGGTCAGGCAGAAGTGGCACATGTCTTTTATCCCAGCACTTCTGAGGCAGAGGTAGGCAGCTCTCTGAGTTTGAGGCTAGCCTGGTGTATAGAGCAAGTTCCAGGGCAGCCAGGGTCATTCCGTTACATAGAGAAACCCCGTCTTGGAAAAACGAAACATGTAACCAACCAACCAACCAACCAAATAAATAAATAAACGCCCCCTCTCCCCAACCAAACAAACCCCAAATAAAACAAACAAAACCAAAACCAACAATATGGTGGAGAAAGACTGAGGAGAATTCCCACCACTGACCTCTAGCCTCTACACGCATCTGCACATCTGCTCACACACATGCACTTACACTTGCATACACACACATGAACAGGAACACAAGCGCACACACACTGTCTTCTTTCAAATTAAGGTTAGTCCTGTGGAATGCATACCCAACGCCAAGAACTTTGCTTGGAAGTTTTAGTTAATCCTCGTGTGATCTTGATCACACAGATTTTTTTTCCAGATAAAGAGACAGAAGCACAGGCAGGGAGCATCAGATCCTTACACAGGCCCATTGGCAGCAGATTGGGGAGCTAAACTGGACCCTGTATCTGGCTATTACATTCTGCTATCTTTAGCATCCTCCGTGGGGCTTGTATCTGTAGCGTACGCCTGTTTGCCAAGGTCCAGGATGCCTTACTGCAATGACCTAGGCTTCCCTAGAGACTCTTAGTGCCCGACTCTCTAAGGTGCTGACCCCAGCTCCTGGATTTCAGCTACTTCAAACCATTGCATGTGTTTGTGGTTCTCTACTTTGCCACATTTGGCACGTAGATTTCGATTTCTACCATCCCAATTCCGCCCTGACTGACTGACTGAAACAGGATTCTGTTTCAAGTGTTTTGTAATTGAGCACTCTCTTCTTCCTATAGCTCCAGGTTATCCACGTAAAAGAAAAGATAAATCTGGAAGTCTTATCTCTTTGAGATAGTAACCATAATTGGGCTTATTTTGCATGCTTCTAGAGTGGCTTCAAAGCTAAGTTAAATTACAAAGGACTTCAACTGTCATTCTGGAAGATTTTTTTTTTCTTTTTGTACATCTGTGTGGAAAGGATTTGATCCTATGGAGGCTATGTGTACCTGACGGATACCAAATGCTGCTTTGGGTGAGTGGGCTGGGACTAGGAAACTCTTTGAGCCCATCAAGGTTTCCTTTGTAATCCGGGCACTTTGATCTTGTTTGACCTGCACTTCTTTCTCCTGGGAGCTCTGGTGAACAGTCCCAATCTTACATATGTGGGTGGTAATCGAAGTGGGAGGGAAGCTGAGTGGGTTACGAGGGCTTCTCAACAAGCGCTCAGCTGCCTGGGGTTGGGCTGTAACTGGTACTGATTCAAGAGGAAATGAGCTTGCACCAGAACATAAGTTAACCACCAAGACCCACACAGCACCTAGACTGTCAAACTGAGTGGATTGAGACATTGCAAGGAGATGAATTTCCAGAGACTATCATCGTGCATTGCCCAGATTGTGGGAGGCACCATCCATTAGACTGGATCTAGATCAAGAAAAATGGAAGTGCATTTGTTGCCACTGCTGTGGTCTGAAACACCAGTGTCCAATTTCTTCAGACTTTGACTCTTCAGGATGCTTCTGGGCTGGCAGCCTCTAAGTGAAGATGCATCGTAGGTCTTTGCTCTGAAATGCTCAGCTGCTTAGACTGACCAATCAACCACCCGGCTCTCCTGATGCTCCAGTGTGGGAATATCCAGCCTCTACTACATAAAGTGACCTAATA
Source organism: Rattus norvegicus (assembly GCF_021556685.1). NCBI lineage: Eukaryota > Metazoa > Chordata > Mammalia > Rodentia > Muridae > Rattus > Rattus norvegicus. The sequence goes on along the minus strand of NC_141543.1, from coordinate 54,458,810 downwards.
AATCTCCCTTTATAATTTTCTTTGTATAAAAAGCATGCTTTGTCTCTATTGAGAATCCCGTGAAATCAAGTCTGCACATACATGTGGATATATTACACAGTAAGCACTTTGCAAACAGTAATAATATCAACAACAAATAGTAATTATGATAATGAAATAACTGTCTTGCCTTGTCCTTGTCACAAGGACAGCTCAGAGGTCAGTCTCTCTCTTGAGTGGGGGTGGCTGCAGGATAGTTGAGCCAGTTAGCCAAAGGAAGGGAAGGTAGGCTTCATAGCTGAGAAAGATTTGATCTGCACAGGCTTATTTACTGAATCTCTAAAATCTCTTCTGCGTCCTCATCTCTTTCCAAAAAAATAAAAATAATACAAAGTGGCTGCCAGTTGAGCGGGTACAAGGAAGTCTCTCAGCTGGTATGCATGTCTGATGTCTGATGGCATTGTTGGCTCAGTGCCCTCTCTCAGAGGCAAACATCATGCAGACCACGCTTGTCACCTATCAGGTTATCTAAATATTTATGGAAGAGTGGCTTCCGATGCTGCCACTAGGGACACACAGCTGTTCATGCCGTGGAACGTCCGTTCTACAAATTAACGTACTCTGAGACGGAAAGGAAAGTGTGTTTTCTGAGGTACCGTACACTTCACTCCCTCTGGCTTGGCCCAGATGCGCTCTGCCTTTGTCTTTTGTTTGAAAGGCCAAGTGAAAATGGACTCCCAAGCAGCTCATCCTGTGTGCACGAAGCCAGGAAGCCACACTCCAGGCCGCTGGGATGGAAGTGGGAGTTCTATCTACAGCTTTTGTTTCGGGCCTTAGAGTTCTATCTCCACACCTTTTCCCACACCATACAACTCTCTTGTGGTATCATGTTGGGAGGTCACAGCCTTTGGAACCCCTGGGACACTCAGACTTCCAACACTCAGAATCCCAGGAACTTGCTGATAAACGGGGGTGGGCGCATCCTTTTCATCTCCTTTCTTTCCCCCTAGGATAAAAATGAAGACCAGGAAAAAAAAAAGTCACACAGTGAACCACACTGGATCTAGATAGCTCAGAGCTTCCATTTAGAAAGATGATTTTGACTTTTGCCATCTTAACTTTTTCTTTTCTGCGGTGGCGAGAGTCAAAGCCAGAGCCTGGAGGATGCTATGACAGTGTTGCACCACTGAGATGTGACCCCACCTCAGGGTTTTTACTGCGTTAGGATCTTACCATGTAGCCAGGCTGGTCTCTAGTTTGCCATCCACCTGTCTGAGCTTCTTGAGAGCTGGGATTGCAGGCGAACCGCTTTGCCTGGCGGACACTTTTTAATTGTAAAAATATAGCAATATCGTAGGAGTACATAGAAAAAGTGTTACCACTTTACCCATTTTAATGCTTAGATTCAGGGCTATGAGGCACCGGCATCAACCCATCCCCAGGGTCCACCTCTGAGCATCCATCTTCCCAAATGACAAATCTTCACCCCCAGCTCACATCTTCTGTCCCCTTCTCTCTAGATCCCAGAGCCCCGCTCCTCCCTTGTGGCTCTGTACATTAAGTATTCTAAGCCCTGGACGTAGGTGGCCTCACCTGGTATTTGCTCTTTTGTTAGGGATTTACTCTACCCAGTGACTGTCATCAAGGCCTATCTTTATAGCATGTGTCAGAAGAGCTGCCGGTAAAGAAAGAATGACATTTATCGTGTGGATATGCCGCACTTTGTTTTCCCTTTTAACTGACGACCGACACACGCATTGCTTTGAATTTTGTCCGTTTCGTATGATAGTGCTATGAACACGAGTGTACAAACACCTCCTTGAGTTGTGAGTTCAGCTGTTTGAAACGGAGACAGAATATTGGACTATCGGTAGCTTCCCATGTCTTCACATGGGTGAATTTCTCACCTTGTGACAAGATATCTGGAAAAAAACAGCTTAAGGAAGGAAAGGTTTATGTTTTGGTTCACGATTTGAGGGTACAGACCATCATGGTGGAGAAGGCAAGGCACCAGATATGTGAAGTGGTCACGTGATAGCCACAGTCAGCAAGCACTGAGAGGTGGCTGCTATGTTCAGTTCAATTGCTCTTTTTTATTTAGTCTGGGACCCCAGACAGCAGGATCCTGCCACCTACATGCAGGGTGGCTCTCTTCCTTCCCCAGTTAAATCATTCTTGGAGGAACCCCATACACATCCCTAAAGTGTGTTTCCACAGTAATTAGAAATGCAGTCAAACAGACAGTGCAGACCAAGCATCACGGTGGTGTAAAGATGATTCTCCCACCTCCTCTTTGCAAGGGAAGGTTAGGTTTTCCCGAAGACCAGCGCAGTCTATCAAACACAGCTGTAGCTGACTTAAAAACATATATTAAGGTAGACTTGAGGCAGACCTACGGTAAGAGCTAGTGTCTCTGCATGCATGAAGTTCTGATCTAAAGATAAATCTTTTGGGGCTGGAGAGATGGCTGGATGGGTCAGATCACTTATTGCACTTAGAGGGCTAGGGCTTCGTTCCTGCCATCCACCATCCATAATTAAAACTCACAATCAATGGGACTCCAGCCCTAAAGAATCCAACTCCATATTATGGGCTCCGAGGGTTCTATATGCATGTTATACACATAAGCTTACACAGGCACACACACATGCACATAAAATAATAAAGAGATCTTTAAAAATGATAACTCTCCTGAGTATAATTTCCTTTAGTTTTTTTAAAATAACATCAGCTCATAAGAGGATTTGCAAGTCTAAATGTGAGAGCTAAAATCATTTGAAGTAGTATGTGCAGTCAACGTAGGGAAGAGGCCAGTTTGTCACTTACATTCAAGGGCCTGGAGTGAAGCTCTGAAATGACATCATTCTAGTTCAAGTTAAGATGGAGAAAAATCAGGAAGCAGAGCTGGCTAGAGCAAACACAAAATAGTGTCAGTGCGAGTGACTGTGCTAACCAAACAAGTGAAAGACCTTTAAGATAAGAACTTCAAGTCTCTCAAGAAAGAAATTGACGAAGATCTCAGAAAAGGGAGAGATCTCCCATGCTCATGGATTGGCAGAATTAGCAGTAAAAATGACTATCCTAACAAGGCAACCTACAGATTCCATGCAATCCCCATCAAAAGCCCAACACAATTCTTCAAAGACATGGACAGAGCAATTCTCCAAATCATCTGGAAAGGTAAAAAACCCAGAATAGAAAAAACAATTCTTAACATAAAAGAACGGCTGGGGAAGTCACCATCCCTTATCTCAAGCTCTACTACAGAGCAATAGTGATAAAACTGCATGATATTGGAATAGAGACAGACAGGTTGATCAATGGAATAGAATTGAAGACCCAGAAATAAAACCACACATTTATGCATACTTGATCTTTGACAAAGAAGCCAAAAATATACAATGGGAAAAAGAAAACATTTTCAATAAATGGTGCTGGTCTAACTGGATATCTGTATGTAGAAAAATGAAATTAGACCCATTTTTGTCACCATGCACAAAGCGTAAGTCCATGTGGATCAAGGATCTCAACATGAAACCAGATAAACTGAATCTAATTGAAGAGAAAGTGGGAAAGAGCCTTGAACTCATTGGCATAGGCAGAGTTTTTCTAAACAGAACTCCAATAGCTCACGCTCTAAGATCAAGAACTGATAAATGGGACCTCATGAAACTGGAAAGCTTCTGTAAGGCAAAGGACATAGTCAATAAGACAAATTGGCATGCTACAGATTGGGAAAAAATCTTCACTAACCCTACATCTGAGAGAGGGCTAATATCCAAAATATATAAAGAACTCAAGAAACTTACCACTAAAAAACCAAACAATCAAAAAATAGAGTATAGAACTAAACCGAGAATTCACAATAGAGGAATCTCGAATGGCTGAGAAGCACCTAAAGAAATGTTCAAAGTCCTTAGTGATCAGAGAAATGCAAATCAAAATGGCCCTGAGATTCCACTTTACACCAATCATATGGCAAAGATCAAAACCTCAGGTGACAACACTGTTGGTGAGGATGTGGAGAAAGAGGAACACTCATTGCTGGTGGGATTGCAAATTGGTACAACCACTCTGGAAATCAACTTGGAGGTTCCTCAGAAAATTGGAAATATACCTACCTACAGATCCAGAAATACCACTCTTGGGAATATATCCCAAAGATGCCCTACCATGCCACGAGGGCACATGTTCCACTATGTTCATAGTGGCCTTATTTGTGCTAGTCAGAAGCTGGAAACAACCCAGATGTCCCACGACAGAGGAATGGATACAAAAATGTGGTTCATTTACACAATGGAATACTACGCAGCTATTAAGAACAAGGATATCCTGAGTTTTGCAGGCAAATGGATAGAACTAGAAAATGTCATCCTGAGTGAGATAACACAGACCCAAAAGGACATGTGTGGTATGTCCTCACTAATAAGTGGATATTAGCCACGCCCATCCCCAGAAAAGTATGGAATACCTAAGATACAGTCCACAGAACTCAAAAAGGTCAACAAGCTGAAGGGCCCAAGTGAGGATGCTTCAGTTCCACTTGGGTGGGAGAAGAAAGCAACTACAAGGGGGGAGGGAGGGAGGAAGGAGGGAGGGAGGGAGGGAGGGAGGGAGGGAGGGAGGGAAAGGGGATGGAAAGGGGATTTGGGGTGGGGGGAGAGAGAAACATGATCTGGTATTGGGTGGGGAGGAAAGTACTGAAGCCCTGAGGGCCAGCAGAAAGAATGAAAACAGGTGACCTCAGGAGAAGGGAGGTTGGGAAGACCCTCTAGAATGTACCAGAGACCTGGGGAGTGAGAGCTCTCAGGACTCAAAGTGGGGGGGGACCCTAGATGAAGGCTCTACAGTGGGGAGAGGGAACTTATTGAATCCACTTCCAGCAGAAAGACAGGACATCAGGTGAGTGATGGGTCCACAGTCAAAGCTCTGTCCCATAATTCTTCCTGTCTGAAAGAAATGCAGAGATGGAAATGAAGAAGAGCCCAAGGAAAAGAAAGCCCAGTAACAGGCTCAAAGGGGGATCCAGCTCAAGGGGAGGCCCCAAGACCTGACACCATTACTGAAATTATGGGGCAAACTGGGACCTACCATGACTGCCCTCCAAAAGACCCAACAAGCAGCTGAAAGAGTCAGATGCAGATCTGTGCACCCAACCAAGGAACAGAAGCTGCTGACCCCTGTGGTTGAATTAGGGGAAAGCTGGATGAAGCTGAGGAGGAGGGCAACCCTGTAGGACGACCAGTAGTCTCATTTAACCTGGACCCCTGAGATCTCTTAGACTCTGGATCGCCAACCAGGTAGCATACACCAGCTGAGATGACCCCCAGTGCATACACAGCAGAGGACTCCTGGGTCTGGGTTCAGTCAGAGAAGATGCACCTAACCCTCAAGAGACTGGAGGCCCCAGGAAGTTTAGAGGTCTGGTGGGGTGGGCAGGGTGGAGACGTCCTTGTGGAGACAGGAGTGGTGGGTGGAAGGTGGAAAGAGGGAGGAAAAGTTGGGGAGGCAGGGAGGAGGTATGGGATGTGGAATCGTGGGGGCGGGTGTGGACCGGAAGGGAAATAAAATCTGGAGTGTATAAATAAATAAATAAAGCTTGCAGAGGTTTTCATAGAGAAAAAGGAGGTGTCTCTCTTGCAGCAAGGCTGGTATGGGTTGGGAATAGTATTTCAGTTAGTAGCTTCCTTCTCTCTGTCTCTGTCTTTCTGTCTCCTTGTCTCTCTGTCTATCTGTCTCTCCCTTCCCCCCATCATAGAAAGCAATCTGTATTATCAGGAAAAGAAACATCCCCTTGAGTCTCTTCTGTCACCACTAGAGAAGGGAAACTCCCATCCCTGCCACCCTGCCTCAGTCACATGCTCCTCCTCCTCTTCTGCTCATTGGAGACTTTTGTCATAACTGGACACCTGGACATCTTAAATGTTCAGGTTTCCTGAGGGGCATCATGCTACCTGGGGTGCTGTATCGTTGCCATGGTGAGAAGATCTCCTTTTGTCACAGTGGAAGTGAATGGGGCCTTGGGAGCTTCCTACCATCCTTTCTCTTCTGCGTGCTTCCGACCAAGACACGTGCACACACATTTCCCCTTGCCCCTTGCAGTTCCGGATACCAAGTGCCATGTTGTGTGTTCTCACACTCTCACCCCAGCAGCCTGAGAACAAGACTAAGGAGCACTGACAGACCCTGTCTGACGCTCCTGGCTCCAGCTTGCTCTGCTTTGCCCCGCCCCCTACTGATGACGATAGCCAGCCCATTTCTGTTGCTGGCCCCCACGGTCTGAAGTGGAAATTGGAGTGTTGCAGTGAGGTTGTGACTGTGTTAAATGTGCCACAAATCTCACTGCCTCATACCGCAAGGTTGGCAAAGTAGTTCACGACAAGAAGCTGCAGGTGTGCGAGGCTCCCAGTCCCAGGGGGAAGCAGACTCACTGTGAGAGTTTACTGAGGAGAGTCTAAACATAGGCACAATTTTACAAGTGTAGGCGGAGTTAGGAATGACTAAAAATAACACTAATCACACAGACACCAGGAAGAAAGAGGGCTTTGGGACACAGAGGAGAAATTGTGTCACTTGGGTCCATAAAGGCCCGCTCCGTCTCTGTTTTATATTTTACGCCCTCAGTTTCTTCCTTTCTCCTAATTTCTGTATAATTCACATACCATGGAGCTCGTGGACAATTCAGGGGCTCTCATATACCCACCGAGTTGTATGACCATCAGGTCTCTCATGCCTCCGGTTGTCAACAGAAAGACATCTGCACATTATGGCATTTATCTTCCCTTCCCTACAGTCTCCCCAAAGCGTCCCACTTTCTCTTGCCCACTGGACGCATTCCACACACAGGTGGCAGCAGTTGTAGGCTTCAGAGCCTCAGTGAGCACTGAATTAAAGAATGCTGGCTGCCAGCATTTCTAAAACACACATTTGGCTGTAGTTCTGCTTACAGGTTTTGGTCAATTTATAGATTTGCAGCCTTGCTTCGTTTCATGTTTCTGCTTGAACCATATTTTAATTTACTTGAGTCATTAGCACTGAACTTCTGGCCAACAGTACTGTAACTCAGCCAAATGCACGACTGTGTCCCCCTCTGTAGGGCACGTCACAGCTTTCTTATACTTAGGAGCATGAGACTTTGACTCCATGCCTGGTGAAGTCACTGGCAAACAGTATTAAAGTGAGGGCTGGAGAGATGGCTCAGTGGGTGAGGGAGTTTTTGCTGCTCTTGCAGAGGACCTAAATTCAGTTCCGAGCACCCAGGTCGGGTGGCTCATGATTGCCTGTCGTCTAGGAGATCCAATGCCCTCTTCTGGACTCTGTGGGCAACTGCACTCACACATTCGTACATACACATGTATTGCGAGTATCATTTTTGGGATTACTAGTAGGTTTTTTGAGTAGATGGCTTGCAGATATGGAATACACAGACAATAAATATTTATTGTCTGTGTCTCATGATGCCGAGACACTTGAGCGCCTTCTTTTACTGGCCACGTTGCCAGGGGTCCATGTTGTAGCAAGCCATCCGTAATTCCATTCCTTTCTTATTGCAAAGAGCACTCTGCTATATGTAGCTGGTACATTTCGTGTGTACATGAATAAGTTGGTGGGTGTCGAGGTTGCTTCCACTTTTTGGCTGTAAGCATGTACAAGAATACACAGGGTCATTAAGAGTATTTTCTCTTCCTCGAGGAGACCTGAGTCTGGTCCCCAGTATCCCTGTCAGGGGACCAGATGTGCTCTTCTGATCATGTGGGCAACTGCACCCTCACTGGATACTCTCAGATAAGCACACAGACATACATATACACGAAAACAAGTCACTTAAAAAATGAATTCATTGAAAACCTTTTCATTATGTATGTAACCAAAGGTGACATTTCTGGATCATATAGTAAATTTGTGTGTGGCATTTATGGTCTTGGAGTAACTTGGTTTAAGCTCTGGAGACACTGGGGATCTCCAGTAGAAAGGTTCTGAGAGCCTGGCTAGATATTTTCTGCCTTTGATCACAGTCATCCTCCTGAGGACAGTGCAGTCACTCACTGCATTTTCTAACAACTTGTGATGGTGTGTGTGTGTGTGTGTGTGTGTGTGTGTGTGTGTGTGAATTCATGTGTTTGATGTGTTTGTATCAGCATGTTCTGGTGTATATAGAGGTCTGAGGTCAGCATAATATCTTTCTCTGATTGTGCCACCCCATTTTCAGCCAGGGTTTCTCATTGAATCTGCAGCTCACCAACTCAGCTAGGTTGCGGGTCATTGATCTTTCTGCCTCTGTCACCCCAGTGCTGGGGTTGAAGGCTGGGCTGCCTCCCCTGGCTCTCTTTGTGAGTGCTGGGGATCTGAACACAGGCTGTTTACTCACGGAGTCTCCTTCCTAGCTTGGAATTCTGGATGTTTCTTGTTCCATGTACCCCCTAGGAAGCCCAGAATATTTATTATGTGTACAGTCTGGTGTGTACAATAAGACCTCTGCTATGATGTGTGAAGATGTGAACATGTAAACAAAAATATCTATGTGCCATTAGTATGTAAGAGTTCCCCACAAATCCCCATAAGCCTTTGTCCTCCTTCTTCCCTTCCTCCTCCTCCTCGTCCCTTCCTCTTCTTGTTCTTATCCTCCTCCTCCACCACCTCTACCAACCCCCACCACCTCCTCCTATTTTCTTCTTCCTCTTCTTCCTTCTCCTCCTTCTCCTCCTTCTTTTCCTCTTCTTCCTAATGATAGATCTTGTTGGGGTGCTGTGGACTCTCAAAGTAGTTACATTTCTGCCATGGCCGAAGATGCTGAACATGTGTGTTGTATGTGTGGGGGTCATTTGTGTTTTGTTTTTTAAAGAACTGCCTATTAACTTCATCCATCCATTTAAGGATGGAAAAAATTTTTTGAAAGATCTATTTATTTACTATATATAAGTACACTAGCTGTCTTCAGACACACCAGTAGAGGGCATCAGATCTCATTCAGATGGCTGTGAGCCCCCAGGTGGGTGCTGGGATTTGAACTCAGGACCCCTGGAAGAGCAGTCAGTGCTCTTAACCACTGAGCCATCTTTGCAGCCCAGTTTGTCCTCCTGCTTAATTTTGGAGTCCTTTGTGGATTCTGCATCTCAGTCCCTGTCAAGTGGGGACACCCCTTCTGCAGATCTTTTCACTCGTAGCTTCTTGAGTCCTTTTACAGGGACCTTGCCTATGGATGTATCATGAATTGTGTCCTCTGTTTTTGTTTTTTATGCTTAAAGTCTTTTAAAACTCATTTTGAGTTAATAAGTGAGTTTTAAAAGACTTTAATGTATTCTAAAAAACCCTTATGCTTTATTATTTTGTTGATTAAGTTTATACATTTCAAATTTATTTTCATCTGCAACTTATTTATTTAGCAAAGATACATATCTGGCTGTCTGTTTATCATCTGTCTGTCTATTTCCTTACTGTTTTTCACAGGACTACCCATCTTTCTCAAAGAATGCTCATACTTCTTACAATGTTATCTCTTTCCCCTCAGACTTCATTGCACGTTCTGGTTTGTTTCGGTTTGTTTCTGCTCTGTTTTGTTACAGTGTCTCTAAGTGCACGCCTGTCCTCCTATCACACAGCTGAGATTTCAGATTCCGTAATGAGCACGTATTTAGCACTTGGAAACACCAGCCTCTCTTTTCAACACTTTTTCCTGCCAGTTCTTACTCTCAGGGGCTCTTGCAGGAGGCCATACCTGGATGGGTGGACCACTTTCTGTCCTAGTCTCAGGACTAATCTAATTCTTTTCGACTGTACCTGAGCCTGGAGGCTTCAGCTCATCATCTAAGTATGGACCACTTACTGCTTGACTGCACACGGTTCACCTTCTGATCTGTTTCATCAGGGTCTGGATTTGCAGGGGAGAGGCTGGAGAGCCCAGCAGAGGTTCCAAGTCACCACTTAATACCAGTATTGCTGCCACTCTGATCACTGTTGTCACTGCTACTACTGCTATCCCTCCCCCCAGTCCTCACTTCTGTTCCCCCATCCCTCCCACCTGACCCCCAGCACACTGCTTCTAATAAAGGCAGAGTGAGCCAGGCACTGTACTAAGTATTTTAATGTACTTTTCATTTAACATTGGCACAATGCTAAAGATTTAAAATGCATCATCTAGCTAGTCTTTTCATAGTGTTAGACATTCTAACTGCAGTGTTTGCTCAGTCTTTCTGCAGCAGTAGAGGTGGGGTGTTTTTCTTACCTGCAGCTGTTGGTGGGCACTCTATCCCTCCTACTCTCTAACACGTTCCTTCCTGTTATTGGCCACTTTCCAGTCTTTGACCAGGAGCTCTAGAATCCAGACTTCCTAGGGGCTTCAGCAGACAAATTGCTGTAGAAGAGTGTGTTTTTATTTCCAAAGTTGTAAACTGCACCAAAATAGATCTTTATACAATTTACAATGTGTTTGACAAGCAAACAGGTTGTTGCTGCCAAATTCTGATATTTAATTGAACTTGTATTTGAGGACTGGGGACAATAAATACCCTACCAGTGGGGGAATAAAGCAACAGTAAAGGCATAGGAGATCTCCTGGGAAGGTCAGAGGGCACGGAGCATGCAGGTTTCCGGGTGCCCCACTCTCGGGTTATTTATGGAAATATTTCTGAAGGGCTGCTAAGGAGCTGAGGACTCATGACTACCATTCTGATAGCTGTCAGGTTTCAAGGCAGCTATGATGTATTTATGTGCCTCCCCCAAATCCATGTGGGGGAGAAAGCATGCAATGTTTGTGCCTCCAGTCTGGTTTGATGTGCTTAATATGATGATCCCAGTCCTGCTTATATGTCTTCAAATGATATTATTTCAGTACTTTTTATGGCTGAGTAAAACTCCATTGGCTGCACGCGGCATCCCTTTACTGTCCCATTAATCTGTGGATGGCTGTAATGTTAGTTACTTGCTTGGTTGCCATGACAAAATACCTGGCAAGAGGCAGACTTAAGGGAAAAGGAGGAGGAGGAGGAGGAGGAGGAGGAGGAGGAGGAGGAGGAGGAGGAGTTTATTTTGGCTCAAATAGTCTATCATGAAGGGACTCTCATCTGCAGGAGGCTGAGGCCACTGATCATGGTACATGCTGCAGTCAGGAAGCAGAGAGAGACAATTGCTAGCAGCTCGCTTTCCCCTTTCCATTCAGCCAACCAAGAAATGATGGCGGTCTTTGTCTATAACTCGCACCAGGGGATTCTATATCCTCTTCTGGGCTCTGCATGCGTTCGGTGCACAGACATTCATGCAGGAAAAAAAACACCCATGCACATTAAATAAAAGAAAGAGTCTGTGAAAGAAGACAAATACATTGCTGTCCACTCCCACTGTACAATACAGCCCCTATCTAGGTGAAATTCTGTACTCTGTGACCCTCTGACCTTCGACTCTTCAATCTCAGAGCCTGTAAGCCCCCGTGACCACCTTTCTGGTCTTTGCTTCTATGTTATTAACTGCCCTGTCTCTGTAGGTGAGATCACGTGACATCACTTCATCTCACTCAGCACATGTCACTGCTTCAGGATCATTGATGAATGAACTAATGGATAGACAAGAGTGGCAATGGCGATGATGATGATGTAGGTAAGACTCATTCTTTTTTTTTTAACATTTAATTGCTTCCTTATGAATTGCTCATCATGCACCCCAATCCCACTCCTCTCCCCATTTCTTCATATCTATCCCCCAGAAGGAAAACAATCTCACTGTGGAAGCTGTAGTGTAGAGACGTGTGTCCACAGTGTACCCCTTTGTCCTCACTTCCTTACTTGCAAATGTTCATTGCAGTGAGTCACTGGTCTTGTACAAAGCCTCTGGGACTCCCCTCTGATATCCTGTTGTTGCCCTGTGTCATGGAGATCCTGTAGTTTTGGATCTGTAGGATTGGCCCCTTCACAAGCTCCAGCAATTCATAGATGGGGCAGATGTTGGACTGGGCCAACTCAATGTATTGGATCTGGGCCTGGGTGGTGGCTGAGTTAGTTAGCCAGTCAGCTTTCCTACACCCACACCACCAGATTGAGGTCTCCAGCGCTGCCCTGGCTAACTCACCCAAAGCCACACTTGGCAAAGGGCAGGGCTAGCTCTCCAGCTCTCAGGACCTCTCTCCTTGGTCCACGCCACCACATGGCAGACAAGGTGCGGGTTCAGTGTTCCCATGCTCACACTCTCCTGGCCTTTTCACATGCTTCTGTCAAAGGGTCAGCTCTAGACCCTGCAGGCAGACTACACTGGAGAAGACCCCTGCTGGGCCTCATGCAGTCCCAGAAGGCAAAGCAAGCCTGAAAGCCTGAGAAGACTTCTAATCAGTCAGGAGCCACGGGGCCCTGGAGCGCAGAGCAAGCTGGAGAGAATCCTCAGCCAGGTGCCAGCAAATTATACCCGAGATGACCCCTGCCCAGTGTCACAGAGCACAGGCAGGGGATAACACTCCTAAGACTCCTTCTTTCCACAGGATTTCCTTCTGACTCAAGGCCGACTAGTGTTACATTGTATATGCTTACAGATTGCGGCAGCCCACGGAGAGTTGAGAGACTGAATATTCATGAGATAACAGGCCATCCATAGTGTGGGTGGTTAAGACACCAGGCTCCCCCAGGACATGAAGCAGCTCTTCCAGTGAACAGAGAGCCAAGCAGACCCGGCAGATGCAGTTACAACAGCAGGAGTCATAGCAGCACTTCGGGAGATCCTTCCAAAAGAGTCCATCAGCATCAGTGTTGCGTTGGTAGGGAAGCTGGGCATTAGGAGGGCCGGAGACGTTTTACAAGAGCCGTTACGAAGGGTCTGGTGATGAGTTGTCCACAAGTATCTGAAGGACTGCTTGCCTGAATGCGTGGGCTCAGGATTTGTGAAGACAGAGTCCACTCGGTGGGGCGTTTCTCCAGCTGTTCAAACACAGAAATCGAGCGAGCAGAGTGGGTTTAGCCCGAGTGGATTTCAGCCACATGAGGTCTAACAAAACTCAGTGGAGCAGCTTGGGGTACAGGATACTGGCCATAGCCATACTGGAACGCTGCACCTTGAACTCTAACCTAGCTGTATGGGGAACTGAAGGGCTGGAGGATGGGGGCAGGAAAACAAAGGAGCTGCGGGTCACAGTGAGGCCAGGAGCTATTTTGGTGGTTGTAATTTAGAAAAGCCAGCGTAGCAAAGGAGGAGGCTGTGGTTAGAAACAGGGTGCCTGCATTCATGACCCTGGAGGTGCTGTTGGGGACCAGCGGGAAGGAAGAGTCAGGAAAGTCCCTGGAGGGTAAGAGATGAAGACCGAGAGCCTTGTTGTATTAGAGAAAGTGTGTTTCATACGCAAAACTTATTTTCTTTGCCTTTTAAAAAGTCGTTTGGAAAGTCCGCATCCTGTTTTTATTTCTATTAGTTCTTATTTCGAGGTTTAAAAACCACATCCTCAAACACAGATTTCTCCACTCATCTTTATCAAGAATGGAATACAGTCCCCCTGGGGACGAAGAGGAAACAGCGCTTTCTCCCAGTCTCTTTAGCTCCCTCTTAGAGCATCAGCAGTATAATTAGGTCTTTATTGTTATGCGGTGGGTCTCCTCTGTCTGAGCTGGGTTTTACCCATTCATTCTGCTGTGTGGTCACAGAAAGCACTCCTCTGGACTTTTAACTTTCTTTGTTCTCGTTTTTTTGATAGTCACTGCTCCGGTCTTTACCAGGTATCATTTACTCATTTTTGGTGAAAGCAGGTCTCCCTCCGAGTGTTTTGTTTAGGAGGTCGTCAAACCAGGCGTGATGGTACACAACTGCAATCTCATCATTTAGGATGCTGAGGCAGGAGGATTGTGAAGACCGACTCACATCTGACATGGATGCTGATTGTGTCAATAGTGGTGGTGGCGGTAGCGACAGCAGCAGCGGTGGCAGTGAAAGCAAAAGCATGATCTCTATCTTCGCTTGAGTGTGTAACTCTAAAAGCAGAACGGGAGGCAAGGGTTTGGGGATAAATTGTCTTTGGAAAATGATTCCATCAAGCAGAGATAAGAGGAGAGGGAGACAACAGAGCTGAGTAGAGCCATAAGGAGTCATTCCAGTCCCTCCGTGGCAATTTACATCCATGTCCGCTAGAAACCATATGAGGAATCATGTAGGTTATCCCTGCAGCTCAGGGACAGGAGGCAATGACACTTACACACAACTGTAGCACTCCCTTCTTTATTTAGCTGCATCTGGGCACAAAGGAACATTTCCTGAGGTGTTGGTGAAGAGGTACACGGTAGGGGAGAGGCAGCAGGTTTTGGATGGGCTCAGGGACTGTACACTGGAGCTTCAGCTAAGGTTATCCGTGGCTAGGCTGGATATCTGAGCTGGTTAGGTGCACGTGTGCATCTCCATGTGTGTGCTTTGTACACTTGACACGGAATAGGAACATCTGGGGAGAGGGCACGTTAACTGATAAGATGCCTCCATCAGATTACCCTGCAGGCAAATCTATGGGCGTTTTCTTGATTAATGATCTAAATGGTGCCACTCCTGACCTGGTGGTCCTGGAGTCCTTTAGGAACCAGGCTACAAAAGCTATGGAGAGCAAGGCAGTAAGCAGCATTCCTCCACGGCCTCTGCTCCGAGTCCTTGCTCTGACTTCTATTTATGACGGACTGTAAGCCGTAAGGTAAACTCTTTGCTTCCCCCATGGTCTTTGGTCATGATTTTACTGCAGCCATAGAAACCTAACTAGAAGAACACTAATAGCATCTACTATTATAAAAATGAACTTTTATCTCAGTCCTCATGTGCTAGCTCATATATGCTTTATGGTAACCCCGTGAGACAGGTAAAGGCAGAACGGCTCTTTCCAAGTTGTCTTTATGTGAATACTTCTGATGTATTATCCCCCTTTCCCAAGAGATGCTATGATGGGTAAACCCATGGGACAGTTTTTTTTCTTCTTCAATCCTTCTTAGACATTATTGTCAACCACTGGGAACATTTTTTTTTATAGGTGCTGTGGTCATTCCTGTAATAGCAACACTGGGGAGAAGGAGGAAGGAGGATTGCTGAGAGTACAAGGCCAAGCCTGGACTACACAAGACCCTGTCTCAGAAAGCAGTAACAGACTCCTCCAGAAGAAATGACACTTGCAACGGACTCTTCTTATTTCTAGACTCTGACACCCTTTGGATCTGCAATGGCTACAGGACCTACTTGATTTTAAAACAATTCTTTCTCTATTAGATTGCCCTTCTCTTTTTGTTGAGGATCAATGCTCAGTTTATTTTTAGACTGTTTTGCTCCACTGATTAAGCTGTCTATGTTGCTAACACCACTGTCTTGATAAGTATGGCTTTATAATATAGTTTGCATTATTTGTGCTACTCTTCTGACTTTGTTATCCCTTTGGAGTGTTGCCATGGTTACCACAGGTCTTCAGAATCTCCACTGATCACAGTTACTTTTTATAAGAACATTTCTGGGATCTTGTTTGAAGGTACACTGAATCCACAGAGACATCTAGAAGAGCTGACATTTTTGTCGAAAGCCGTTTTGATCCACGACCATGGTCTGTCTCTTTATTGTAGGGTCCTCATCTCTCAACGTTGTTATATAGGTTTTTTCCAAAGTAAAATTCTTTCACATATTTGCCACATTTATTCCCAGGAATTTCCTATTTCATGATGATGTGTCTGCTTTTAATTTTATTTTGGCTGCACATTGTTAGCACACAGACACACGACCAATTGTTTCATATTCATCTTTTTATGCTACAACTTTGATAAATGTCTGTGTGAATTTTAGTAGTTTTTTTTGCATTGCATTTTAGAGATAGATGACTCTGCTATCTGTGAATTAAAGCACACTGATTGCTTTCGTTGTAATATAATGTTTTTTTTTTCTGGTTGGAACATGATGTAAATACTATACAACCCAGAACAGAAGTATGAGGGGTAAACCGTGCCATGTTCCTTTGCTTAGGGGGAAAGCATTCAGTCTTTTGCAGTTAAATACAATATTAAGTTGCCTTTGTATTCTCTTTTTCTTTTTCGTTTGGTAGCCTTTTGTGTATGTGTACATGTGTGTGCATGTTTGTGTGTGCATGTTCACATGTGCTTGTGTGTATGGAGGCCAGGGGTCTTCTCAATTGCTTTCTACCTCTTTTTGTTAGGGTTTTCTTTAACCCTCAAATTGGCTGGCCAGCAAGCTCTTGGGATTCTTTTGTGCCCTTCTCCCCAGTGCTGGGATTACATGTGTATAACACTGTATCTGGATTTTGCATGGTACCAAGGTTCCAAACTCAGGTCATCATTGTGTGCTGCAAGCACTTTACCAGCTGAACTATCTCCCCAGCGCTCTTGACCATAAGTCTTAATTCCAATGAGGGCTCTCAAACACTTCAATGCCCCCTTCTAGCACACTGTCCAAAGGTGGGGAAAAATGATGGTAAATAGGACAAGAGGATGTGGGCCTGTTTAGAAGTAGTTCCTTGGGAGAGATTCCAACCTCCGATTGTCAGGATGCCATCAGTCCAGTTCAGTTGGGCCAGGATACCAACAGTCAAGTTCAAAAGTGTCACCAAACACAAATCAGCAACAGTGGCACAATCCAGCAGAAACTGCCAGGCCTCCGCAGGGACCAGGATCAGCCAGAATGCCAGACGTTCTCTGCTGTGCATCTCTCAATAAAGTGAAGACCAGCAAAGGCTTGAGACCAACAAGCATTGCAAGGCTAGCAGCTATGCAAGTGCCTGATCACAGTCTGTTGAGTCCTAATTAGCTTAACTATTTAAGCAGCAGTTTTGGTCTCTGGCCCTGAGATGCCAGTAGGAAGCTCCATAGCAGAGACTGAAGTTCGTGCTCCTGCTCTTCACTTCTTCCCCCTGAGCTCAGCCCACACTGAGATTAGAGAGTCATACGTAATGTTGTCCTACAGCCTCGGAAGCCTGAAATCTAAAAGCTAATCTGCATAGCTCCTTCTCCATGTTTTACTCAGATTTATGAAATGAATTACACTATTTTCTCTTTCTAAATAGATCCCAACTCATGACCATGTTTTGCTGTTATTTATTGCTACCATTCTTATCTAAACCTCCAGCGAGTCTTATCTAAGCTAGTAGAATGGATTCTTAGCTCGGTCTTGCATTCTTACTCCCTCCTGAATCTGTGATCCACACTATAGCCGGTGTACTTTTCAAAAATATAAACCTTGAAAATCTGTATTCCCCTAATTTATAATCCAAGCAAACCATTTGTGCTTGGGTAGCGATGGTCTCTTTACTGTCTCGTTGGACAGTAAATAAATGTTGTGGGCGAAATTCACCTGAAGTCTGTGCAACTCTATTAAGAGATGGTTATGAGTTACTTGAGTGAGGACTCGAAATGAGTGAGGAAAATGGATTCTCAGGAGGGAGAGTGCATGATATTGCAGGCATGAAAATGACCTTGCAACAGACAGGTCACTGGAGTTGCATCTTAATTATGCAGTGATGTTTGTATGAATTTGTGTCCTGAGGAAGGACAAAGTGAATAGTGGAGGCTTATGGGTGACAGTGTAAAGGATGTTGACCGTGTAGCAATGCACACCTTGGGGGACTCAGTAGAAAGATAAGTAGAATTTTATCTATATTCTTAAGCACCAGCCCAAGTGTTTCCACCTCATAATTTGCATATCCCTCCCCACCTATCCCAGGGGGCCCCGGCACTTCCCTCTTTTCTGTTAACAGTCTAGAGCATGGCTATGTTGACAACAACATGGTTGCTTTGAGAAAAGAGGAAATGAAAAAAAAAATCCAAGAATTTGTTCAAATCACATTCAAAGTAAGGGTACAGACAGCTTACCAGAATCTTCCGGGGATTTTAAACTTCTTCAAACAAAAACAAACAAAGACTCATGAGGCCGGGACCTGAATTAGATGCTTTCTGTTAGCAACCTGCCACTCAGAATGGAAATAAGGTAGCAAAGCAAGTTTCTACCTTTGAAGGTGGTGTGGAACCAAAGCTGAATGAGGAACAGAAAACCCGAGAACTTAGAAGATGAAAGAAGGCACTGGCAGGTAGTAGAATCAGATAAAAGTGTTTCCCTCAGCTGGCAACACTATCAAAGGTGGCATTGTTACTGATGGACAAACAGTTCGCCATTTTTCTTTAGAGGAGTGTTAGCGTGATGCCAAGTAAGATCCTTGAAAGCTTGGCTTTGCACTAATGTCATTTGCCTTCTCTCTCTCTCTCTCTCTCTCTCTCTCTCTCTCTCTCTCTCTGTCATATAACACCTTTATACATTTATACATATTCTTCTCTTAAACATGAATTTATAAGTTGTCTTCTTAAGCTGTGCCAGGATGAGGCTGGACGCCCCTGTGTTTTCATGTCCCCTGTGAAGCGGAGTTGATGGGAAGTCACAGTTTTCATACTAGAAGGCCTCTATCTTTTTTTTTTTTCTTTTTCTTTTTTTCGGAGCTGGGGACCGAACCCAGGGCCTTGTGGTTGCTAGGCAAGCGCTCTACCACTGAGCTAAATCCCCAACCCCAGTTTTCATACTAGAAGAATCCTCAGAGACACGATTTGCAGGGCCTGTGAAAACAGTGGGAGCCTTTCCCAAGTTACAAATGGCGTTGCAAAATCAACACATGAACGGCGAGGGCAGCAGAGAGGAGGTGGAGACCTGGGGGTCACAGAAGCCCATCTTCTCATGCCCCTCAGCACTGACCTGCAGTGGGTGTCTGAAGCACCATGCAGAACACTCTGGGGCCACAGCTTCTCAGCTGCTGACTTAGTCCTGTGTCTCTGCCTCGAGCCTGGAGCTACAGTGATTTGTTCAGGAGCCACCTCATGGGCAGAGGTGGTCTAAGCATTTTGTCACCTGCCTCATGGTGTAGCCAAGGGGTCATTATACCCCTCCGTGCTCTGCTGTTGATCATTTGGCTAGGAAAATGTCTTTTTTGGGGGGACATAGGGGTGTTGAAAGGCTTGTTGGGGACCAAGGGATGATCTTGGAAATGCTTTCAGTGGCTGAGACAAGGGCACCTGGCTCTGATACCCAATGCTGGGCTGCACAGAAGGTGGGCCACGAGCAGAGCTGGCTCCAAAGCAGAGCTGAAGATGCTTGCCGAGTCCCTGATTGATGCTCCTCTCCCTTGAAGAGGCCTCCTACAATGGAGGGGACCCCTGCGAGCTGCAGGGTTCCAGGATTGAGATTGGCACTATAAGCCTTTCCTCGGAGCCTCTGGGTTAGATGTCTAAGCAACACCCAGGCTTCAAATCAATCAACTCCACCGCAGTCCAGACCCCATGTCCCCCGAACATGCTCTAGGATGATTTTGAGACTTCAAAATTCTGGCTGTCTTGAGCATGTGCCACTTCTCCGTCTGAAGTCTCACATCACCGCCTGCAGCTCCCAAGTCCATGGGCTGTGTGCTCCTCCTGAGTGTGAGCCTCAGTGTCTACCCTTGCCTCCTCTGCATCCAGCACCCTGATCTGTGTGTGGGTGGTACTTAGTGACCCTAAGATCAAGACCCCAGTGGAGTGCTGGTAAATGTTGTTGTGGTGAGTGACGGGAAGCAAGTCTGGTGTTTTTGGAGAGAAAAGTGGCCAGATCAATATCCTCAGCTATTGGTTGATTGTCATTCTGGAGCCTCTGTGTCCTGCGCTTCAGTTTCTCCAGCCGCAAGGAGAGCAAGGCAGAAGGCCGTTTCCAGGGTAGCTTCTTGTGTGGCACCACACGTATCTCTCTCATTGGCCCAATAACAGCATCAACTATTCTGTTTGTGGGTGCCCCAGTTGACGCTCAGCACAGTACTCTGCAGCTGAGAGAGGATTGACACTTAAATAAGCAAATTTAAAGACAAAGAGATAAGCATACCTAAGTTCTTGGAATCAATGAGGGATGGAAACCACATTCAGAGTCAGAGGCATCCGACCCTGAAGCTCCCTCTACAGACCCAGCTCTACCAAGTAGGGATGAGAAAAGATGGGATGGACAGTAGTCACAGTGATGGATAGACTCACTCCTGCTACTTCTCTACCTCACCTGTCCCGTGGAGCTCAAGCCCCGGGACTGATAATTCCCAAGGATGGAAATCTCCTCTCTCTCTCTCTCTCTCTCTCTCTCTCTCTCTCTCTCTCTCTCTCTGCCTCTCTCTCTCTCTCTTCCTCTCTCTTTCTCTCTCTCTCTCTCTCTCTCTCTCTCTCTCTCTCTCTCTCTCTCTCTCTCTCTCTCTTCACCCACACAGATGGAGCCAGTTCCAATAATCAAAGAGTTCTTAAAATGTCTCCTCTAGTAAATTCCTACATCTGGGTCTTGGTTCTGATTTTAAAATGGGCACAAGGAGTGAAGAATCCCTGAGCAGGGCCAGCAAGGTGGCTCGGCGAGTAAGGTCCGAGTTTGATCTTCAGGATCCACAGGTTGGCAGGAACAAACTGAGAACCACAATGTCTTCTAGTGGTCACATGTGCACCATGGCCATTAACTAGCAAATGAACCAAACAACTGACTGACTGACTAACTCACGGCAATTGAAAAACAATCCAAATAGACAAAACCAACCAGGTCTCAGACGTGATCTACATGGTTTGCAGGAATCGGCTAAACTGATTGTGGATTTTTGGTTATTCTTAGAAATGTCTGTATGAAAGAGAAACAGATCTTAAGGCCGACCCGTGAGAAGCAGCAGCACATATAAATTAGACAACTGGAGGTTTCTCCCAGGATACAATAGAAAAGCACAACGAACATTCTCTTTGCTTTGTTTCTGCGGCTGTTCCATCGTGCCCCACACTGTTTCAGTGTCCCACAGTGTCCCACAGTGTCCCACAGTGTCCCACAGTGTCCCACAGTGTTCCTGAAACAGGGGAGGTAGAGAAGAGTAACAGGAGACTATCTTACAGTGTCCCACTTATAGACTACCTTACAGTGCCCTACAGTGTCCCATTCTGCCCTGAAGTGACCCGTACTTTGCCATGGTGTCTCGTGTCCCTCAGTGCCCCATAGCGCCCCATAGCGCCCCACAGTGTCCCACACATTCCCACACTTCCACATATTGCCTCACAGTGTCTCATGGTACCCCAGAATTTCCCACAGAGTGCCATTGTGTCCTATACTGCCTCCACTGCTGCGGACTGGGTGACTTCTGACCTGGAGTTGTTTTATCTCTTATCCCTGAATTGTTGTTTATTCGCACAAATAAAATTCTAATTTCCCCCATGCCTCAGTTTACCTTTTAAACTAGTTTAACTCTTCTGACTTCTTTGTGAAGCACCCTTCCTTGCTGGCAAGTGGGATTGGCCCGTCACAGAGGTTAGAAGAGGGATCTGCCATGCTAGGCTTCTAGGCAGGTCACTCTTAAACCTATGTGAGGCTGCTCAACACATAGTGTGGCCTCATCTTTCTCAATTTCTGCTTCTCATCAGCCATAACAGGACTCTCTAGCTGTATCAAAGCATTAAGCTTCAGAATTGAATCTGATCAGACCCATTTTTCTTGGGTCAGTGTCCTTTTGGAAATGAGGATGCATGCAGGACTCATGGATTTCCCTCAGTATCATGATTAATTGCTAAGGGATTAAGCTAAGGTATAGGCTTCTCATTCCAGGGGGAGTCATCTGTGCTTATTCTTGGCTTGTCTTCCTGTGCACATTTCTGTGTGGGAGTCCTGTGTGGTTGGCTATGCTTGGCCTTGTACAGTGCAGCATGTTGGCCCTGGAATTTTTGAGGCATTCCTCAGGGAGAAGTTGACCTTGAAAACATCAGGGCTTGGACTTCTCCAAGGACCAATGGTCCCCTCTCTACCCTCTCTGGTGGATCTCTGGGGTCCCCTGTTTTGTTCTTGCATTTCCATGGGGCAATGGATACACTAAGAATGGGTGGATCATGTGTGTATACAAATATCTCAATATACTACATTGTGTCCATAACAGAGAGAGAGAGAGAGAGAGAGAGAGAGAGAGAGAGAGAAGAGAGAGAGAGAGAGAAGAGAGGATGTGGGGGTGGAATACACTTCTAATGGTGGCACCTGGAGTGGCTGAGGAAAGACGGGTCAAAATCAGAATGGTTGCCATTGTCCTGAGGGGGATGGTAATATGGATGACAAGGACAACAAAAAGAACTAGGAGCCCTCCATACCAACTAGAGGTGGGGAGAGAAAACAAAGATGCAGCCAGCAAACTGCCTCTGGTGATGGCTCACACTCAGCTGTGGGAAATTACTAAAGTGAGAGAGAATTAAGACTGACTTCCTGTGGAAGAAGAGCTCATTAGAAATCAGGAACATACAAACCATTAGGAGAAAAACAGGAACAGGTAAGATAGAAAGTGGATGATCTCAGGGGTCCCCGATGTCTGTAGGAAACCTGCAGAAGACCATTGATGGTAATCACACAGGTGTCTACACCTGTGGGCTCAGAACACTATGTCAGCATCCTTTTGCTTGTGGACAAAGATCTACTTGGACCAGTCCTCTTCAGTCCCGCTCAATCACAAGGTGTATTTGTGATAGAGATGCTGATGGATAATGCAGAGCCTCTGGTCACAGTGATGAAGAAAGGAAAGACCCGTCAGGAGAGTCATGAAGACGTTGGTGGTTTTGACAAGTAAATCTGGGAGATTATAGAATCTATGGGTCATGTTAGCCACCCTGAGTATAATAAAGAGATAGGAACATTGCTCCATCAGGGGTCATTCACTATGATGAGCTAGGCACAGGTAAGACCTCATTGGACAAAGCAGTAGTGGGCCAGACTTGGATCCTTTCTTCAAATTGGTTGGCTCAGGAACTACTTCAAAAGTACCTGTGTGACAGGCACAAACTCATAAGGGAACTGTTTTGAGTTACTGAAGAACATGGCACCACCCATGGTGTTTATTGACAGCATTGGGACCAAAAGATAGAATTTAAATTGTGGAATTTAAATTGTTGAGAAAGAAATTCAGAGAACAGTGTTGGAATTGGTCAGCCAGTTGGATGATTTGATTCAAGAGGAGATGAAAGTTATCATAGTCACAAAACAAAGCAAAACTTTGGATCCAGCTCTTCTAAAGCCAGGTTGTACTAATGGAACGATCAAGTTTCCCTTGCTTGAAGCAAAGACTAAGATGTCGTCTTCTAGATTTACACAAGTAGGGATGACACTGGGCAACGACGTAGCTTTGGATGACTTGTTCATGGCAGAGGATGGTCTTTCTGGGTCCAATATCAATATAAATAAGCTGTACCAAGGCTTGATGGAAATGTAGAATGGAGGGAGCAAGTAAAGATTTACAAACAAAAAAATCTATAAAGAGTGTTCTTTATGAAGAACAAGAAGGCGTGACTGAGGGGTTCTACCTCCAGTCATCCATAGTTGCCATCTGGAAAGTGAATGAGTTTCCCCCACCTGCGAGGATGGGAAGCCGCACTGAGGGAACCATCTTCCAGTTGATTTTTGCAAATCAAGAAAGCCTGTGTCTTAGAGGATGTTGTGTAGGGTACCTTTCATGAAGTCTCCATCTGTTGATCATTGTGATGTGGATAAAGCATTGTCTCAGATTGCAGAAAGAGAGAGACACACACACACATACCACACACACACACACACACACACACACACAGACACAGACATACACACAGAGGAGGCGGGATGAGAGTTAAAAAGCATCATATACTTATGAAATTGTTGTTGAGCATATCTGGCAGGTTCCGCTTTACTCTTCATCTTCCATTTATTCTACCACTAAACCTCTCTTGCTCACTCTGGCCTCTTACTCAACTGAAATGCACTGTTATTCTGGAAACACCAGCCTTGATTTGTGCAAGTGTGGGAGAGGCAGACAGTGTGTCTACTCTGGTACTAACTCATGGATTATTCCAGAATAAAGGACAGACCAGAAGGAGGAGTTTCACAGAAATGAATCCTTAAGGAGAGACTTCACTATCAGCCGGGAATCAGCTTGAAGGGGTGGGGGAGGGGAACAACAGAGAACCGTGCATCCCTGCATCCACCACCCGCTGGCGCTATGCTTTCCCCGACTCTTGCTGGAAGAACTCTGAGGGAGGCATAGGTGCCACGTGAGACACATCTCTGGGTGGAAGTAGTTCTTAGACCTTGTCACATGAACAATGTCTGCCCTTCTTGGCTGACTTTGGAGCCCCAGCAGCAAGGTCTCTCAGCATGTCTATCTTGTTGCTTTATACAAAGGGAGGAAGTTTGAGCACCACTCCTCTCTGTCCGTCCACCTTCCCATCCCCAGCATCCGCCTTCTCATCTGGTAACCACTGGAATCTCTCCTTGCGTTCTCTAAACATGGCTTCCCTATGTGAGCCCTTGAGATGAATCCACTTCCAACCTCAGGTTTCGTATGTTTTCTCCAGCAGATTCACCATTAGGTGTCTCTTCTTCAGCACTTTGAGTCAAGTCCCTCACCGTTAAATGAGTCTGCTATCCATGCTCCTGCCCCTCGCTGTGTCTCATTTGCTCTTCATTTTCTCCTGTAACTTCCGTGTTGATCCTGTTACCGTGTTTACTTTCTTTAAAGCAATTTAGCCTCTTTTTACATCCGACAAAGGTGTTCTGCGTGTCTTTTCTGCTGTTGATGAAGACCATGCACTCTTACTTGAGCTACATTTCTGGTTAGGAGATTAATTTTTAATTAGTTAAAATAAGAATTACCCATAATGCTATAAAAGAAGAGAACAGTGTCATGTACAGGATGCCTCAGACAAGCATGGGTTTTCCTTCTCAGTCCTAACTCATCTAGGTATACTTAATATTTACACAATCCATACAGTTTTGCATCTGTTTGCTCCTAATGTAATCTTAGAATGTTTTGCTTAGTTGTCAGAAAACTCTCATATTACTCTATTGTCTTTCTGGTCCTTTTCTGCCCTGATTCTTTATCATTCCCTAAGTTTATGTAGTACATAAAGTATGTTTACTATATATATACATACATATATATAGTATATATTTGAATACTACATTTTATACATAGTAGATTGTATCTACTATATGTGGGCATATAAATATAAGATACATTTACTGTTAAAATGGAGATTTTTTTCCAGGCTTAAGAGGACGTATTGTTCTCTCAGAGGACCTGAGTTCAAATTCCCAGCATCTACATCAGACAACTCACAACTTCCTGGAATTGTCAAAGAACTGACATTTTGTCCACCTCCTCAGGTGTGCACATAGAGCATACATACAATCACATAAGTAAATAATAAAAATAAAACAATAAACTAAGCTTTTCCTTCACATGTGTGATAGTTCAGATAAACTCGGCAAGTACAGGCATGTTTCGTTCTTCTCTCTGAGTTTAAAGACACTTAAAGTGACTTTCTAAATCGTGGTCTTTAGTAGCCACTGGAAAACTGTTAGAATATCACTGGCAATACATGCGTCCTGCTCACACGGCGCACAAGGCAACGTTGTGTGACTTTGGCTGAGTCTCTCGTTCTCTGTATTGACTGATGTGGGCCTCCGCCTAAGGAATACCAGGGTGGTGATAGTCTTGGTGTAGAGGCCCAGGGGAACATCCCTCAGAGAGCAAGCAAATGACTGAAGGAAGGAGTCACCTCCCAGTGTACCAAGCAACTGGTGTCCAGACGAGGTGTTCCCCGACGTGACAAAGCTGGAGTTCACCGAACTGATCTGACTGAATCACAGATCACTAAAGAAGGCTCATTTCCCTGAAGGTACACATTTTTGGGGAACCAGGTATTTGGAGAGCACCATGCTTCAGGAATCCATAAAATCACCGATCACTCTCTGCTGTGTTCAGCGGCAGATGGGCATATAGACAGACCAGAAACCTTGAACTGGGTGCCAAGAGAACAGCCTTTAACTTTGGCGTTGACAACAGGGAATGACCTTAATTAACCTCCGCCGCTGCAGGACGTATTTGCGAATTGATTTTCCAGACTCTCCCAAGGTAAGTTGGTGTTGCCAGTATGATTAACTGGTCAACCCCTTGATATGCTAGAAATTATGCTGGTTACTCTGAATAATTTTTTAATTTGATTTTCATGTTAACACTCCGAGGAAGGATTCAGCTCTATTGAAATGTAATTTACATATTCAAATTACATATATTTAATGTTTATCACATATTTCGACATATATTAATGAATATATATATATATAATGTCTGGTGGTTGGTTTCAATGTCAACTTGCCACAAATTATAGATTCACCAGAGCAGGGAGCCTCATCCTGAAGAACCGTCTCGATTGCTTACATTGATCCAATGAGCTGCATGTTCAAGTGTGGGCAGTCCCTTCTGGTTGGGTAAGATTGTTGATAGCTTCTGTCCCCCAACAGCTTATAAGGCACCCTTTGGGATTATGAAAGCTAGCTAGCATAGAGGGAACTTCCTGGTTGTACCCACTTGATTTCTCTGCCCTGTGACCAAAGTGTGTGGCGTCTTCAGCAATAGCATCTTAAAGACAAGGTCTAGAGGGCAACAGAGCAATGTCCTGGGGGAGATGCAGGCAGTGAAAGGGTCCAAAAGAAGAGCAGCCTTCATGTCAGAAATAGGATGGCACTGTTGAAATGAGTTGCACCCATGAAGATGGAGTGATTAGACGTAGCCCGCACCGCTGCGCAAGTGGAATGTGTCTGACACAGACAGACTTGGTGCTTCTTGTGCGCTCTCTGAATGAATGGGCACATAAAGTATAGCATGGAAAGACGCAGCAATACATTGAGAACTGCAGTGCATTAACCTTGAACCTAGCTGAAGCTGGAATGTTCTCACAACTGGATTAGATGGGTGTATCAGTATTGGAATGAGAGAATTGTTGTTGTTGTTGTTTTTTGTCCGTGTTTCAGTATGCTCCGAGTCTCTGTTCTAGTCTTACTACAACTCATCTTCCTTAGATGAGGAATCAGTTCCAGAGGAGACTGGAATCACCCACCTAGCTCTCCTTCTCAAACATCAAAATCTTCTTGACAATTAAGATTAGTGACAGTGTGGCAGTCACAACTCCACAAATCAGTCTTTCATTCCCCCCCCCCCCTTACAACCAGAGGATCCATCCAGGTTATAAAGAAGGCCACATGAGTGACCCTCATGTCTTTCTTGGAGTACAGGTGTTTACTAGGTCTTTGGGGAGGAGATTGGGATCTGCAAAAATTCTTTTGAAAAGAACAGGATCTAATAAGTCCTGGAAGATCACAGACCTCAAAGAATGAGGAATGAGTACCTTCCCAAGGACATTCAAGAGAGCTGTCACCCTGCCAAGTGCTTTGACACTGGAGCCCTCTCTTGGGAATCACTGACTACACACAGGTGCATGCATGGCTGTATTAGCCAGCTGGTGCGGGCCAGGTGGATTCCACTCCATTAAGAATGCAGCATCTTGGCCACCAAAATGCCAGTGACATTGGCAGAGAGCCTCTACTCTCCCTCTGTGGCATCAAGAAGAGCCCAGTGGAGACCCCCATGTGCCACCATTTGAATGGCCTAGGAAGTCCCTTGTTGGCTCTCTGATTTCTTTGTTTTGTTTCCATACTGAATGAGAAGTTGAGTGGGGTAGGGGAAGGACGGACCCAAAGGGAACTTGACCTTTAAGTGAGACCTGTTAATTTTTTGTGTTGTGCACTAAGAGAAGAAAATTTTGATTTTGTATACACCAGGTTCTTTATATCTCTACAACTGCTTCTCTTCCAACTATGAAAACCATGCATATTCATCGCAGAAAACTACAAAATGCATAGGTAAGTAAATAAAAGGTATCAGTAGTCCCCACACACAGACACAGAAACAGTTGGCATTTGAAATGTTTTCTAAAAATTATGCGTAGACATCTACACATACGCACATATTGTGTGTGCCTATAAATTTATTTATTGCATATTTATCAGACTGGACTTACATAATACATGTTCTGTGAACATTTTCTCACACCATTAGGCGTTTCTCAGGAGCAACAGGTCTGAATGATCATAAAGCATAACACAAACACACCATAACTTTTTGAACCATCCTGTTGGGAGTGATGAGGCCCTGCTTACGATGCATATCCATCCCACGAGTGTATCTCATCTCCTAAGATAGTCTTGACCTTAAGGATCTTGTATGGTGGGAGACAGTTTTATCATAGCTGAAGCTGTTTATGTCCTGTTTCATCAGAGGGAATACAGAGACAGGAGTGATACTTCACAGTTGGAAGCCTTGCAGTGATGGGGTTGAATGTCAGAGACGTCATACTTAGTCTGAGCTAAAATCACATCTTTTCCCCTTCAGTAAAAGGATGATGATGCCATACTCCTCTGCTTTGCGGGAGCTCAGAGTTCCGGGGAAAGCTGCTTGTTTAACAGGCTGCAGGAGTGTGTCCTGGCCTGGCCTTGCACCTTCTCCTCCTCTAACTTGACCTCTAGCTCTATTCAGAAACTCTGCATTTTCTTTTGGCAATTTTGGTGCTTGAATTAAAAAAACCAAAAGCGTGGGGGTTAAGGATCTAGCTCAGTGGTAGAGTGCTTGCCTAGGAAGCGCAAGGCCCTGGGTTCGGTCCCCAGCTCCGAAAAAAAGAACCAATAAATAAATAAATAAATAAAAATAAAAAAACCAAAAGCTCAGTGGTAGAGCATTTGCCTTGGATCACACAGCCTGGGTTCCATCAACACACACACACACACACACACACACACACACACACACACACACACACACTCACTCCACCTCATGGCTTCTTGCTCCCCAGATCCACTGTCATGGGTCACAGTGCATTTGTTCAAGGGGTCCTCATACTCTTGTCATTGATTCCAAAGCACATGAGGGATGATTCTGCAGGTTTTCCCCTTGATAGGGGGAAAAAAATGCCTCATACTAAGAGAGCCAAGACATTGTTTGAATAAGTTCTGTGAAATTACAAAAAAGGAAAAAGAAATCCCAGTAGTTTTACACAAACTACAAAGTTACAGTCACAGTGTGTAAGTAATGACTTAAGATGGAAACCACATTAAATTTCGGGGCTTTGTTCCATGTCTGCCCCGAGGGTCTTGGATTGTGACTTCCCTGGATGAAGGAAGACCTCTGTTAGCAAGCTCTGCAGTAAATACTGAGGTTTTGTTTTCCTTCTAATTCATTCAATTATGTTACATTCCTATTATGCACTCGACATTAAAAACAAAATCTGTGCAGTGGAGCGGTGTGTAAAAAAAGCCAAAACTGATCTCTGCCAGAGTGAGGGAAGCGAATCGACAGTCATGCTGATCTTTGAAGGAGTTGACTCATAGCCTACACTTGCATGAGATATTAAATTTGATAGTTGCTCTCCCCAAGGTTCATGTTTGAGTTCTGAGACAATTAAAGCAGGGAGGTGTGGGCTGTGCGTCCCACGTAAAAGAAAATGGAAAAACAGTGATGGCAAAGACACGGGAAAGGTTTGTTGGAGGAGACAGGACTCCAGCTGGAATGTGATGTATCTGAGGTGAGGGAGGCCATTCCAGCTTCCTGTCAGGCTCACTGTCTATTGAATATTCTTTAGCCACAGGAGGAAGATTTGACCCATATAGCTCTGTACAAAAATCAAGGGAGAGCAAAGACTGAATGTAAGAGTGGAAACTGAGACTACAGTAGGAAGCCATGGAAGTGCTTCAAGACACCTGCACAGGACCCTAAAAGCACAGGAACCAAATGTGAGACCCAACAAAGGGGTTGAGCCATATGGAAAAGGCTCACAGCGAGTGAACAACACAGCGAAGAGACAGCATACAGCTCAGAAGAAATATTTGCCAACTCTTCATCCGACAGAAGGTTGACATTCAGTTTTAAATGGGGGTCTCAAGAAACAACTACAAAAATGCAGTCTAATTATTTTAGAATAGATAAGTGACACAAAGTAGTATTTCAAGAAGAAATAGAAATATCTGTAAAATTCTCAACTTTGTTAGCCATCAAGGAATACAAATACAAACTTCCTAAGTTAGGATGGCAGTTATAGGTAATGCCCACCCCCCAAAGAGCTAATGCTTGATGACATATAGGAAAACAGGACCCCCCCATTGTGGATGAGAATGCAAATTATTCACAGCCATTTTAGAAAACCAAGACTGGCTCACCCATGGGATCAAACATATAATCAGTATATCAGGAAGATCTCTACATACCTATGCTTTTTGTGCCACTTCCACAGCGGCTAAGTTGTGGAATCACACTAGATGCCCATCAAAGATAAATGGACAAAGAAATGTCATATTGATACAATGGAGTATTATTCAGTCACAAAGAAGAATGCAATACTGTTATTGCTGTGTGATGGCTGGAGCTTGGTGTTGGGGGTTGGAATACTATTTTAAGTGAAATGAGCCAGACGCAGAAGCCCAAATACCTCATGTTTTTTCTCAGATATGGAAGATACCTGGAGGTAAGACTGATTTCTCAAGACTAAGAAGGATATTCTGGGGGTAGCTATGGAAAAGGGGAGGGGAGGGTTGGTCAGAAGAGGTTTCATGGGTGTGTGAACTCCACTAATACATACAGCTAGCAGATATTAATAATGTCTTTTAAAATGAGCCTCTTTCCTAAATGTGGAAAGAGACTTAATAAAGTTTTAAAGAGTGACTATTACAGCCTTACTAATGGGACAATATTTGAATGAAAAAGGTCAACTCATTCTATGTCCTCAACGAAAAAGTATTTGTACCAGCAAGAATAAGCCAGATGTGATGGTTACACATCTGTAATCCTAGAATCTTGGAAGCAGATGCAGAAGCAAGTAACTTGTGAGTTTGTGTCTAGCCTGGACTATACAAGGAGAGCTACAACATGGACATTTTTCAAAAAGAAAATGGTGAGAGCCACATCTTCCCATCAAAGATCCTTTCAGTAACTGTGTACCAGTGAACCCCACTGAAACACAACCTTGTAAGTATGTATACAGTTCTGGAATTTAGAAAAAAATTTTAAAATTCTAATTTACTGAAATGTGTATAGTACTTATAGTAGACATCTATAGGGTCTATAATATCTGAGGCTTCTTTAGTCGGACTGGAAAAGAATTAGGAAAACAGTGCATGTTCACTGAAAAATGTAAAACAAAGAAAGCAGGAGACATAGCAAAGATCACCTCATCTAGCATCAGGGTCAACAGTACAAGGGACATGTGGGCCAGTTCTCTTATTTGTGGATAGTTACAAAGGAAGATGGCGCTAAAACTCACCACTGCAGTCACTGGAGAACTACTAGGCCAGTAAGGAAGGCTGGGCCAAGATCCAAAGGAAGACAGATTTCTCCTGGAGCCATCACCAACACTGAGCACTGCTGGTGGATGAGATTCAAGGACAACTCCAGGCAGCTTTGCTGAGTGGAGGAACAGAAACGGGAGCCTCAGACTTTCTGAGGCCGAAGGCCCTGAGGTCGGGGTGGTAACTGGTTGCTGTGCTAAGAGTGAAGACGATCAAGGAGCATTCACTCTTCAGCCTCTGCTCATCACTGTGGCCCGATCATAATAGATGTTTGTGAAGTTGACCAGATGCACATGGGAATTGTACGTGACAATTTGCTGATTGCAAATCTATTTCATGATTACATGAGGCATCTATAAACCGAAAGGGAATTTAAACAATTAAAATGTATCTTAAGAACTGGTATCACTGACTCCCTTTCCTGTAGTCACAGAACTGATGGTGCAAGTGTGTTTTTAAACACAAAACATCAGGATGCAGATGAGACTCGGCAGTCTTGGAATTTCTCATTAATAATGGCACAGTGAGGGTTACTTCAGGTCACTGTGCTTACCAAGGCACTGGGCCACATTTTGTTCTTTTCTTCTCCACATCTGAGCCCATGACATCCTTTTCATCTGTGGCTTCTCCCCTGGCTGTCTTCACTAATCCTACTCCTAACCTGGCCAGACTTTAGCTAGGGTTGGAGTGTTAGGGGAATCGGGTGGTTGGGCCGAGAACATAGTTCCACTCAGTTTAGGCATTGTGGGTTGAGGTCTGATTGTTTAAGTTCCGTTTCCATGTATAAATGCCTTGTGTAAACATACAATAGTGGTTCTCCATTCCCCATAGCTTGACTTATAGGTTTTGAGCTTTACTGCATAATAAAAGTGATAAGAGTTTAGTATAAACCATACTTTGGCTTTTGAGTGTTGATGTCACTTCCCAGGCTAGTGACACACAGTCCAGTCCAGTCACAATGCTGCCTTCATTAGTGAGAGCTACCGGCACAGCCCAGCAAACAGGATGGCTAAGCGTGTGCTATGCTTAGGTGTGTCAGAAGTTAAATCAGCTTATGTCATGTTCAGTGGGGTGTCACCTTGCTGTCAGTCAAGAAGAATCTGTGGGAGAAACAAAGAAGGGTAGTGGTGACATTTTTGCATTTAATTATTTTAAAATTAATATCTTTCTTAGAGTAATTTATATATTTGAAGGGCCTGGTGTGATGGTACAAACCTTTAATTCTAGAACTTTTTATTTTTAGTCTTTTCAATTAATTAGTTGTGACTTTAAAATGCAAGAAATTGGACTGGAGAGATGGCTCAGTGGTTAAGAGTACTGACTGTTCTTCCAGAGGTCCTCAGTTTAATTCTCAGCAACCATATGGTGTCTCACAACTATCTGTAATGGGGTCTGATGAACTCTTCTGGTGTGTCTGAAGACAGCTATAGTGTATTCACAATAAATAAAAATAAATAATATTAAAAATAAAATGCAAGAAATTAACATTTTTATTGACATATGAATATTCTTATGATTCATATATGTGTACATGCATATAATTATTTTCATTGTGTTTGCTACACATCACCCACTTGTCCCTTTCCCACTACAGATAAACTCCTCCTTCTGCCTCCATTTTCTATCAAGTTGTCCTTCTATTTCCGTTTTTTTATTTAATTCTTTGTAACCAAGTTTATTTAATGGAAATTGCTAACAAGAATGATGCAAGTGAGCTGGAATTTTAAAGAGTTTGTCTTGTCAATAGGATTTAAACTCACCAAGAAAATAAATCCTTGGGTATGTCTATGAGAATCTTTCTTGTGGGGAAGATCCATCTTAAACGCAGGTGGCATCATCTCACTGGCTGGGGGCCTGGACTGAGTTATAAAAGGCATAAGCCTCAGTTTCCTCTAGCTAATACTGTGGATACAATATTATCTGCCTCTTGCCCATGATGCCATGGCTTCTCTCCCGAGGAAGACTATACCTTTGAACTGTGAGTAAAAATAACCCTTTCTCCTTTAAGTTTCTTCTGTCATATATTTTGTTGGTGACAACACAGAAAAAGTGGTACCAGGAGTGGGGATTGTTGTGATAAAAAATGTGATCATTTATTAAGCCTTTGGAACTGGTTTGTGAGAGGAATATGGAAGAATTTGAAACTTTAGACTAGATAAACTCTCATCTACTATAAGTAGAACTTAACAGACCAATTTGGTAGGAATCACAGAAGATAAAAAAATGCAGATAGTAGAGACTGGCCTCACAAGGTTTCAGAGGAGAACTCTGTCTCTCAGGAGTCTTTTTTCTTTTCTTTTCTTTTTTTTTGGAGCTGGGGACAGAACCCAGGGCCTTGTGCTCGCTAGGCAAGCGCTCTACCGCTGAGCTAAATCCCCAACCCCTCTCAGGAGTCTTTTAAGGAATATTTACATGAGATTGGGGCAAAGAATCTATCTGCATTCTGTCTGTGTCCTAAGAGCTCAAGTAATATTGAATTTAAATATGATGGATGAACTTTCTTGGTGGAAGAAATTTCAAGACAGGATTGCATTCAGACTATTGGATGGCTATTGCTCATTGCTCTCATCTTGGAAGGGAGGGAGGAGAGGGGAAGGAGAAATACAGAGAGGGTAGGGAGATGGGGAGAGAGTGAGTGAGAGAGAACATGCAAGAGAATGCACAACAGTATAAAAGTATGCAGAAAGATCTAAACAGGTAGTTTGGAAGGGAAAACACATGAGCAAGTTGAAAGTTACAGCCAAAGAGTATTAAAAAGAAGTTCCTACTTTGAATTGGGACAATAGAAAAGGTGCCCCAAGGGGACACACACACACACACACACACACACACACACACACACACACACACACACACACATGAGAGAGAGAGAGAGAGAGAGAGAGAGAGAGAGAGAGAGAGAGAGAGAGAGAGAGAGAGGGAGAGAGGGAGAGAGAGATTGATTTTGAACTGAATATACAGGCAAAGAAGTTCCCTGAGAGAGATTGATTTTGAACTGAATATACAGGCACAGAAGTTCCCTGAGCACTGAGCCTGAGCACTGAGATCTCTCTCTCTCTCTCTCTCTCTCTCTCTCTCTCTCTCTCTCTCTCTCTCTCACACACACACACACACACACACACACACACACACACACACACGAGGTTTAATCTGGATGGAATCAGTGAGATGTGAAGACACAGTCAGTGGAGGGCAACCCCAAACTCAGTGTCTGTGACACAGAGGCTTTATTCTTGGCAAGTTAGTTATAAAACTAACATTAAAGCAGAGAGAATCTGAGCGGAAGTAGCCTTCTAGGGCAGATAAAGGCACTTAGCAATGGCGTATCTCAATAAATGACAGCCCCAGTACCGGGTGGACTACCTGCCCAGGAGCTGCTGGTCAGGAGGATTTTGAAGACTTCTAGACCACACAGGCGCTTGCCACTGCTCTTGGGTGTCCACCAGAACCAGACGATAAGATTTAATTTCTGCAGCTACCACATCCTGGTCACAGAAAACAGAGAAACCAAGCTAGCACTGAGCTGAGCTAGCTAGCTCTCACAGTGCCAGAAGATGCTCTGTGAGCTGCTTGGGGAAATTTTTCAACAGCAGTCTTTACTTAGCTGTGAGGCCTGCACGCCACGCTACTGATCTGACAGTCGAAATGTGCCCAATGGTGCGACAGGGGCAAGTCTGTTATGGGGATAACCAATTATCCCTAATTCCACAGGAGGCAATTTGGATCTCATACTGTAAACCACATCAAAAGTGGGTGGTTGGGAGGCCATTGACCCTAGTGGGAAAGCTACTGTTTATTTTGCTAACTGGATACGATGTCCACGTCATATTGTCTTCTAAATATTTATCTTCATGTTCAAAGATTAATGCTGCTATGCACTTTGACCCGAGAAGCTTCTTTTAAAAATGTGTGACTCATAACTGGTAAAAATGCTAATTGAAAGTTGAGTGCTCAGTCATAAATGGGCCATCTGTATGGCCCTTCCAAGGACCAGGCAATGTTCAGAAAGAGTTGTATGTTTCTGAGGCAATCATGAATGGTATTGTTTCTCTGATTTTTTTCGCTGGCTTGTTTGCTCTTGGTATGTAGGAAGGCTGCTGATGGTGGCGTGCCAATTTGTGTCCTGTCACTTTGTTGAATGTGCTTGTCTGCGCTAGGAGCTTCCAGGTAGAATCTTTAGAGTGTCTTGTATATTGAATCACATCACTCACAATAAAGGTACTTTGAGACCTTCCTTCCCATTCGTATCCTTTTATCAGCCTTTCTTGGCTTACTGCTTTAACAAGCCTTCTAATGCTATGTCTGTTTTATGGACTGGTTTGAGCAGCAGTGATGAAGATTCCCTTTTAGAAGGTCTGCTGGAATTCAGCTATGAGTCTATCTTGACCTGCACATTATTGGGCAGATCTTGAAATTAATGCTTTGATCTTAGGCTTGCATAGATCCACTTAAATTATGTTTCATCTTTTAATTTTGATAGTGTCATGCATGTATAAATTTGTGTCTTTTTAAAAATATTTTCCAAGTTAGTGGAATACATGGTTTGGGGGTATATAGACTCCATTTTCATCTGTAATTTTATCATTTTTGTTCTTTCTTTCTTTGATTGTTTGGCTAAGGGTTTTCTGATCTTGTTTATATTTTTAACAAGCCATTCCTCAGTTTTACCGAGTCTTTGTATTGTTTCTCTCATTTTTATTACACTAATTCTGATATTTCCCCACCTGCTGATTCTATCTTGTTAGTTCACATGTTTTTCTAAGGCTATATTGTCATTTATTTGAGATTCTCTGATTTCTTAAGGTAGACAATTAGAACTATAAAATTTCCTCTTAGGGCTGCTTTCATTGTATCCCATATATTTTGGTATATTGTGTTTTCCTTTTAATTCAAATGACTTTAAAAAATGTCTTTCTTGATTTCTTCAGCGACCCATTCATAAGCCGAAAGTGTGTTTAATTCCCATGTGGTTGTGTATGCGCTAAGGTTTTTCTTGCTTGGATTTGTAGTCTAATTCCAATTTGAGCAGATAGGATACAAAAAATTACTTTTATTTTCTATTTTTGCTAAGATATGCTATACGTCTTAACATATATTTTAGAGAAAGTTGAATGGGCTGCTGAAAAGGTCCATTCTTCCATTTAGATGGGCGCTCTTCAGATATGTGTGAAGTCAATTAGATCTGCTTATCATTTACTTCAGATATTTCTGTTCAATTTTTTCCACAATGGCCTCTTAGTTGATAAGAGTAAGATATTGATCACCCACCACTCTCATTGTGGTAACAAACTGTTTCTACACATTTTGTAGTATTTGTTTTTTGAAAGCACACCCATATTTATGCCTCTGAGTTTGGAAGTATGATGTCATCTTGGTGAATTATTCCCCTTTCAGTAAGAATTGGCAATTTTACCTCTTCTCACTAGTTCTGTTTGGAAGCCTAGTCTGTCAGACACCACACACCTAATTTTATCAGGAGTCTTTCTCCCTGAAACATTTTTTTTTTGGTTCTTTTTTTCGGAGCTGGGGACCGAACCCAGGGCCTTGCGCTTCCTAGGTAAGCGCTCTACCACTGAGCTAAATCCCCAGCCCCTCCCTGAAACATTTTTTTAAAAATTAATTTTGCCCTAAGATAGTTTCCCTCTTTGATGAGGTTTATTTATCGAAGACAAAAAATAGATAACTATTTTTGTTTTTCGATACAATCTACTCATGTCTTATCACTGAGGAGTATCTATCTATCTATCTATCTATCTATCTATCTATCTATCTATCTATCTGGAGTTATTATTGCAAAATGTGCACTAATACCTCTCACAGTTTCTGAGTTTATAGTGCTCGGTGTTTTCCGATTTTTTTCTTTGTTTACCTATTTTTCAAGGATAGCTTGTTATTTCCTGTGGTCTCTTGAAGGGATTTGTCTTTCTCTTCAGTCTGAAGGATTCCTTCAAGTGTGTATAGATAGCATAGTATAGTTATCATTAATTCTTTTAGCACGCACACACACACACACACACATAAACACAAACACAAACACAAACACACATATCTCTCTGAATTTGGGGTAGATGAACTGTTTCTCTCTAGGAATTGTTTTTGGAATTAACCCTTGTGTTTTTCTATAATCTGTAAAACCTTTTCAGTAATTTCTAACTTTGAAGATATTCTAATCTTACTCCTGAGATATTGCATGAATGACTGTGGCAATTTCATCTTCCTGACACAATCTCTCAACGATGCTTCTGATCTCTCACTAAAGGCACAGCTGCCAGCCTGAGGTCACTCTTTCCCATCACCCCAGAGAGGCCCTTCTCTTCTCAGTTCAACCCTCTGCTTTCTGTACCCACACCTCCCTTCTTTGTTTAATCCCTTGTTCTGATCACATGTCCCACAATAATTTTCCAAGAACTGTCCATGTGAAATAAATATACATGTTGGGATTTGAATTTGTGGAAAGGCTTCAGTCTCTTCTGAAACCTGATTGAGAGTTTAGAAAGATGGAGTCCTTGGCCACCCTCAACTCTCCCCACACCTGCATTTTACATCTTCCCCTCGGCTGTGAAGATTTTTTTTTTTTGGTTCTTTTTTTCCGGAGCTGGGGAGCGAACCCAGGGCCTTGCGCTTCCTAGGTAAGCGCTCTACCACTGAGCTAAATGCCCAGCCCCAGTGAAGATGTTTTTATGTGTCTATGAAGAGGTAGGGTAACCTGTATGGGATGCCTTTGAACCTTGCTTGACTGGGGGAGGTTTTCTTCATGTTACATCATTCATGTTTTCTGAAAGAAATGTTTTTAAAAGGTAAAGAGCTTTGAATTTGACTGCCCTCACTTGAGATCGACAAAGAGGCTAATTCATCTCAGCCTGCTACCCTGACCACCCCACCCCCAACTCCAAGGAGCTAATCTGTAAAGCATCACCCTTTCTCCAGGTGGCAGTGTACACCCCGGTGTAGAGCCTGATTCTCTTTACTTTGGATCAATATGCACCTTGAAGACCCAGTCTTCAGCTCCTGTCCTGTAGGAAGGATGGGGAGCAGGGAGATGGGTGGGGCTTACTAAGGTTTTCGATGAAGCCTCCCTCTTTGTGCCCAGTCAGAAACCTGCAGCTCCTTGGCTTTGTCTTGGGAAGAAGTTTGCTTCTCTTTAGGGCTGATGTCCTTTGTATTCATTTCCTCTGAAGCACTTGTCACTGGGAGTTGCTAAGGGAAGATCAACAGAGAAGAGCCAACATTAATGTGCCTGGGTGTGTTCGTGTGCTTGCGGGGAGAGGGGGTAAGCTCCAGTTTCCTTACATTGCTGAAGGAATTCGCAGCATCAGCATTAGACATTGAGAAGCAGCACACACTAGGAAACGTGTCAGCCCTTCTGGTCTCCTGAAGTGGCCACAACACATCTCCCCTCAGAACAAAGTCCTGTTAAGTGTGTTCTAAGCCTCCTGGCCCTACCAGTATCCCTAAAAGGCCTGCCATTTGCCTTTGATCTATCCTTGTCTTCCTTTCACCAGAATGAGCTCTGCCCTCTTCACCCTTTGTTTCCATTAATTCGAGCAGAGGCTATCTCAGGCTGTAAGGAAATGCAGCATCCATTGACTGGTCTACTGAGTAGGCTGTCTAATGACTGAAGAAGTTAATCAACATAATCACTGATTTAAAGATGTGAGATGCAAGGGGTTGGGGGAAGATCCCTCAGTAATGTCTTAAAGAAACAGTACATCCTGTGTGCATGAGGCTGTGAACTACTTTTTGTGTTACTTAGGCCAATCTCTGGCACTTAGTATGGCCAACGGTAGTCTAGACGTGACTGTGAGGAAGTCATTTAAATGCATCTTTTTCGATGATGATGTAGTTGACTTGTAAGAAAGCAGAATGTTCTCCACCATGTGCACGGACTTCATGCAATCACATGAGTTGCTCCAGAGCAATGGCTTGAGCTTTCCCAGAGGGTAAGGAATTTGCCATCAAAAATCTGTTGCTTTCTCTAGCGCATTGTCCTATGAAACTCAGACCTAAGACTGTAGTGTAGTACCCACTCTTCCAAGACAGATTTCTAGCCTGGCACCTGTTTGCCTGTTTCCTCCCAAGCTCTTTGGACACTCTTGTCCCTTTAGACAGAGTCCCCCCCCCCCCCGTGTGTGTGGTGTGTGTGTGCGTGTGTGTACACGAGCACGTGTGTGTGTGTTTTCTTACTTTGATTTTCGGAAACAAAGGGGTAAGATCATAGATTGTGACAACCCTCACCATTCACTATGCCAGGCATTGTGCTAAATAGCCCATATTGTGTTGCAGTTTACAGGGTAAAGACTAATAGGACAAGAGATAAGTTTTGTGGAGAAATTTCAGATGCTAGAAAGATTAATTTGGACTCCTGTGGGCCACACAGGCTTAGTGGGTAATGGGTTCAATCTGGACTTTGCAGGAGGGGTTTGACGGGATGGCAGAGTGCAGACTGATGCAGGGTCTTGATGTAGTTAGGAGGCAAATTCCTTCCACTTTGGGAGACTTCAGGTCATTGCTCTCAGGGCCTGAGGGAGGCCACTCAGTCTAGAGCAGGAGGGTCAAGTAGGAACTTGATGTGGACTACACATTAAAATTTTTATAGCAGCTGAATTAAAAGCTAGGAGGATACCAGTGAAATTACACTTAAGATGCTTTCCAGCATATTTTAATATGCAATCTACATAAAACCCTTCATGAGGCATTTAAATACTTTTTGCAGAATAGCTTCAGAATCTTGAGCCATCTTGCACAAGTCTTTGGGTCTTGTGTATAATTTCCCCTTGTTCAATGCGTCTCAATTCGGGCTCGTTGCATTTCAGATGTTCATTAGCTCTATGCGACGTGCAGTGTCTAGTCTCCTGGAGGCACAGAGGTCCTGGGAATGTGCAGGGAACTGGGAACAATGTTCAGCCTGGAGAAGACTGTGAGCAAGGTGGTGGGAGGGTGGATCAGGCTGGTTCCCACACAGTAAGTGTTTATATTTTAGTGCCAGGAGCCAGCACAGGAGATTGGAGCTGGGAAGGGACAAAGTGCACCTCCAGAAACTGATAACACTGAGGATGGGGGGGGGGGTCATGGCATGGCTGACGGGGAGAGAGGCAAGTAGCAAAGCACAGGCCGCAGTTCAAAGCCAAAGTAAGAGTAAGGCTGTACCCTGCAGTGGACAGAGTGCCAACTCTCTGGCCAGGAGGGACCAGGGGAAAGGAGCCTTGGGAACGGTAGAGGGAAACTCTCCAATTTCCTTCCCCCGTGGCTGAGCTACAGGATGGAACGGGGAGTACAAAGTACTGCTCTCCACAGTCAAGAGATTTCCATCTCTTCTCTTTGAGAAGTCAGAATCATTTCTCAGAGCCTTTTCCCTCTTCCTCCCTGGGATGTGATTCTGTTCCTTGGCCCCTCTCCAGTACGAAGCAAGGAAGGTGAACTGTTGAATCCTTATACCGTCTCTGTGATTCAGAATTCCACCCGTCTGTTATCCTCGCTAGCTGACCTTAGCATGCTACTGACCATCTCTGGGTCTGTGAGTGCCCAGAAGCACAACCTCCTACCCCGTGGTGGGCTAGCTAGTCAGTGGAGAGTGCCGGCGGATAGGTCTAATGATCTGTTATTATATACCCAATGCACTGCTGACCGCTCTAATGAGCTGGGAGTCTGGAGGAGGAGACGCAAAGATGTACAGCTTTTACTTGGGAAATGAACCGCATGTCAAGGGAGGGATTAACCCGGAGATGCTTGACTCTCAGTTCAACTACTGGTGATAATGGCTATCAAGGAGTAGGAGAGCTCTTGGTG
This sequence comes from Rattus norvegicus, assembly GCF_021556685.1. Classification (NCBI taxonomy): domain Eukaryota; kingdom Metazoa; phylum Chordata; class Mammalia; order Rodentia; family Muridae; genus Rattus; species Rattus norvegicus. The sequence continues at coordinate 54,417,929 of NC_141543.1, read as the reverse complement.
ATTGGAACGGCGGCCATCATGGCAGCCTTCCCCGCCACTGTTTATATTAGATTGTGGCCATCCAGGGATCCTGTGTGGTGTGTGTCAGACATACTTAACAGAGAGATAATGATGGACCGAGAATGTGCAAGACGGTAGGCAGAAGGTGAGGGAGGGAGCGAAGTGATTCCTATGTGTGAGTGCCACATGCTTTGTAGTTTAGAGACGAGCTCCTGGAGGCTTCTCAGAGGTTCCTCAGCTTCTAGGACCCTTCCCCTTAATTCTCTCACAGTTCCTTTGGGATCTCTTTCTAGGTCATAGACTTGTTCCTGGGAAGGAGTCAGTCACCCTAGGTTGAAGTTTTGAACATTTTCCTTGCTAAGGTATTTGTTATTTTCCTGTGTTCCTGCTAATTTGTTGTTTGTTTGTTTTTCTAGAATTAAAAAAAACAAAACCAGAAACAGTAAGTAGTTCAGGCTGCCTGGGATCTTAGCACAGGATGTAGACTGGCCTTGAACCTGCAATGCTTCTGTCTCAGCCTTCAGGATTGCAGGTGTTTTCTACCACACCCAGTCTTTTCTGAAATTCTTAACTTCTGTGCTTGTCTGTTCATGAATTCTCTTCCTGGAGCTGTCACTGCTTAGATGCATGCTATTATATCTTAAAGTGTTTGTTTACTTCTAACTTTTTCTATTGCTTCAGTTCATGAAATCTTTAGAATAACGCCCCCCCCCCGCAACACACACACACACACACACACACACACACACTTTTTTTTTCTTTCCCATTGTTCTTTGTCTAAAAAGCACAGGAAAAAAAAACACACAGCAGAACTTCCCAAGGGCAAAGGAGTTTATATTAGGTCATTTCTAAAAACCTTAAACTATCCTTGCCAAAGTCAAGGACCTTCCACAGGATCCGACCAGAAGGCAGCAAGGTTAGTATAACTCCCTGGAAAATGAGACATGCTGAACTAATATTTTTATGTTGATTTTTTTTTAAATTACAGTGTCAGAAACGAATCAAGTCCAAAGCCTGTTAGACTCAAACATTAAGAATGTAAGGAAAGAAGTTACAGTATCTGGATGAACTTGTTGATGAGTCTGTCGCAGTGCCAAGATGTTTTCAGTCCTTCACTGGGGGACTGTTTATCAAACTCACAAAAATTGTCTGCACAAGAGCCCCGAAAACACCCTGGATCAACTCCTATCAAGACATCTGAGGCTTAGTCACCAGTGTTCCTTCTCGGAGCGTCATCCCCAAGCACAAAGAGAAAGCCTCTAATAGCCAAGCTTCCTTCTTAATAACCCAATTTGGATCAATTGGTCATAACATCATTCAGAGCCATCTTTAACCTAGTAATGCTCAGCTCACACAGGCTCCCAGGATAATGAACTCCATATGGCGTGAGGTGACTGAGTCCACCTTGATATGTTTAGAGGAATTCAAACTCCTGCTAGTCTAGTGGGGCAGGTGTCTTTCAGCCTTTAACTATACTCCAGGGACAAGCGCCTAGGTTCCCTGCAAACAGTACACTTCTTCCAGTATTCTTTGCCACCAGACATAGCTTCCCCTGTGGAAACCTCGCTCCTCTGTCTGCTGCACAGCTGAACAGAGAAGCCCGACTGCATTTCTATTCGCCGCGGAAGCATAGCTTTAGGCCCAGAGGAAACAGTGTAGAAAGGCATGGGATGTGCACCAAGCTTTTGTTTTGGGTGTCTGCCTTACCCCTTCCTGACCTTGAGCAAGCCATCTCAATCTTTCGAGCCTTAGCTTCTCATCTGCCCAGATCACTTCTCATACTCTTTACTCATGAACGGCGTGGGAGAGTGTTTTGAGAATGTAATGAGCTACAGCAGAGCATTGTGGGTATTATTGTCCTTTGCTGAAGACGGCTTCTGGATCCTCTTCCCACAGTGCCAGAACAGTTGTAGGGTTAAAGCTGTTCATTTTCCCTTTCATGCTTGCTGCATCTCGGGCTCTGTTTGTTCCCTCTTCTTGGTGGCACTGACTCTCTGTTCCTTTCTCCCCTTAAAACTCTGTTTCCGTTAGAGGGCAGGATAGAGTGGTGACTGAGAGCTCGGCTTTATGACCAAGTGGAGATGCGTGCAACGCTGCCTTAGACACCTTTGAGCCACAAAGGTTAGATCCACACCACGAAGGTAGATCCTGTGAGCTGGGAAATAATGAAGAGGGCGGTCTGATCCCACGGGAGATTATCAGAGGAGTTTAGCAACAAGGTCTGATGGGAACAGCTGCTGGAACAAGATGGGCACAGGGCCATGCCTCGGTGCAGCGACAATTGAACTATTATTTTTTTTTTAAATAACATCTTCCTGTTTTGCCTTGGCTAGCCTTGAACTCTCAATCTTCTTAACTACCTGCCTCAACCTCCGGACTACTGGGACTTTAGGTGTGCACTACCACACTAGGCTTGTTGAAGTGTGTGTGTGTGTGTGTGTGTGTGTGTGTGTGTGTGTAAGGGGGTGTGGGGAGAGAGAGATCAGGTAGTCCACCCAGGCTGGCCTTGAACTCACTATGTACCTAACAATGCCTCTCCACTGAACTCTATTCTCCTGTCTTCACCTTCCGAGTGCCGTGGTTACAGGAGTGTATCATGACACCTGAGTATCAGCTTGCTCAATTCTTTTTAAAAAAATATTTTAAATATTTATTTATTTTATGTATATGAGTACACTGCTGTAGCTCTCTTAAGACACACCAGAAGAGGGCACTGAATCACATTACAGATGGTTGTGAGCCACCATGTGGTTGCTGGGATTTGAACTCTGGACCTCTGGAAGAACAGTCAGTGCTCTTAACCACTGAGCTATCTCTCCAGCTCCAGCTTGTTCAGTTCTTGATAAAAACAAAACAAAACAAAAAACAAAATCTTTCCTTTCTTATGAAGTGGTATTTGAAAATTATTTTTAAAATACTTTATGTGCAAGCCCTGATTATGACCATATAAAGTTAGGATTAGGATGCCCCCATTCCACAGATAAGGAGATTGAGGTACAGAGGGGTGAAGGGACTCCCCCAACATCCTCTGCTGGTGTAACTAGGACCTCAATATGCTTTGTCTGATTCCATAGTCCACAGATTTGATCAAAGGGAGGGAAAACCCAGGTTTTTGGTAGTGATGAGACCACAAGCTCCTAAGATTGAGATCCTTATTTACTTCTAACCTGAGAGAGAGAGGAGTGCCCTGACTCACATCACAGACGGAAATAGCAACTCGAGATCTTGGTTAGCCCCTGCTAAACACAGACCAGCTTCTCCAATACAGGATTTGACCAGATGGAGAGTTCCTTAGGAGGTGGAGGTTTCCCTCACAATGTCTCAGCCAGCTTGGAGCTCGGTGAGTTGGGCCAATGGAAGGCATCTGTGGAAGTGGGGCTGATGGCATAGGGTGACGTTCTATTAGGGAGCATCTCTCTCCTTTCACAAGCACCGCTCCTTTAATTGCCAGCTGCAGCAGGTGACAAATCGATTCTGTGTTGGGTATACCTTGCTCAATATCAGCTGTTTCACTGTCACAGACACAGACACAGTCATCATCCCAGTGACTGGTCCCAAGAAGCCATCCTTCTTAAGATGTTTCATCATGAGTGGTCATCACCCCACGGTTGGCAAATCTGGGGGGAACTCACTGTCTTTCCTTTCTGAGTTTTCTTCCATCCATGGTACTAGATGCCTGGCAAATCCTTCCAAGTGTGACTCCTACTCTGGGCTTCTGGTGGTTTCCCGTGTGTGCTCGGGCATTGTGCATATGGTCATTTATTCCTGAGCTTGCTATCACAGGCCTCTGCCCCCAAACCTCCAGATTTTTGTTGATGTTGTTATCCTCCCTTTCCACCTCACAATATTTTTATTTCATAGTAGGACTTCTTAACTTATATGACTCTCCCCTGAAAGTTTTCAGAAGCCATCTCAACGTTTTAATTTGTCTCAGTTGTGTTTTGATTCCCTCCTCCACTTTCTCCTTTGTCACACTTGCTTATTTCAAAGGGGCAGACTTAGTCCTCTGAAGGTTTTCTGTAGTGCTCTGGAGACAAGTGTCCTTGTATGTCCTGTGTTGTTGTGCAGGGTTTGGAGTGTGTACCTTTGCTCCCTGTGTGAAATGGGGGTGGGGAGTCCTTTGGTCTACTCACTGAGTATACAGTGTGATATTTCCAGCTGAACTCCTCTGCCTTCCCTGGTTCCTTCTCTGAATCCTTCTGTGGTTTGTGGGGTGGGCCCAGATCTTTCCCCTTAGAATTAGCCTCTGAGACAATCCAAGTTTCCATGTGCTTCTCAATTCAGTTACCCTGCTTCTGAGTTTTACTTTCCATCTTCCTAAACATATAGACTTCTATATGTTTTTATGTTCTATATGTTCTATTTGTCCCTTTCCTCTCTCCTTACTCTTTATTGTCTGTCATCCAGGCATGCTTTCCCTTCATTCCTGCCTTTCTAGAGCATTTATTTTGCCAGCGGCCTGGGGATGTCGTGTTCTCCTGTTTCACTGGTGTTTCTTAGACTCGCATGTTTACCGTGTAGGTTCTGAGGAGCCTGGGTATGGGTCTGAGACTCTGCATTTCTAACAGAATCCAAAGGAAGGTGATGCCACTATTCTGTGGTATCCTAGAAGCAGATCTGAAGACTTGAAAAACCCAAAGTATCAAGGAGCCAAAGATGAAGTGAGACACAGAAACACCTTTCAGCTCCCCTCTGCTGTTCTGTAGGCTCCTGCTGACTTCCGGAAGTAGGTCGTTTTCTGAACTGATTGATGTTAAGGGTTGAACTGCAGGAGAGGGATCCTCTCATAGTATCACATTATCCTAGAAATTTATCACTCCACCATCCTGGGTTTCCTAGACCCATGTACAACGTGTAGTACAGCCAATGGCCCCAGAATGGCCCTTCTTAGTGCCTTTATTCCCTCTCAGCCTTCTAGGGTGTCGAACTCCAGCCTCCTCTTCAGTAGTAAGTCAACTGGGCAAATGTCTGGAAGGAGAGAGTTGACCCCATGGCCCACATGTTTAAATGCCTCCCCGACCTCCAACAGACCTGTTCCTTGAAGATTGTAGAGCAGTTAGGAGGTGGAGCCTTATGGAGGAAGTGGAACACTGGAGGTGGGCCCTGAGGTTTTACAGCCTTGGCCTCACTTCCTGTCTATGTTCTGCGTCCTGCTCCTCTCAGAAGCGAGGTAAGGATTGCCAGCGGCACACTCCTGCCACCTTGGAGCCTCAGAGCTACCACATCTCTTCCTTCATGATGGACAATTTGCTCATACTGTAAGCTGAAGTAAACCTTTCATTCTAAAGTTGCCTCTTAATAGGTATTTGCTCAGACCCACAAGAAAAGTGATTGATAAGACAAGGTTCTGTCTCATAAATCCCAGAATCCAAACCTGAAAGTGATTATTCCAAGGTTTCCTAATTATATAGCATTTAACCAGAGAATAGGAACACTGATGGGAATAAAATGGACTTTGGACACACACACACACACACACACACACACACACACACACACACACACACACACGGGGGGGTGACTTTACAAAAATATGCATTCTTCATAACCCCCTCCCTTCTTAGAGACAGGGTCTCTCTATGTAGCCCTAGTTGCCCTGAAACTCACTCTGTAGGTCAGGTTGGCCTGGAACTCAGAATCTGCCTGCCTGTGCCTCTAGAGTGCTGGGATTAAAGGCTCATGCCACTATGCACAGCTCATATCTTTTTGTTTGTTTGCTGTGAAGATAATTAAAAATTTAAAATATTTTCCCAGAAAGGCTGAGATGTCTGGCTGGTATCCAGCCTGGGTTGCTTCAGAATAGACTCTCTGGGAGACGTTCTCAGCTAAGGTCTAGGAATGCTTCCTCCAGGACGGATGCCAGTGACATCCTGGATCTTTGCCTTGATGCTGTCATCTGCGAGGTCACTTTGCACAGTTTCAAGGAGGATGTCCTCCTATTAGGCAAAGCGAATCACAGTAATGAGAGCCCTGTTCCTTTTCAAATCTTGCTTCACCTCCTGCCCAAGCTAACATAGCTGCAGTGGACAAGGGCTATATGAGCAAATCAGCAAAAAGAGAGCGTGTCTCTCAAAGAGGTCACCATTTGGAGCCCAAATGCCTCTCTGGATTGTGACTCCCTAATTGCATATCTACAGAGGCTGGGGACTAGAGACCCTGAGTGAGGAAGCCAATGTGTAATAATCATGTTGTAGGTTTACTCACTGCTACTTGGTACCAAATTAACATCCCTTTATATTTCCTGAGCTCTCGCCTGACTGTTTTCTCAGCAGGGTAGACAGAGGCTGATGGGATGCTGCAGTGCCTGGCTGGACTTGTGAGCTAGAAGCAGCCATAAACGAGGACATTTGCTTGGCTCACTGGCTAATGAGTGAAGGTTCACTGAGAGCAATCATCCTGCAGTGGGATTTCCTTAATGATTGGCATAGTTCATTAAAAGAAGAAACAAACTCCACAGAGAGCGTTGGAGAGAGGCTGGGGATGGGAAGGTCAGTTCGTGGAAGTGGGGGCTGTGGCTCCCAGGAATGTGGCTTTCACACAATTAGGTGTTTGAAGGAAGACAGAGCCTGGATACAGTTGAGTAATTTCAGCTAATTGAGATTTGCATGGGTCAAAGACCTGAGGTCTTGCTGCTGTTAAAACAGGATGTGGCATCCGCCATGGGATCCCTGGATGAACAGTGGCTGTGTGTGCCTCAGAACAATGGAAAGTGATGCCTTCCTGACACACAACGGCTTTCGGGGAGATGTCTGTCTACCAAATCCTGCCACAGAGTCCCTGCAGTGGAATCACAGTGCTTCAGATTTACCCTCACGAACCCTTCTCTGCCTTTGCTACGCACTGTGCAGCATCCACAGGAGACACTGCTTATGTAAGGCATGCTCCCGAGACTGAGAAAGACCATGGCGGTAGTGTGGGCCCCCATCTTTGGATGTGAGAATGTGTGATCACAGCTTTGAGTGCTGTTCTCTGGAGACTGAGGTTTTGCTTGTAGAAATGGACATACCATAGAGATTCTGTTTCTCCTCTTCTCTCTTTAAGCTACTTCTGTTAAAGCCCATATCCTCTGGAATGAGAGAAAAGCCAGAGATGGGAGATGGGCAAGTACCTGTAAGTCCATGTGGCCTCTTTGTGTGTAGTGGAAAAAGCCACCCCTTCCACTTAGGGCTGCCCACCAGCACCATTCACTACTGAATGTCCTGTGGTGCCCAAGTGCATGGTTCACACAGCTGTGCAAACATGGCTTTTGCTATCAAGCCTGAAGTGACATGGAGTACTAAAACTCCTCTACACCTACTGAAAATCTTCCTAAGAAGCACCTGATCCAGACACAGCCAGAGCATACCTGTCCCTTCCACAGGTCCCCTCTGAGCTCTGGCTTCCTGTAGACTTAGGAGTTTGTAGAAGTTGCACACCTCTCCCTCTGCAGAAAGGAACACCCATACCAACTGTTCCTTCAGGGCTATAAACATGCTCCTACTTCCCCTTTGCTTTTGCCTGCTGAACTGAATCTCTGTGAATTTAGCTTATTAAAGACAGGAGGAATGAAGCTTTTGGGCTTCAGTCTTCCTAAAGTCCCCAGCACAAGGAATGGCCATGCACCTTGCCAACTAGAGAAGGCCACAGCAAGAGGACGTTTCATTGGTCTACATGGGATGGCTTATGGTTCTTCAGGTTTAATCCATTGTTACCATCGTGGGAGCAGGGTGGCATACATGGCATTGGAACAGTACCTAAAGCTGCATTCTGATTCCCAGGCAGAGAGAGAGAGAGAGAGAGAGAGAGAGAGAGACAGAGACAGAGACAGAGACAGAGACTCTAACTGAGACTGCATGAGGCTATGGTCTTTTAAAAACCCCAAATCCACCCGCAGTGACACTCTTCCTCCAACAAGGCCACACCCCCTAATCCTTCTAGTTCTATCAAAGAGTTCCACTCCCTGATGGCTAAGTATTCAAATATATAAGCCTATGGGGGCCACATTATTCACACCACCACTCCCCCTTATTTATGATCTGTATTTATGGAATGAGGCTTTATGAACTCTGCCCTTGAATTTAATTATGATGAATGTCTTCTGTTATCCATCTAAACACCGGAAAAATATTCACATCAAGTTGTGAAATTGTTTCAAAATGGGTGGATAAGCTTGTCAGAGGATGCCATGGTGGGGGGTTGGGGGGGGGGGCTCTGCTCATTTTCTACTAAAATTAGCCAATCAAGGAAGAGACCAAGTGAACCTTTGAAGTGGATGCTAAGCCAGCAATGTGAGGTTGCTAGAGGGGAAAGCTGTTCTTGGGGGAAATACCTCATGGCTTCTACCCTAGTGGTGAAAGGCAATAAATAGGCGGTCTGGGGGGCTGGGGATTTAGCTCAGTGGTAGAGCGCTTACCTAGGAAGCACAAGGCCCTGGGTTCGGTCCCCGGCTCCGAAAAAAAGAACCAAAAAAAAAAAAAAAAAAAAGGCAGTCTGACAGGACAGTACTGGGCTGACATGCCACTGTGATTGCACATGTGCTCAGAGAGATTAGAGTCAGCTTACGGCCATTAAGACATTAGGCTGCTCTGGAAAATCAGCTCAGTGCTCTGAGAGTTTCAGATGCTTCAGGTTAGCTCTCTGTAGGTCGGAGCAAATGCACAGACTGGCACAAAGCCTCTGTCCTCCGCACGCACAAACGCTATGACTTTGATACTCAATGAGGAGTGCACACCGTGGAAAGAAACTGGGCCGCGCCCTTCCCAAGCTTCTGCTCCCTGGTATTTAATTATTATGACTTAGAGGTGACTCAGGCCCAAGGCTTTATTTTTAGCCTTATTTTTAGCTTGGTCCAGAATTGCTCTGGATGTGGAAGCTAAGGGCAGCTGTTTGGCTTTGATTATCACAGTATGTGACTAAATTAATGTTTCAAACCTCAGATGAACAAGTGTGACACTTAAGAAAAACGCATTAAAATACATTCAGATTTGTACGTACAAATAAAAGTCTATATGAGTTTTCTGTACTTGCCCTGCTTGCCCTCCAGTGTTCTGGTGCATAGTAGAGTTATTTATGGTTTTAGTCCCACCCGGGGAATATTGACATGAGAGGAGATTAAGCTCCATCGTTCTGAGGTCTTGTGTCAGACATCCATAGGGGTTTACAACAGGGCCAAGAAACACTTAAGTTCTCCCGGCACCATCCCCTGAGCACCACTGGCATCTCAAATACTAGATGCTGATTCTTAAAATTATTTTTTATGCAAGATTAAATAAGAAAACTACAAAGGAAGATGGCTTTGCCAATTCTTTCCCCCTTCCTGATTACATTAAAGACAAGCCTGTGTCTGGATTGAGTCTCTCATTCTGCTGCTTGCTGATCATCCTGTTTAATGAGACAATAGATCTTAAACTTGGAGTGTTCATCCACAGGTTGAATGTAACAGAATTAGGTTAGTTTTATTTTCCGCTCAAAGGAAGGATTGTCATTATATCCCCTAACTGGAACAATGGCGTACATTTGTTATCCTACACAGCCACCAAGGGTCAAGAATTCAGTGTGGTATGTAGATGTTTCTTGTTAAATGTCTGATGTAAGATTCTAGTCATGATGTCAGGGAGGGTCATAGTCATCTGATGGCTTGATGGACTGGAAGATCTAATTCCAAAACCATACACTCATGTGGACGTTAGGGGGAGGCCTCAGTGTTCAAGGAGGATGTCTTCGCTCTGCCTTGAGCTGTCTCAGCTCCTAACAGAGGTTATGAGCGAGGCAAAGATCTCAGTGCTTATGCTGGCCAAAACTTCAAAGCCACACTCCACTTTTTTTTTGGTAATACTTCTCTTGGTCACATGTAGGGATCAGCCTTTTTCTGCACAGAGAGAGGGGTTACACAGGATGTGCTGCCAGAAGGCAAGAATCTTGGGGACACTTTTGGAGGCTGACTGTCATCCAACATGCTGTTTTTCTCTTGATGGTCATACCATACATTTACCATTTAGATACTTAAAACTTTGTATGCTTAAAGCTTTACGTGCATTTAAATAATAACTACATTTGAAACACGGGATGACCATCGATATACAAGCATTCTATAAATGTCCTGCATATGACTTTAATTGGGAAACACCTCTTCCCTCTATGGTCCTCTAAAGGCAGATACACAAAGGAAGCAGCCATCCTGTCAGCTTTGTTTCCCAAGCCCTCTGGTCATATGACTATAGACAGCTCTCACCAGGAGAGGGGCCACAGCTGCTGATCTCTGTTTGGGCCAATGTCCCTTGATGCTTTCCCAAGGAACCTCCACTGTGATTTGTACCGCTGTTATGCATACCACGTGGGGATTGGAGTTATGAGCTTCGAAGACATCAGTGTTCTTCCTCACCTAATCTCTGCTTACTGCCCAGGCCTCCTGTCTTAGCTAGGGTTTTACTGCTGTGAACAGATACCATGACCTATGCAAGTCTTATAAAGAACCACATTTAATTGGGGCTGGCTTACAGGTTCAGCAGTTCAAAACATCGTCATCAAGGCAGGAGCATGGCAGAGTCCAGGCAGGTATGGTGCAGTCAGAGCTGAAGGCTGCTAGGAGAGGACTGTCTTCCAGGCAGCTAGGAGTAGGGTCTGAAAGCCCACACCCACAGTGACACACCTACTCTAACAAGGCTACAGCTACTCCAACAGGGCCTTGCCTCCCGACAGTGCCACTCCCTGGGCCAAGCATATGCAAACTATCATACCTCCCTTCCAGAGTGAGTCCTCTCTGCCACACTCTGACTTCACCACAGTGAGACATTTCTCTGGGAACAAAGTCCACAGGCCATTAGACTTTCTAGACCTGACTGTGTCTGTGGTAACATCAGTTTGGATGTTCTTGTCTAAGGGTCCTTCGTGCTTCTTTCTTTTAATCTTTGTGCTCCAGAGATGTCTGCAGGTGGAAAAATAGGACATGGTTCCTTCGTGCTCAGACTAAACACAGGAGTGGTTGATCTGTTCTATTTTTTTCCCCCTTAAGTATAATACTCCCTTCCTCCCCATCTTTGCTGTAAATACTAGAATTCTCTTGTCCACAATTGGTCAGACTCTGTTCCTCAGATGTGTTTGCCTCTTTGCTTCCGTGAAAGCACATCTTTCAGGAGTTATTTAGGCTGAGATGTAACAGCACAGTGCATGGCAAAGCCAGCCTCTCAAGTCTGCCCTACTGGCACCTCTTTCCAAGCCACTGAGGAGCTGGCCCTCGTCGCTGCCCCACCCCCCACCAACCCCTGCATTCTGTCTCCTTCCTTTCCTTACAGAACCACATCTTCCTCGTGTGTGTTTGTGTTGCTGGAGTCTTTCTGTTGAGGAATTTCATGTGAGGTAATGTTTTCAGAACATTTCAAGTAGAAAACTTTCTATGCCGTAGCTTTTCCTGGTGATTAACTTGCCAGCCTTGGAGTTCTAAGCCGGAACACCTTACATTGGGACTTTCCAGAATGGTGCTCCAGTATATTTTTTTCCCTCAGTAATGTTCAGGACTTCAAAAGCTGTTCTCACCCTGACCATGGGATGCAATTAACTCCTCTTCCTGTGGAAGCTTGTAGCACCTTCCTGTGGTCATTTATATTCTGAAATTCTTGCATGATTTGCCTGGATGACAGCCTGATTTCTCTGGATGTGCCATTTCCTTTTGGATGCTTCCAACATCCAGTTCAGCGTTGCAGGATCTTATTGATCTTGATGTTGGCATTCACCCCCATTTTCTCCATTCTTGCCATCTGAAACGTGTACTAGTTGGTAGCTGGACCACTTGAACCACTCTGGTAAATTTCTTATCAGCTTTTCTCAGTTGCCTCTTTTGAGGAGATGGCCACAGCATTTATCTGTCTTTCCTATTGAGTGAATGCTTCCTATTATTGTAAATTTTGTTCTTGGGGGATTCTCACTGGCCTTTGGATACTCCTCTACTTATGCGTCTTCATAGCTAATAAAGGTCATATGTTTGTAACATCCTTCTCTGAGGGTGTTAACAGTCCATTGTTGGAGCTGTCTTCCTACTTTTTTTTTTTTTTTGCACACTGACTTCAATGTTTATCTTGGTCTCTGTGTTAAATGCTCATCATTGACTAAAGAAATAATCTGTGGCTCTGAGCATGCGTCCACAGTCTTGTAAAATGACGCTTGAGGTAAATGAAAAAGCCTTGGGATTTGGTGTGGCCTTCTCCGTGACTGTGGACACAGCATGATGGTGATATCACTGGGCATCTTCCATAGGTAGAGTGTAGAGGGAGACGTGCTTTCATGACGTAGCGTAGGAATTAGCCATTCATAGCAGGAACAGGGAAGAGCGTTCCAGACTGAGAGGAAGACATTGATTTATTCGCTCATTAAATATTGTTGTGTACCAGGCATTGCTCCGGGGGGTGCAATAATGAATAAGACAGATGTAATTCCTACTTCCTTACTTCCAAGAGAAGACAGACAGATAACTAAGCAGTTAGAACAGTGTGAGACAGGATGCAGAAGGACACATGCTACATCCTCAGAATTAAACGGCCGAGTGCTATCTCCTTTCGAAAATATGATCCGGGATAAGTGGTACATTACGCATCTTATGGCTGAAGTGAGACTTTATGGACTTGTCTGGGAAGGCACATTTCTCATTATACTTTTCAAAGCAACATTTTATTTTTCATACACCCACTAAGTTTTAGATGCTCTGAAGGCACTAAAATACCACGCACAGCATTTGAACATTTTGGCACTGCTTAACACTTTTATGAATGGCAAGATACAGAGTTAAATTAGTACCAGACTTTTCTCCCGTCAGGGATGGCCTGCGTTTGAGAGTCTTTGATCCTTCCAGCACTGATGCTGAGTTCAATATGCCTTCCGCTCTGTGCGTGGACCTGTGCGTGCACGTGTCTCTTCTTTGTGTGTAAAATGTGTGTAATGTTCCTTCCCACTTATCTGCAACAGCAATGTACCTGGCCATCTGGCATCCGGTCAGAAACACCTGATTTATTCTTCTGTGCATGCAACCCCAAAGGGCAAATGAATTATTGCAGAGAAAATGAAGAAAGAGGTGAGGGGTGGACTTTCAGGCCAGCTTTGTCAGCAATTAGCTGGATGCCTTTCACTTTCTCTGCGGTGGTTTTTCTCATTTGTAAGAGGTGTCAGCAATTTGTGACCCGCCCACTTCCTCGGCTCACACAGAGGATCAAAGGAGCCAGGAAGAGAAGCCTTCAGTGGTTAGTTTATGTTGGAGACATTTTTTCTGGTGGTGGCCATATCACACAGGTGGCTGTTCTGCAGTCAGACATACCAAGGACTCACTCCCCAGGCTGTGACTGGACAGCAGAACTAGGTGCCGGAAGACCAGAGGGTACTCCTGAAGTCTGGTTTCGTTGTTGTTGTTTGTTTTTGTTTTTGTTTTGTTTTGGTTGTTTGGTTTTTTGTTTTTTGGGGATGTTGTTGTTGTTGTTATTTTTAAACCATGTTTATCTAGCCTAGTCTACTTGAGAAACCTCCAGCGGGTCACCTTCTGAGAGGTTCGGGCTGCTTGATCAGCCAATCACATTCCCTTTCCTGGTGAGGTGATTGTAATAGTGTGTCAGGGAGAATCTGCAGGTTCTTCAAGGGTGGTTTCTGGATCAACCCCATCAGTACTACCTGCTTTCTCAGTCCACTCCTGCTACAGTAACACAATTGCCTTGGGATGCTTTAATTGATAATCAAAAGAAATATAGTTTCTAATGACACCTCACCTGGGCCCCCGGCTACCTCTAACAGCAGACGGAAGCCCAGCGTTTCTGCCTTTATTGTCGGTCTTTGTCTTCTTTGTTTCATGACAGGCACAAGATAATGCATTGTCCTTGGTCTTTTTTGCCCAGTTATCTTGGGATCCTTGAAGAATAGAACCTTGCAGGACAGAACATGCCTAGAAGGGGACCATTACACACAAAGGCTATGGCACACAAGTGACCATCATGGAGGAACCCAGCTGGGGTCCTCAATCAGTGGCACCGACAAAGACTTCTTCAGACCACCCTGCAGAACAGGAACTGAGAGATGATCGCCCAGACCATATACTCACAAGGACTTCTGAATTATCCAGACCTCTTGCTTCTAGCCATTTTAAAGTCCACAATCAGGACTCCAGCAAGTTCAGTGTTCATTTGGAGAGGATCTGTTCCTCGTGGATAATACCTTCGATCTCCCCAAATCTCAGAAAGCAAATGGGCTTCCTCCAGACTCTTTTACAAGGCAATCATGACTACGGAGCATTCATGATAGAACCACCTTCCAAATGTGATTATGTCAGCACCTTGTACTGCCAGCATCTTGACAAGGCTCAACCTGTGAATTTTAAGAGGTCACAAGATTCAGATAACTGCCTGTGGAGGCATGATCATCTCTGACCCAATGCAGACAAGTGTGTCAGAAACTCCTTGGTGAATCCCAGCAATCTGGGTTTACTCATACTCTGGGAATTAAGGACTGTAGCTCCCTCAAGAGGGTCACTGCCTCAAAAAAGCACTTGTCACCCAAATGGACACTTTGGGCTTTTGCTAAAACTTGCTTCACATTAGGAGAGTCTAGAGTGAAGTTGAGTAAAACGTATGCCTTTTTCACAGCTCCCAGATCATGCCAGTCCTCTTGGCACAACAGGGCTGTGAGTAACATGGCCCTGAAGAACCAGCAAGAAACAAGAAGGCAGATTCCAGGGATGCATCTCCACTAACTCCTAGGTAACCCACAGGGGTTTATGCGTTCTTTAGGCTCCAATTTTGGCCCCGTATTTCATGGTGGGCCTATCTGGGCCTTCCAATGCCTCTCAGCTCACATATGCTGTAGTTCTAATTTTCTAACTTATTTAAAGACATAGAACAATTAGAATTGAGATTTGTGTGAATCCTTTTCAGAAACAGGCAATATGGTAACATAGTTCATTTTTCTTTTTGTAAAGTAACGGACCCAAAATAAACGTCTTGCTAGGCTTGTCTCAGAAATGGCAGGGCATGTCCTGCAAAGGTATGGCGGAGAGGTGAGATACAAAGAGCTGAGTAATTCACAGTATCTACTTCCCCCAGTATTCTTATGGGCCGATTTATTGGTTTGACTCTATAAAAACTAATTTTGTGAGTTCTCACTGGTCCCTCCTCACAACCTCTTGGGGCTGTGGGCAGAGAGAGCCATGGTCTTGGAAATGGGCCATATTCAAGATAAAGGACCCTGTATATCCCATGATGGCCATGTTGTGTCCTTTGTCATTTTCCTGGATTCCCAGCTACTGTCCACTGGCAGCTCTGGGGTTTCTTCTTCCCTTTGTCGGGGTCAGTCCCAGTCTTTCCCCACGTTGTGCTGGTTAGACACATCAGATCCCAGGTGTGCACGCTGGTCGGGCTGTTATTATAAACACTCCAAACCGCAAGCTCAACTGTTTAGTTTGGAGTTTGGGTTCAACTTTTCCTGAGGACTTACAGCTACTCTTTACATCCTGGAAAGCTGCTTCCGGGCCATACAGATGTTGGGGCAGCAGCAGTCTGGCCCCGGCTGCTGTCACAACAGCACAACTCATTAGGGAGCTGGAGGAGGTTGCACTCTCCCTCACAGTCAATATTTGTTTAGGGGAGGGAGAAAGAGGCAGATGGCTGCCCAGGGAAATTTCATCTGCAACAGTAGTAGAGCGGGACACATTCCAGCCTGCGGCCTGTTTGTACAGTGCACCTCTCTGATACCAACTGAAACCACATGGCCTGCAAGGCTGAGGCAGTGGCCACAGACCCAGCAGATGACCAGAATTAAGGCTCTGTCCACTTGTGTGTGTTCTCTTATATTTATATACTATTGCATATTCTATCATATATTTTATTATTCTTTTTTATTATGACTTTTTTCTTCCTTTTTTATATTGCTGCGGATCGAGCCTAGGATCTTGCCTGTGCTAGGCAAGTTCTCTGCCAGTCTGAGTTATATCCCTAACTCTTTATAAAAATGTATTTTTATTTTGAGGCAGGGCTTTCAGTAATTTGCCCAAGGTGATCGGAAACTTGTACGATCGTACGGATCGAGGTGAATTACCCTAGTCAGTAGCTGAGACAATCAAGGGGCCTGATTGCATTTCTTAAAGGAAAATTAGAAAAAGAATTCACACCTTCCTCTCTGTATAGCAACTATTCGTGCTTAGCTTACAGTCTTCCAGGCGCTTTACATGTCTATAGTTTATGGGTTATGGGCATATACACACACACACCACACAACGCACACACATCCCATTAACATAGATGGTAATCCTAATACTTTTATAAAATTTACTTTTACACAATTGTTTCTGCACTACAAGCATCGTCTCACATTGACATATGTACTTTAACATAAGAAGTCTGGGCAGCTGCGTGATGTTCCAGCACATGGACACCCTATAGTTTTAGTATAAGTTCTTTGCTTTTTAATGCTTTGGCTCGTCCATAATTTTCTGCTTGTGTCAGCTGTGTTTAATGAACATCTGTGGCTTTTTCCTTGGCGTATATTTCTTAGTGCAGAGTGGGGGATGACGGGGACACACACTTTCCAAGTTGTTTGGAACATCTTGCCCAAATGAGTCCATTACAGTGGTAATGACCCACTCTTCCATTTACAGTGCATAAACCCGGCTGCTTATCTCTGTGTGTGCCAACTTACTGGTCCTTATTCTTGTCATTGCTTTTTTTTTTTTTTTTTTAAATGTGTGTGGTACCATCATTTCTTCAGAATTGAAATGTCCTTCCTGTAGGGAGGCTCATGAAACACAGGAAGCTCAGGGAACTCACAGACCTTAGGAAACTGACCACTGTCACAAGGCTCCCTCCTTCAGGGAGAGGAGACTGCTTCATTGAGCTGCCTACAGGTTCATAGGCAGCACCTATGAACTGAGTGGGTATTTTGGTGATGAAATGACCCTGGTGTCAACTGGATCCCTCTAAGTCAGCCCTCACCCCATGCCTGTACGGGACCTCAATAAACTCACCGCTTCAGGCTGATGATTACTTTCCTGTGAAGGTGATAGCATATCCCAACCGAGAGCAACTTAAAAGAAAGGCTTTATTTGGGGCTGGGGATTTAGCTCAGTGGTAGAGTGCTTACCTAGGAAGCGCAAGGCCCTGGGTTCGGTCCCCAGCTCCAAAAAAAAAAGAACCCCCCCCCCCAAAAAAAAAGAAAGGCTTTATACAGCCCGCCACAGGGGAAGGGTGTGGCAGCGGGAGCTTGAGGCTTTATCCACACCCAGGAAGCCTGCGGAAGATGGATTCAAGGGTGAGAGCAAGGAAGTTTTCCCGCTCTGCCCTAGTGTACTAGCGTTGGTGGCTTAGGGTAGGGATTCCCTATGTGTTTGATTGGTTAGGGACAGTCTCTTCCTTCTCGAGGAACTGGTACAGGTGTAGGCTTCATGGGAAAAGTTTGTGACTTTTTGGAGCAGCTGTGTTGTTGGATTCTGTTGGGCACGGTAGGGAATTTATGCAGTGACTTTTAGGGAAGCATACTGGTGCGCTAAAGTGTGTCAAACCACAGAGGGGAATGCACAGAGGAAGTGTGGCAGGACAAGCTGGAGACGGTGGGTGATCAGGGCTTCTCTCAGCAATGTTCTTTAACGCCATGATTCAAGGGCTATTCAAGGCCTGGGATTCTTCAGTGACTTAAGTATTTTGAGTGAAAATATGCAATGCATGCTTATCAAGCCTGTGGCATACAACAAAGTTATTGAAATATAATACGGAATTTTCGAAGCTTCTAGATAGGGGAAACAATAGATTGAAAATAATGAGACAAAACTTATCAGGAATAAAAAGCAAGTCCCGATGTTTAGTTAAAACAAACGAACACAAATATGAAACACATGTCCTGTGCCTGAAGGGCGTGAAGGTCTGGCTGAGTGCAGCCGTTTGAAAACGCACCTGAACTTTACGTTGAATACAAAGTCAAGAGGAATCAGAAGGACAGTAACTAGAAGTAACAGTGAGGGAAAGACAGTGTTTGGAACTCCATGCGGGATCCATGGGTAGACACACGGAAAAGAAAACCTCCTTGGCTCCTCTCTCACACCATACACAAAATCAGCTCCAGATGGGCTATGGGTTTAAATGTGGAAGACCAACCAGGGAAGCTTTGAAGAAACAACAACTCAAGGGAACATTTTCATGACCTTGGAGTGGAAAAGTGTTTTTGTTTTTTAACTTGAATAAAAAAAAAATCCAAACACACACACACACACACACACACACACACACACACACACACTCCCCCAAAAAGCAACCCCAAAAATTAAGTCTAAAGGAACTAACTGACAAAACAAAATGAAATAAAACACAAAACCCCAGATTGATTTTTTTTAAATTAAGAACTTTTAGACAAGAGATGATGATACAGTTTCATAAAAATTATGAGTTACATGTGAATAAGCAACTTTGTCCCTGGGACATGGTAAAGAGAATTCAAAGTGGTCACCTCCCTGATACTGAAGGGTCCAGGTGGCATTATTTATGAAGTCAAGAAGTGGTTACAACCTAATATCCATCACCTAAATGAGCAAGTGATTTGTGACACTTCACACAATGGGATATTATTCAACCATGACCTTGAAATTGTATGCTAAATAAAAATAGGTAGAATCGAAAGACCACATATTTTGTGATTCTGGTGATGTGCAAGGCTGAACACACGCAAATTTAGAGATGGGAGATAGACTAGCAGCTGCTCTTCAGCTGAGGTGGATGGGAGCTGATGAGGGGTCAGCAGTGAATGGTAGCAGATACCTTTGCAGGGCAATGGAAGTGTTCTGAAATTGGTTAGAGGGGTTGTCTGCACAACCTCGTGGCTATACAAACATCCAATTATGCATTTTATAATGGGGGATTTATTTATTCAATTAAACTGATGAAAAGATAGCAGATAGGGTGAGATGAAATTCCCATTATTAAACAAATGGCTAAAGCAGGGCCAGGCACTTCAGAAGAAGGGACGGCCAAATGATCACTCATTATATGGAAGGGTCCTCGGTTTAATTCAGAAGGGAAATGTAAATGGACCATTTCTGCATCCTCCTGCTCCTGTGTATCAATAATGCCCTAGGATATGGAGTGACCATGCTGGGTGAGTTGTAGGTCGGCTCAGCGATTCTATGATCTTGCAGTGGAATTCTGAGGAATAAACCCAACAGGTACACACACACACACACACACACACACACACACACACACACACACGCACGCACACAGCAACACAATTTGTGATAGCCGCATTTGGAGAGCTCGGTGTGTACCTATAACAAAGTGGGTACAGAAACTATTGAAGGTTTACGCAGTGGTTATCCTAGAGAAAGGTCATTGGGAGGGACCCCACTAGGAGTGTGGGTCAGACTCTCAACCGGAAGGAAGCATTGGCAGCACACAGGCAGACATGATCCTGGAGACGCAGCTGAGAGTTCTATATCTGGATTGACAAGCAACAGGAAGAGAACACTGGGACTGGCTTGGGCTTTAGAAACCCTAAAGCTTCCTGGCCCCGCCCCTGCCCCACCCTACCCTGCTGCAGTGACGCATATTCTCTAACATGGCCACACCTACCCCAACAAGACCACACCTACTCCAACAAGGCTACACCTCCTAATGCCATTCCCTAAGCATTCAAATACGTGAACCCATGGGGGTCAGTTTTGCCTTTTCTTCTCTCATCTAATACATCCTGACTTTACTCCCTTTACTCCTCCCAGTTCCCCATCACCACAGCCTGCCAATCCCCGATATCGATATCCATTGCCCTTTCATTTCCCTTCAGAAAAGAGTAGGCTTCCCAGTGATAGCAACCCAACCCGGCATAACAAGACACAATAAGACTAGACACAAACCCTCATAGCAAGGCTGGATGAGGAGACCTAGTAGGAGGAAAAGGGTCCCCAAGAGCAGACAAGAGTCAGAGACACCCCCTCTCGCAATGTTAGGAGTTCCACAAAAAAAACCCAAGCTCAACCATCGCAGCATGTATGCAGAGGACCTAATGCAGACCCATGGCACATACCATCCCAGCCACCACAAATATCATTAGTGATATAAGCTGAACGAGACGTACGCTCATGCCAGTAGCCACGCATATACTAAAAGATCTGTTTATTTTAAAATATTATTCTTATTTTTGTTCCTAAGGTTTTAGAGTATGCGCATATAACTGCAGTGCCATGGAGGTCAGAAGACAGAGTCTAATCCCTCGTATCTCGGGTCACAGGTGCTTGGGAGTTGCCAGATGTGGTGTTGTGCATTGAACTCGGGCCTTCTGAAAGGGCACTACATGCTCTTAATTGCTAAGTTATCTCTCTGTCCCTGACATCTGTTCATATAAAACATGACACTGGCAAAATTAACCTATGTCGAAAATGCGTGTGTCTTGGTTACTGTTCAGATGCTTTGAAGAGATGCCATGACCAAGGCAACTTTCATAAAAGAGAGCCTCTGAGTGTTTGCTAACAGTTTCAGGGGGTTAGTTCATTATCATCACTTGGGGAAGCAAACAGGTATGGCACTGGAACAGTAGCTGAGTACTTTACATGCTGACCCAAAGGCAGCAGGCAGAAAGAGAGACAGGGGGATGGTCTGGGCTTTTGATACTTGAAAGCCCATCCCTAGCAACTCCCCCCGCCCCCCAAAAAAACAACCAACCAAACAAACAAAAATCTCACCAGCACAGTTGACCCCTTATCAACGATGGATACCAAACTGTAACCTTTCCTTTTTGTTTAGCGCCCAAGACCTCAAATGAATATCACGTGCTGTGTGACTGAGACCTTCCATGTGCAGCTCTTCTTCCCCATCAGGCAGCAGGGACTCCCCATGCTTTATGACCTCCCCATGTTGGCAAGCAGTACCACAAGCCCCCTGCCTTTGTTATTGAAAGGGCATCTTAATAGGAAATCAGCGTGGTTTTTAACTCAGAAGGCACATACTTACTTCTAAAGAAAGTGGCCTGAGACTCGTTAATGGGAGAAGTCCCTTGAATGGTCAAGAGTATATTTGGTGCTGGGGTGTAGGAAACACAGATGCTGGGAGAAAAAGACCATGACATCAGAGGGGAACAGCAGGACCCAAGGCTAATTTTCACAGTAGGGAGCTACTGGGAGCCTAAGGAAAAGGAAGCATAAGCAGGCGAAGGAGAACTCAGGACATTGCCCTGCGTATTTTGGCTTGAAGCTGCCAAGGGAAAGAGGTGAGAGATGAGACCGCTTCTGCCTGGATCATGGTCTGCTTTGAACTCGGAGTAATTGTGTGAACAGAAGACGTGTGTGTCTGAGCGAGGAAATTTGTGTGTGAAGGGGCAGGGACTTGTAGAGATTGTCCATTGCAGAGGGGTGACCTGGAACGGTTACCCCAGGGGTAATGTTTGCAAGATCCTGACTGGCTACATGTGATTTTTTAAACAAAAGCTAATCTTCAAAGCGCCTGTCAGTGCAACTGCAGATAGTGGTCTTGTCTAGTAATGCTGGGAATGTCTCTCTCTCTCATTTTTATCTCTTCAATAAATATTTATGGAGTGTCTACTGTTTGACAAGCATTAAGCTGGGGCATGTAAACAAATAATTAAAATAATTGCAGACAAATGTGAACACGCTAGAGGTCTGAGCAGAGTGCCTTGGAAATATTCCCCATTTATTTACACAAAGTTTCTTGTAAATGTGTATGAAAAAGGCCATTTTCACATAGGGCCCGGGCTCCAGCCTCCCCTTGTGCTCTCTTGCTCTCTTTAGGCACGTTTCAAATCAAATGAAAGCTCAGCCTTTCAAGGGGAAGTGGCCTGAAGGTCTAGCACCTTCTGGCCTGGGGGTAATGAGATAGGACAGTGGGTTGGGACGCTCTTTCAGAAATTTCTAGTTAATAGGGATTTCTACAGCCCCGAATACCAATCAGATTCCAGCTATGACCAGCACATGGCGACTGTCACGTGTGCCGTTGTAGCTGTCACCTGTGTGGTTACTATCTCGAGGTGAACAACAGGTGCGGCGGTGGTTGTATGTTACCTCCAGAGGAATTCTGCTTTGATTTCAGTGGGGTGGCAACTTGTAGGGAAACCCTTGCAGCAACTTCCTGAAAAGCTTCAAAAAATGTTGGGGTCCCTTGCTGTATCTGGGCTGCACATTCACCAATAGCCTCCCCTGGGCTTTCTTCAGGAACTCCTGCCCTTCCATACAGTGCCAACCTCAGCTGGTCCCCATGACCCCTCCTCAGTCAGAAAAACCAGTACCACCTGAGTGATTCTTACCCTACCGAGTTTGGCTGTCAGCACGAAGCACAAACTTGGCCACTTTTGGCATACAGCTTCTGTATGCTGCCCCGGAGGAAATGCTTTCTAGGAGATTTCACCTCAAGGATGCTGGTTTCTTTGTTAATCACAGCTGATTCTTCAGCCCCAGCTCACCTGCATTCCTTGTCCCAGCAAAGCAAAGGTTTTACTTGAGTGGTTCTGGTCTCTTGTCAATCAGAGCTGACTTTTCAGCTCTAGCTGACCAGACACCATAGATTCTTCACACAAAAAGCCCGGTAGAGTCTTTGCTTCCCTGTGAAACCTCACAGGCCAGGCCTCCATCTTCTGCACTGCTCTCAACATTCTTGTCCTCCAAGCTCCTGCAGAGTAGCTCACTGAGCTCTCAACACCCAGTGGCTCATTCCCTGTGAAACCTCACAGGCCAGGCCTCCATCTTCTGCACTGCTCTCAACATTCTTGTCCTCCAAGCTCCTGCAGAGTAGCTCACTGAGCTCAGTCTGCTTTCTTAAAGATCCAGGGATGGCATCACCCACGATGGATCCACAATGGGCAGGGCCCTCCACCATCAATTACTAATTAAGAAAATATCCTGGATTATATGGAAGTATTTTCTCAGGTGAGGCTCCCTCCGTTAAGACTAGTCAGGATAGCAAGCAAGTAGGGTGTGTTCTAGGATGCAAGGAATGCACGACCTCATTCTTCTGAATGATCCAAACAAGACATGAGCGCCTGAGCAACACACCGACATCGTGCTGTCTCCACCATTCTGTTTCGTCAATATTTTTCTTGGTTATTCACTCACATTTTTTCCTCTCTCCCCAGGAACTTCAGAATTAGCCTGTTATATTCTAGAAACTTCCCCAGTGGTTCAGATACGAGGGACTTGAATTTGTTTGTTGGTTTGGAACTCAAGTCTTTACAAGGTGAAGTTTTCTTACTCAACAAAAGGGCTCTCTCTTGATTTTACTCTTTTGAGTTCTTTTTATTTCATAGTTTTATGCATAGAGATTTACACATTAATTTTTTAGTTAATTGCTAGTGCTTACATTTAACTGTAAAGTGGATTTCCCCCCTAAGACATTTTCCAGCAGATTAATGTTGGTGTATTAGAAAAATTATTCCCTGTTGATACATTGTATCTACCTTTTTCTGGATCCTTTTTTTATTGCTGTAATAGGTTTTAGTGAATTTTCTTAAATTTGCTAGGTAGGCATTACCATTTAACATACCCAGGATAAGCCGGGCATTGGTGATGAACGCCTTTGATCACAGCACTCCAGGGGCAGAGGCAGGTGGTCTCTGAGTTTGAGCCTAGCCTGCTCTAAAGAGGGAATTCCAATACAGCTGCGCTAGGCAGAGAAACCCCTTTTCGAAAAACCAACAACTAAACCAAACCAACCAAACAAACAAGCAAACAAAAACCCCTAGACTATGTTAAAAAAATAAGTGAGGCTGAGAAAGATAACTAACATCTGCTTTTCACTCTTTGTAATTTTCCTCTTATGATTTCCTTAGAATCATTAAAAAGTACAATTGAATATAGGGGCCTGCTAGAGAACAGAAGGAGGCCATGGGAAGAAGGGATAAACATGGGTAAATATGGTCAAAGTGTGGGTTCGGTCCCCAGCTCCGAAAAAAAGAACCAAAAAAAAAATATGGTCAAAGTGCTTTCTATACATGTCTGAAATGCCATAACATATACACTAATAAAGAAAACATTGATAGTATTTTCTCTTTCCTTCTTCAATACCTACATCTTTATTTATCTTCTTAATTCATTGACTTAACTGTATATATGGAGGACATACAATCCTGAAGGGTAGTGGAATCATCCTGTTACAGTGTTATTCTGATTTAGTGGGAACTTAATTTGGTATTTGTTGTAGTGTTCTGATGATGTCCCTTTATTAAGTTAGGAGGCTTTTGTTGGGATGTAATATGTAGAACATGAAATTTACCTATGAGCTGGAGGAAGCCACTGGCTCTCAGTCTGTTAGACTGGTCTAGCAGCCACCACAATCCGTTTTAGAACATTTGAAGCATCCACACACCACTCACACCACTCAGCTCCTATCCTCTAATCTTGTCTTTATCCCAAGGCAATGGCTGTTTCTCCCTCTGTCAACTTGTCTGTTCTGGACATCCATAGAGTGGAATGATGTTTGCCGTGGTCCTTTGTGACTTGTTCTCTTCAGTTGCATGATAAGAATAAAGGTGCCAGTGTTTCTGTTTCTTCACAGGGCAGAATTCGGAAGAGGAAGCAGGGGTGACCCTTGCCTCTTCATAAGAGCCAGTCCAGTACTGTGGCTACTTTCATGGCCAACACCAGTTCATTTATCCATGTCAGAGCATGGATGCGTGTGGCATTATTTTAGGAGTTAAATGGCATCTCACTGTTTATTATTCACGGTTTGACGAGCATTTGGGTTGTCCATTTATTCCTTTTTTATATTATGGGTAATTTTCCCATAAGTTTCCATATAGGAGCTTTTGTGCACTCATGTCTTCTCCCTTGGGTACATCTC
The DNA here is from genome assembly GCF_021556685.1 of Rattus norvegicus. Classification (NCBI taxonomy): domain Eukaryota; kingdom Metazoa; phylum Chordata; class Mammalia; order Rodentia; family Muridae; genus Rattus; species Rattus norvegicus. The sequence goes on along the minus strand of NC_141543.1, from coordinate 54,393,168 downwards.
AGAAGATCTTCTCTTTGTTTATGTTTTGAGGAAGTGCTAGACTGTTTACCAAAATGGAGTAGCAATTAACTCTCACACCTGAGTTTAGGAGGGCTCCATTTTCTCCACAGTCACACCCATACTTTGTTATCTGATAATTTTTTGTTTTAGTGTTTTTTTACTAGCATATATTAATTATACATAATAATGGGTTTCATTATGGTGTCTTTATGCATACACATACATAATCACCTCCCTTATCCTCACTGTCTCCCTTCCACTCCTGTTAATCCTCTTCCTCTTTCCAATTAGCTTCCTTTTATATTCTTTTGATGTGAGTGTGTGTGCCAGAGAGGGGGAGGGAAGGGAGAGAGAGAGAGAGAGAGAGAGAGAGAGAGAGAGAGAGAGAGAGAGAGAGAGAGAGAATGTGTAAGTTTCATTAAAATTGTTTACTGGAATCTGGATGTGGTGTTATTCAAAGGAACATGGTCAACTTACCAAGGCCTATACCACTGAAGGAAATCTTTCTCCCTTCCCCAGCAACCTTTAACTACACACAAACCCTCAGGGAGGCATAGGGCCCCATGAGTCTTGCCCCTCTAACACAGGGTGCTGATGGGATTGTCAGAGCTGCCATGAATTCATGACACGCGTGTCCAACCTAGAACTCAGCATTCCATACTGGTTCCTTCTTCCTCTAATCTCTCTGCTCCCTCTCCAGAAATGGTCCCCAAGTCTGAGAGAGGATGATACAGTGTCCTATTTATAATTGGCCACTCACTGTCACATATTCTCAGCACTTTGGCCAGTTGTGAGTCTCTGTGGTCACTACTGTCCATACCAACAAGAGGATTCTTCCCATCAATCTATAATCAGTTGCTTCCTGATTGGATTTGAGGTTGTGCCACAGAAAAGTGTTCTTGCCTGGTACTATCAACCTTCTGAAAAGCTAATGTCTGGGGAGGTCAGAGGCCCCAGTGGCAAATTGATTGCTGATGTTTGGCTAAATGGGTGTGATATGCCCACCAAATTGCCTTTCAATATCTACATTTATCTGACCATCTGATGATAGTCATCTCAGTGGGTATGGTTCCTTGTGGGTTTGATTTCCATTTCCCTCATAAATAATATTGTTAAGCATAGTTTCGTGTATTTTTTTGGCCATTTTATGCATTTTGAGAGATGTCTAGATATGTGGGCTGCTTGGTTTGTTTCAACAAGTTGTGAGAGTTCTTTCATGTCCTGGGCTGAGGTACTTACCAGTTATGGGATTTCCAAGTGGCTCCCGTTCTACAGGCCATATCTCAGTTTCTCAATCGTGTTCTTTGAGGCAATGAAGTTCTTGCTTCGGGTTCTTGAGTTCTTAATTTTGATGAAGCTTCACTCATCTATTTTTTATTTATTGCTTTTGCCTTTGATGTCATGTGGAAGAAATTTTTGCCACATGAATCATCATGAAGATTTATGACTGGTGTCTTAACCCATTTTGTAGGGCTGTAACATTATGCACTGGATAATTTGCAAGGAAGAGACATTTGTTTTCTCACAGTTATATAGGCTAGGAATGTCGAGACTAAGGTGCCAGTGTTTCTGTTTCTTCACACAGCAGAATCCGGAAGAGTAAGCAGGGGTGACCCTTGCCTCTTCATAAGAGTCAATCCAGTACTGTGGCTACTCTCATGGCCAACACCAGTTCATTTTTGACCCAAGTGCTTCTATAGGTCTTATGCCCCCACATGTTATTTTGAGGATTGGGTTTCCAATATATGACTCTGGGAGATACCACCAGACCATGCCAGTTTCTTCAATGAGTTTTATAGTTTCAGCTTACATTTAGACATTGAGTATGCTATATTTAACGTACGATGGGAGAAAAGGTTTTGCTGGCTTCTTTGCATCTGGTTACCTGTTAATTCCTTCTGTGGAAAAAGACTAGTCCTTCCCAACTGAATGGCTTTGGCAGTCATGCTGAAAACCCATGGGAAACCCATATGTGGGATTGCTCCTGGATCCCCCTCTTTCTCCATCACTGTATTTTTGCTGTCTATGCTGTCTTGTTGTCCTTGCTTTGTTTTAAGCTGGGACATGAGACCTGCATTTTTCCTGTATGTTTCATAATTGTTCTAGTTATTCTGGAACTACTGATCTTCTGTGTTAAGTTTGGGATCAGCCAATCAGTTTCCATGTACGCATCTGGCATTGTTTCCTTTCTGCTGCTGTGCTACAACACACTGACCTTTTAGGGGAGGGAAGTGTTTATTTGGACTACATTTCCAGGTTGCCATCCATTATCGAGGGAAGTCGGGGCAGAATCTCAAGCAGGAACTTGAAGCAAAAACCGTGGAGGAACAATGCTTACTGGCTTGCTCTCTAAGCCTCATGCTTAGCTAGCTTCCTTATATAGCTCAGGACCACCTGCCTAGGTGGACTGCTCACAGTGGGTCCACCCCTCATACATCAACAATCAAGACAATCTGCCACTGGTCTATCGGATCTGGGCAAGCCTTCGGAGGAGACTCCTCTCAGGTTACTCTAGGCTGTGTCAAGTTGACAGCTGAAACTAGGAGACTATCAGTTGGAATTCATTGAGTCTGTGTTTGAGTACTGTCAGGCTAACAATCTCCAGTCTCTAATGCATGAACCCAGATGTCTATTTATTTATCCTTTAGCACTGAAAAATAGTTTTATAGTCCACATGATGTAAATTTTGATTTCTTTTTGTTGTTAAATATAGTCCAGATCCAGATCACCTTTTTTTTTTTTTTTTGGATACTGTTTTTCAATGGATTTCCCCCTTTAATTTCCTTTCTAGTAATTATTTCGAGAAACTTCAGTTTTATATAACGGCCTTGCATTTTGAGAGCTCTTTCTGTAGTCATTGCTTTGAATAGTTTTGTAGGGGAGTTCCATCATGAAACCATGACACCTAGCTAATTTACATTAGCAGGTGAAGCTAATTCAGCTCCTTCAGACCTAGAGTTGTGCGGAAGACTTTTCCTGAGGAGTTGAACCACACAGATGTCACTCACTGCAGACTGTGACCCCATAGCAGACCAAAGTAACAATTTAACCAAAGCCCAAATTGGTGAACCGGTGAGTCTTTATTAGGGTTACTAACAAGAGTATGGGTGAGCCATTCCTTACAGGAGAAGGGACGGCTCCAGAGCTGCCTCACTGTACAGCCCTCCCCAACAGGGGATGACTCACAAAAGCCACAAGCCTGGAGCTCTCTTCCCAAGTAGCATACAGCACCGTAAGACGAAGAATCCCCTCTCACAGCTCACTGGCCAACAAATCTGGGAAGGGGCCTTTGAGAATTTTGCAAACTCAGTTTCCCAGACATGTGACATTTTGTTTATCTCCAGGGTCTCAGGAGCCCCCCCCCCCCCCCCCCCCCGGAGAGAAGGATTCAATTCAGAGGAAACTGTTATCCAACACTCTGATGCACTTGATTTCATTGTCTTACACAATTGCCTGATTAGAAATGCTGGTAGTCTGCGTGGAATAGACATGGAGATAGGGGAGTTCTGGGTTTGGCTCTCATTTTAGAGGAAAGCTGTCAGCATGATGCTAGCTGTCGATTTGCATAGATAGCTTGCATCCACTGACAGTTTCCATCGATTCCTAAGTTGTTTCAAAACTCAGACACAACAAAAGATATGGATTCTTAAAAAGAATGTTTATCTGCATCTATCGAGATTTGGATTTGCATTTCATAGCATTTATACAATGTTTCACATCAGTTTTTATGTGTCAGGGGGATCTTGGCAATTCCAGGGCAAACAGCTCCTGATAAAGGTATTGAACTACTTTTATGTTGTTACACGCGGTTTGCCAAGTGTTTTGTCGGGGACTTTTACCTTTTTATCCTTACGGTATTTGTCTGGTTTTGGTGTCAGAGTAAGAATGACTTCATCAGACGAGTTGGAAGTATCTTCTTCATTTCTAATTTTCAATCATTAAATTTCAATATGTTTATTCAAAATTCTGAGAAGTTCCCATTTCTTCAGGGAATTGTTTATGGACAAAGAGTACAATGCAATAAACAGTAGCTTATCCAAAACCAAAATAAACACCTGACACAAATAAAGTGAAAACGGTGAACGTAGGCAATGCCTTTACTTAATATATGCAGTGAGCTTAGCTCTGAAGAGGGCGGCTTATCTCATATTCTGCCTGAAAGGTTCAGGGACCAGCAAGGAAGAGGGTGCAGAACTACTGTAAGATCCAGAGGCAGGGAACATCAGAGGAGAATTGTGCCCTGCCCTGGGCGTGGCATCATGAGCTCCTGTGACTGCATACACACAACATACATAAGACCAAGCCAGCTAATGTCCCAGCACGGGCAGGGGAGGGGCTCAGGAAGCCCCTCCTCTAACTGAGAAGGCCTTGGCAGCTGCTGGCTGTGCTGGTAGGGAAGAGTCAATTTTCTTCAGGCATGGGGTCCCTGAGGGTCCACTTTCTTTCTTGGGTAGCATCTTTTTTGTCTATGTCATTTTGCTGAGTGCTCTGGCTGGCTTGTGGCTCCTGGGGACCCTCCTTTCCTACCACCCATCTCCACAGGGTTTTAGCATACAGCTCTTTGTATGAATTCTGATCATGTGAACTCAGGTGATCAGATTTGCAGGGGAAATATGTTTATACCCTTAGGGCATCTCTCTAGCATCTGACATATATCTTTAAGAATTGGGCTGATTGAGCTTCCAGGGACTAAGCCACTACCTAAAGACTATACATGGACTGACCCTGGACTCTGACCTCATAGGTAGCAGTGAATATCCTAGTAAGAGCACCAGTGGAAGGGGAAGCCCTGGGTCCTGCTAAGACTGAATCCCCAGTGAACTAGATTGTTGGGGGGGAGGGCAACAAGGGGGGTAGGGTGGGGAGGGGAACACCCATAAAAAAGGGGAGGGGGGGATGTTTGCCCAGAAACCGGGAAAGGGAATAACACTCGAAATGTATATAAGAAATACTCAAGTTAATAAAAAAAAAAGAATTGGGCTGATTTTAATTATTTGATTGATATGACCTAGGTTCATTCGTTCTCTCTCTCTCTCTCTCTCTCTCTCTCTCTCTCTCTCTCACACACACACACACACACACACACACCCTTCTCCTAATATCTGTGTTTTCTCTTGGAACTGAATTCAGGTCTTTGGTTATGTAGACAAGTGATTTACTGCTCCCTTATCCATGGCCCTTATATTATATCATTACTGCTGTGTTGTGCTGCTGCTGCTGCTACTACTACTACTACTCCCTACTACTACCTTGACAAGTACTTTCTATGCAGTGTAGGCTGGGCTCCAACTCACAATTCTCTTGCTTCAGCCTCCACATCTGAGATTGCAGACCCTAAGGTGACATTACACCAGTGTTCAGAATTTGTAATCTTGGATTCTCCGAGCTGCGAGCTCATCTTTCCTAACAGGCGACGTCACCCCATCTTGTGGTTTTCTGCAGCCAGAGCGTCTGCTTTGATTGTGTTAAATGTGATACCAAATGGAGCATGGTGGCACATGTCTGTCATCCAAATATTCAGGAGACTGAGGCAAGAAGATTGCCAGTTGGAAGATTGTGAGGCTACATATCGAGACCTTGTCTCAGAGCAGGAGGAGAAGAAAGAGGAGGAGGTGGGGAAGGAGGGGAGAGGGGAAAGGAGGAAGGGGCAGAGGGAGGAGGCAGGCCAGAGGAGGAAGAGGAGAAAGAATGGTGGAAATCTGATGCAGGATTGCTCTCCTCACTGTTTTCAACTCTCCCCTTTTGGTTCTGAAATTTCCCCAAATGCAGGCATTTCAACATTTATTCTCTGTATCTGGTTGGTCCTTTTGAAAATATAAATATTTGGCTCAGAAATATGATCAAGATAGGTCTTCCACAATTTCAAGTTTTCTAATATTCATATCTTCTTGTAAGGCCAACTTAAAACACACACACAGCAGTGATAATCAACACATACACATGTGAAAGACTGTTCTCTGCTTAGTGTTTTGTGATCGTGGGGACACAGACTTGGGGACTCTCAGCAACAAGAGGGCTGGCCTCCTAAGTTTTAGGCACTGACTGGTGCTGGAGGAGAGAGCAGTCGTTCCTCATGGTCAAATGGTATTTCCTGAGTCAGAGACATCAATCCACATGGTAGGGTGATTGGCCAGATGTAGAATTTCTTGATCTTAAACTTATTAAACACTCTCCTCCCTTTGTGGCATAATGACAGTGCTAACTCTCCAGCTTTTGCCAAGAAAGTACCACAGGGAGTTTAATGGTTCCCTCCAACGTGTTTTCTAGTAATCCCACATGCTCTTCCACTGTTCTCACCCACAGCCATGATCCCTCGCTGGTCTCTTGCCATTTGTAAAAAACCAAGCATGTCGGAACAGACTCCCGCCCTGGAGAGCGAAAGGTTGTCTTTGAGAACTGGGAATCTGGCTAGAGGAACTGGGGGGGACCAGCTTAAGCCTCAACAACACAGACATCTCCAGTTTTCTAGATTGTTCACTCCTTTGACATGTAAGCACCAATAGACTACATGCATTCAACAGAGCCAGTTTGGGGATTTCCTGGTGAAAACCTAGATGTTTCGCAAATCTGTTGCAATTGGACCTCCTCTTCTCGGCCACTCACCTCTTTCCTGTCATATCATGACTAGTGTCTTTTGGCTGTTTTCCCTTTTCCCAGATGTGGTCAGCTTCTTTCCCTAATACCTTGGAGCATAGCTAAAGCCATCTATCACATTGGGGGAAAAATGTCCTAAAGATTTTATATGTTGTAGTCTGCCTGTTTTCCCCAATGTCCTCTCCTTCCTTTTTACCTTAATAACAAAACCTTGTGTTTTACCTGGATGCATGCTTGGGTGTTAAGCCATATTTCCTAGGCTGCTTGCAGCTACACACTGGCCAGAAGAACTCAAACAGAATCAAAGAAGCAGTTTAAGGCTGGGTGCTTTTTAAAAAAAAATTCAGCATCTCTTTCTCTCTTTACTGCTTCGGCTGTCTTATGGCTGTGTTAGCGGGCACTGAGCGCTAGTGTTAGATACAAAATGGCAGGAGAGTGCAGAAGTGGGGTGGGGTGGGAGTCAGAGAGATGGAGGAGCTCAGATGTTGAAGCTGTTTTGGGATGCTGATGGTAGAATGGGAGAGAAGGACTTTGCTCTACTCCACTGGCTAAGTTTTTAGCCTTCTTACAAAATGAAACCATGATCTTTGGGAATATAACTGAAGATAAGAGGAAGCTGCTCACCAGGTTCTTACAGAGTGGAAAAGCAGGCAGAAGAACCCCACAGTCTTGAAAATCGTAGAGGATAGTGCATCCTCAAAGGGTAAGAATTCTGAGTTGGAGGAAGGGTTTTTCCTTCTAGAACTTTGCCTGCAGGGGTCTCATGCAAACTATAATGACAGGTAATAAAACTGACTGTTTAAGTAAACATTCTTAGCATCCAAATTGCTACAATATTGGCATTATTGGAACGAAAGCTCTCAGAACTGCCTTAAGACCATGTGTATAAGCCATAAAACAAAATCTACCTCACTAATTAAAAGTCACACCTCATCTTGCCATAAATTCAGATCACCCAACTTGATTCTTTTCCTAAATCATCATTTTTGACTCTGAACCACCCGTGGTTATTTCTAAAAAATACAAATGGTCAAGGACAGAGTCTTAAGTCTTCCCAGCAGAGCATCAGCTCATAGTTGTGAAAATACCAGGACCTCAGAAATCGAAAAATGGTAACTCCTCCCTCCCATGAAGGAAATATAAACCTAATGACAAAAGGTACAGTTGGATCTGAGTTTTACTTACTGAGACTGTCCAGGCATAGGTGTAAAGAGTTCAGGGTGACGTGGGTGACCTGGGCATTTAGTGCAGGTAGACTTGGGGTTCCAGCAGGTGCTTGTGGTGAGCACAGGATCTGAAGGTGGGTGACTGCCTGAGAAAGCAGCCTGCCTATAAATATCTCACTCAAGTCAGACCAAAGCTGGGTGGATGCAAAGCCGTTTGTCACAATAGCAGATAAATTCCTGCTAACTGTGGGCCTGGTGTTTTGTAATTTCTTTCCAAGTTCAGATTTCTTTGATGGAGTGTTCCCAAGACCTTCGAGGTTATGTGGCTTCAGGGACATTATGCTAAGCTTGGTGTGTATTACCGAGACACCATCCCATCGGGGTGTGACCACTCTGAAGGTTAGTGCTAATCCCAATCTGAGTTTGGGTGTGTGACAGCTGCTGGGAACATTAGCTGCCATCTGTGTCCAATGGAGTGATTTCCTACCATCCAGCCTCACATGGCCCCAAAGTTAATTTAATGCATATTGGGAAATTCCTGAAACAACATGAGACCTAACACCATTTCCCCATCAAACCTTTGGCATTTTGTTGATGCTGAGAGAGCTCGAGGAGGTGTGAAACTGCAGGGCTGGGGAATGGAATGGTTAACTCATAAAACCCGGGACCCTTATTGGGAGTTCTTTCTCCTAAGTAAATTCATGTGTTTTTCCAAGAATAAATGCAGCAACCGTCTTTGGAGAAGGGCGTTCCTTGACTATTGGACTGGAATCTTTAGTGACGACTGCACTCTGTGCTCACTATGAGGCAGACGCACCTGGCAGACATCTGTCTAGATTCGTTGTTTGTGGGTGAGAGTCTCAGTGACACACTTGCAGTCAATGTCTTTACCCAGGGAATGTAAAACCAAACAGTTTGTGGAAATCTTGAATTAGTGGTACCATCTTCAGACATCCCTTAGCTGGAAGAGACTGTCGCCTCCAAAAGAATTTCCTCCATGTTCATGTTATTCCACACAGAGGAAATGTCTTCTGAAGGGCTGGGAGTGTGGCTCAGTGGTAAAGTACCTGTTTAGCATGCATCAAAGCCCTGGGTTGGCACCATTGCCCTGAAGTTGGTTTGTATTCCTGTGTAAAGAAAATCAGTTTAAGTGGGAAGTTACATTAAAGATACCAGTTTGCAGTTTTAAAAGTGATATTCTGGACTTAATTTGAGTTTAGCAGAATTGACTTGATCCCGCCTTCCAGTAGCTGCTGAAATATCTGTTCTCTGAGAAGTCTTTTCCAGATGATTAGGGCAGGATATGGCCAACAATTTCCTATATTTCACTGCAGACCCTAATTTAGTTAACAGTGACATCTATTTGAAATAGAGCTTCAGTCAGAGACCTAACTCTCAAAACATAGCTGATCATAGAGCCCGCTCAAGTTTGAAGGTTTTTTTTAAGGTTTATTTATTTTATGTATGTGAGTATATTGTCACTCTCTTCAGCTAAACCAGAAGAGGGTGTAAAATCCAATTGCAGATGGTTGTGAGTCATCATGTGGTTGCTGGGATTTGAACTCAGGACCTTTGGAAAAGCAGTCAGTGCTCTTAACCACTGGGCCATCTCTCCAGCCCTGATCTGAAGTTCATTAAGGAGCATAAAAATAGAATGTTTATTCAATTATCTTGCACATGGGCAGTGGGGTCTGTGTTTGTGCACGTGCTGTGTGTAGTGTACTGCATGACATCATATAGCCCACAGAAATTGGGGGTGAGAGAAAAACCCCATAACTTTTGCTCTGTCCTGTTGCTCACTTCCTGAGTACTGCTTGGTCAAACCCTCATCTTCTCATGGACACAGAGTCCTGGTAGCTGGATTGGTTTGTCCATTCTTTGGGTTCTTTTCCATGAAATAATCTTCTGCAAGATTGCTTTGTACATGGATCAACCCAAACCAGTCAAGCCAGAAACAGCAGCTGAGCTCAAGAAATAACACTCATGTCTTGCTCACTTTTGCATGCCCGAGTCTAGCACAGTTCCTGGTGTGGACAGCCAATGACCATTCTGGGTCTTAGTTCTGCCTTCCTTAGTATCATTTAGGAAAGGGCATCCCTAGATAGCAGAAGCTACTGACAGGAACTGCTGATTTTGGCATACCAGGATGGGGATCATGGCAGGAGGGCTCTGTTCTGAATCAGAGGACTTCCCTACAGGACAAAAATAAACAACCTGGAGAAAACCCAGAAACAGGATGTCAGAGAACAAAGCTCTCTTGACTTCTGTGCCTCAGCCATTGGTAGAATGAAAGGAAGTGTGGAGGGGCTTGTGTCTTTTCTGTTGTTGTCCCCAGAATCAGTATACAAAATATAAAATCAAACACTTCAGTTACTAATTTTGATGACACCTCATCATGGTCTCAGAATCTGACAGGAAAAGGCTGAAAGCAAAGGTTCTTTCTGTGCAATGGGTGTACCAGAGAGACCATTTACTCATTGGTTCCCTTGTTCATCCACTAACTCATACCCGTCATAGTTACTGAATAACCACTTTGAAATTGACACTGCGTGTCTTTGGAATCATTACAGTTAAGCCACAGAAGTGTCATTGATTTTCTTTAATTTTTAAAAAGAATTTATTGAACATGAATATGATGGGTGCCATATATTTATTGCAATCTAAATACAATCTGGATCAATCGGCTTGGGAGGTAAATGGGTTCTGGATATCAGCAAGCCCGACAACAGGAAGAAAAGAGCCCTGGACACAGGGCTGCTGAACACTCCACTGGCCAAAAGAAAGCTGAGGTAAGAAGGCAATACAAGAATGGGCTTGCATCTAGTGTGTGGAAGGAGGTGGGCAGAGCTAGGACAACATCTCAGGAAAGCGCAGAGACTTCTGGCACCAGCAAAGTACTGGACTGGGCAGATTGAAGGCGACTCTCAGAACTCAGGTTTCCCCTCAGGGTTGGGAGATGTTGAGTTGTGACCCTTTAGTACTCAAGGTCATTAGCTCTCAGGACCCTGTTTGTCTGTGTGTGACCCAAGTGTACAGCTCTAGCTTTAAAGTTCAGGCGGCTTAGTCAGATTGTCTCTTCCCTCACCTGTGTCTTCCACATTCCAACACCTGCTCCATGTTCACTGCCTGAACTCCATCAAGCCCGCCCCAAGGACCATGTAAAGCACCATCTGTATCCTGAGAATTTCTCCTTCTAGCTGGTCCATAGCTAATTCATCTGTGGACTCTCATTGATTTACCTCTGTATTCCCTAGCTGTGATTTAAATCCAAAGCCTCTTGGATCTGATTGACTTTTTATTAAAAAAAGTTTTAATTGCTTCTGAACCCCAAAGCAATAGATTGCAAGCTTCTCAGAACAAGCCACTGTGCCGTCGCCTCTCCTCGCCTCCCTGCGTGTGCGGTGAAAGCAGTCTCATGTAACTGGAAACAATTGCCCAGACTCTCAGCATGTCTGGGTTATGTTCCAAAGCTATACAAGCCCCTTATTTCCTAGGGGGTCTTGAAATTTTACAAATGAATGTGTAACTACATCTCAGTAGTACAACATCAGGACAATAATCACAGTCCATTAAATCAAGGCTGTTAGGGAAAGTGAAGCTCCAGGCCTTGGTCGAGTAATCAAGGGACCCAAGGCTATGTGAGCCAGGTCCAGTGACCTTGCCCTGGCCCTGAGAACAAGCTGCAATTGTCCCTTCTATGTGACATGCACATGCTGCTGGCATGAGAGTCCATGCATTCTTCAGCCTGCAGCGAGTGGTGCACAGGGCCCTGCAGTCCCAGGTCCTGTGCAAGGTTAACCAGGTTTCTATAAACATTAACACCCATGGGAACAGCGTGCCGTAATTGTGGAGGAATATGCCCTGGCCTCTAAGTACTTGTCAGTTTACAGAATTCCTTCTAGAGACTCCGGTGCAAATGTAATTTGCAGGGCAATGTTTATAGGAGTCCCAGCTCTGTAAACCGGCTGCCTGGGCTGAGCTGCTGGCTCTATGTCTTATGGGAATGCACCTGCGACAATAGGATGGTGCAGCAGCCAGACGGGGTGGGCTCTCAATGCTTCCAAGCCTTTCTTATCATGGCTTCCCTCTATGGCTCAGTGTATATTTGGTAATCAGAAGAAAAATGTTAAGTTTTGTTAGGGGGAATAAAATCGTTTTGCCCAGTTCTGTTCTCAAAGGCTTTCCTTAGAAATCACAGTAGAGTCTTGGTGAGTTCTTCCATTAAGGATGCTGTGGCCAGAAGCTTGAGGCTATCTGCACCATTAACTAGTTGTGTGACAGTGACCGTGCCACACTCCTGCTATGTGAACAAGCACAGAGGCTGCAGGTTTCTGGCGTTTCCATCTGTTTTAAAATTTCACGACATTGTGCTTCTTTGAGCCTCGGGGATGTGGCTGTCTTGAAAATGAAGAAATGGAGGTTATAGTCTGTGAAGTGGGAAAAGATCCTAAAGATAATCTAGTCATGTTTCATCACTGATAACTCCAGGCCATGAACCACTTCACGAAGACACACAGTTACTTAGAAGGCAGCGATCCGAGTCCTGCTCTTTTGGCTTTCAACCTAAACCCTTTCTATTCTACTCAGACTTTCTGAAACAAGCCCCTTATTATTGCTGGATGGTGTGTTCATGCTTGCTACTACATACGTGTAGTCAGAGAACAATCCTGATGAAGTGATCTCTCTTTTTGCCTATAAATGGGTCCCAAAGATCGAATTCGGGGCATTAGGCTTAGGCAGCAAGTACTTTACCTGAGGAGCCATCTAGATGGTCCTGCCCCTCAGGCTTTTGAAAAGTGACGTGAGCTTAGTTATGAAAAGCATTCACTGCTCTTCCAGAGGACTCAGGTTTCATTCCTAGCACCCATATCAAACAGCTTATAACTGACTGTACCTCTAGTTTCTACATACATGTGGTATGGATAAACTCATAAGGCACCCTTCCATATACTCATGAAGAAAAATAAGTACAGTGGGTTATAGATTTGCACACATACTTCAGTGGGGGAAATTGTGACTGGTCAACTAATACTTGGAATGACACCTATCACTTTTAGTCACCAGACACATATAACTCTCAACAATGCAACTTATGAGACACCGAGTACGTGGAAATGGTGACAAGGGCAGTGTCGAGCAGGCCACTGCAACAACTGGAGGCTTTGCATGAGGCCAGTGAGGATGTAAAAATGGTCCCATCATCTCGTATAACCATCACTGCCTCTTCTTCAATCAGACTCCCACTTGGCATAAGGCCCAGTGGTTTCAGTCCAGGTATCTAGGAAAGACAAGAATCATTCACACGAACACCCAGGTAGCCTCATTGCAGATCAGCTTTAAAGTAGAAGCAACGCCAATCACCAAGCACAGCAACAGACTGTGGCACATCCACGTCGTGAAATTCTGCTTGGGGTTTCTAAAGAGGCTGGGCACTCCTATGTGCAAGGACGAGCTAAGTAGTACCGATGTGTATAGGGTCCTCTGCTGTTGGCATGAAGGTGCCAGGCTATGCTGTGGTACTAGGTAAATTACTTTTGGGAATAGCCTGGGCTCTGGAAAGTGTGCTCTATCTTGATTGTCCTGGTCACACTGGGGCACAGCTGCCAAATCCCATCCATCTTATGAGTAGAATTTATTATAAATTAAAGCTGGAATTTGGTGTAGCCATGTGTGACTTTATGGTTCCTTTTCAGTTCAGTGTCTCAGCTTGTTCATGTAGGCTAGTGTGGTGATGCTCCTTGGGACAAGAAGACCTGGTCTCTTGGGTACCTGCTCACAGGAACACCCCGTCAGACTTGGCTTCAAGCCAGACTGTCTGAATATCCCTCGGAGCAGAGCTGGCACGAAGCCAGGCCTGATATGGACATACCGTTTGGCCATTTTCATCTCTGATGGAAAATTCCAGGTCTGGCGCTACACTAGACGTGTTTATAAATCCGTGCGCTGGCACGCTTTAGATTTGAAACTCAGAAGAGGGTATGGCTCCTTTTAAAGAAAACAGACTCTTTGGAGAGCAGACATCCAAACAGGTTGAAGAGGCCTCTCTGGGGCTTTTGCAGAGGGGGTGCATATTGTGTGTGAGGTAGAACTGAGATCTGAATTGGGGGAAAGAGTCCCGGAGTTTGAAACAGAATTATTCTAGGAGATATTGAAGTCAGAGCGGACCAAGGGAGAGGGTGTTAACTGCAGCCAAGTGGTGATTGGTTTTAAGCTGCAGAAGAAGGAGGCTTTTGACACATAGCAACTGATACGCAGCTAACATACAGCTTTGGGAGTCGTGTGCCAGATGCTCAGGGAGGCAGGGTAAGTAGAAAGACTCTCTGAAGAAGGTTCATTCCAATCTCAAGAAAGTTATGGCTGTAGGTACAGACTCAGCCCTGCCCCATGTTTCCTATGTGCAACTGGAACCTGGAGCGCAGGAAAACTTGGTTTTAGCAATAGGTAGTATAGCTAGAATCTCTCCCAGGTTCTCTGTCCTTGCTGTTATAGCTGTGTTCTCAGTCACACAACTGCATTTGTTTCTCCAGGCACTGACCTTGACTTCCCTCAGGCCAAAGGCATCTCACCAGACCTCAAGACTTTCCTCCCTCCTAGAGAAGAGAAGCAACAGAGGGATTCTATGTGTGTATTAGATGTTTCTATCCTCCAAAATGGAACTCTGGAAGAGTGTGTGTAGCGAATGGGTCCCACTTTCCAATGCAGCCTCAGACCCACAAATAATCGGTGCTCAAAACTTGACCACAGGATGAGATTGGGTGTTGAGTCAGCTGTATCTGAAGTTGACTTTGGCACCATGTGAGTATCAAGAGACAGAGGTCACAGATTGAAGATGCCACTATGAGCCTGTTGAACAAGCTTTGCTGGACTTCGAATCTGATGGCCTTGATCTTGGGTGTCCCAGCTCCCAGAACTGTGAGCACTATTCATGAGCAACCTTGGCCATCAGTTCAATCATGACATTATTCTCTTTCCCATGAATCTGAGTAGTTCACTATTGCTCATTGGTGCAGAAGGAAATATTTGTCCAAACTCTGCTATGTGTATGAGGGACTGGGTTCAGTGTGACCCTAAGATTGCTCTGACCATCTTGCCCCAGACCGAATGTGTAAAGGTGGGAGGTGGGGGGGAGTCACAGTTTCCTAATGACACCTCACTGACAAAACCATCAACTTCCTTTGTTATCATCAAGGATTTCTTAAGAAACCCTACATTTGCCTCTGTCTCTCTGCTTCTTCCAACACAGCTGGCAGAGAATCTGCATTAGCACCTGAGCAGGTGACGTCCCTCACTCTCAGGGCTCATAAGTTGACCCCAACAGCACTCATATCTTGATATTTGGCTATTGCTTTTCAACTTTAACACTGGGCTTCACCCACTGACGGTGTGTCAAATGCTACCTGAGCATGTCTTTGGTCCCATTCCTGGAGGGATAGCAGACTGTCCTTACTCTTTTGGAAATTCTTCTTGGTCCAGTCTCTCTGGGATGAACTCTTTTATACCTGCCCCAGTTGTCTTTCTCCCTCACTTTTATTTTCTGTGGAATTTATCCCTGTTACTCCACATGACCTAGTTCACTTATTTTACTTCTGTGGAATAATATAATATCACGTTGTCAGTGAACCATAATTTAATTGTGCATTCCCCTGCCAAAAGATGCTTGCTCTGTCTGGGTGCTTTACTACGGCAGAAAACGTGACAGTGGGTTTTGTTTCTAATGCCTGTTACCTAGGACACACACAGGGGGAAGTTCTCTAGGGTAAAAAACTAGAAATAAATGTCTTGTGTCATTGGTTGGGCATCATTAGCTTGATGTCAAAATTAATTGCTCCAAATTACACTCCTTCCTGCACTATATAAAAGTTGCTATTTCCCACACTTGATATTATCGTATTATTTAATTCCTTCTAATCTGATTGGCAAAATAGAAAAATCTAATTACTGTTTGCAATTGAGTTTCTCTGATTACTAATGGGCCCAAACATCTTTTTTAATATGTCAATTAACCCTTCGGGTCTTTCGTAAGGAGCTGACTCTTGATGGATTTTGCCCATTTTCCTCTTTGCTTGCTTGTCTTGTATTCTTGTTAAGAACTGTTTTTTAAGTCTTGACTACTAGACACTTAGTGCACCTTTTATCATTGCCATTTCTGCCATTCTTTCAGTGTCACCTGGAATGCATATTCGCTGATATTGGCATGTTGCTTTCTCTTCTAGTTGTTCTAACAATCCCCTTCCCCCACTTCCCCTCTTCCTTTTCCTCCCCACTTGCCCTCCTTTCCCCCCTCCTTTCCCCCTCCTTTTTTTAATGGTTTGTATGTGTTTATTTAGCTTTATCTTCTAACTTATCACTTTCTCCTCTGCCAGCTTTGCATTTCATCTTTCCTCCACCCCTCATTAAAAGGATTATCAACTACATATTATATGCTACTCTAAATGTGAAGGTTTAAGCAATAAATAAAATGGACCAAAAAATAAATAAAACAATAGCAATAAAAGAATATCAAACAAAAACTACACCAAACAAAACCAAAACCTAAGCCAGGTGTGCCAAGGCTTGGGGATGACCCATTCCATCAGATGAAACAGGTTTTGCCTGGAGCAGGTCATGTGCATCCGATTTTTACTGGGTTCATTTCCAACCACCTTTCCAATGTCTATTTCTTGCAGTGCAGAATGTTCACTTGGCTGTGTCCTATAATAATTGTAACGCACTGATCTAATATTCCACTTAGTTTCCTTACTCTTTGTGTAGAGGTGTCTATTTCTCTGTCCTGCCTATCCTTTAAGAAGATTCCTTCATGTGTCTTGTTATTTTTGACTATGAGCTCACGTTTAGCAAAATTTCAGCCTTCAGACTACATCCTGGGTGGGCAGTATCACAAAGTTGCCGATGCAGAACCTTGAGGAGGGCTACCTATCTTCTCAGCTTTTGAAAATGTTCTTCCATCCAAGAAAGTGGTTACTCACATGGTGACTTATACATGATAGAACTTCAGATTCTGTTCCCTGTGCTTCTACACATGGGGTAAGGTATTGAAGGCTTTCAGGTCTAGACTCTGGGCAAGCAAACAGAGACTTGTCTCTTCTGCCTTGGAGTCTCTGCCTATGTTTGTGCTAAACATTGTGACTTAGCTGCAAAGTGAATTACAACCCATTCCCTGTAACATAGGTCAGGTCTATGGCTCTCTGTTGGCTGATTGGCTAAGTGGATTGTCACATTGTCCTCCTAGACTTTGAAAATATCCATTTAAAATGTAAATATGCATATTTTAATTAACACATTTCCCAGCAAATCCGTACCTTTTGGGTAATGAGGCTGAAGGTGGAGAGGCTGAGCTTGCTCAGTCTTGCATCTTGACTGGAATTCCAAAAACGTTCGGTAATAAATACGTAGTATTTTTATGATTGAGGAAAAAAAAACCTCATAAGCAGTTCAGTCACGCAGTTGTGATAACATAGTGTGTTCTGAGAAAGATTATTTAATAATGAGTCAGAGTACTTGACTAGAAAGAAAATACAAATATTTAGAGAAAGATAGAGCTCTCCAAGGCCACAGATGACCAGCCACACCTTAAATTTAAACTCTAATTGTCACATAACACCTTTTCAATTTTCCATTGCTCTGAAGAGACACTGTGACCAAAGAAACTTATAGAAGAAAGAGTTTAAGGGGGCTTT
Source organism: Rattus norvegicus (assembly GCF_021556685.1). Classification (NCBI taxonomy): domain Eukaryota; kingdom Metazoa; phylum Chordata; class Mammalia; order Rodentia; family Muridae; genus Rattus; species Rattus norvegicus. The sequence goes on along the minus strand of NC_141543.1, from coordinate 54,375,731 downwards.
GGTTCCAGAGGGTTAGTCCATCATGGTGGGCAACATGGCAGCAGGCAGGCAGGCAGGCAGGCAGGCAGGCAGGCAGGCAGGCAGGCAGACAGGCAGGCAGGCAGGCAGACAGGCAGGCAGACAGGCAGGCAGGTAGGCAGACAGGCAGGCAGGCAGACAGGCAGGCAGGCAGGCAGGCAGACAGGCAGGCAGGCAGGCAGGCAGACAGGCAGGCAGACAGGCAGACAGGCAGGCAGACAGACAGGCAGGCAGGCAGGCAGGCAGACAGGCAGACAGGCAGGCAGGCAGACAGGCAGGCAGGCAGGCAGACAGGCAGGCAGGCAGACAGGCAGGCAGACAGGCAGGCAGACAGGCAGGCAGGCAGGCAGGCAGGCAGGCAGACAGGCAGGCAGGCAGAAAGGCAGGCAGGCAGGCAGACAGGCAGGCAGGCAGACAGGCAGGCAGGCAGGGAGACATGCAGACAGGCAGGCAGGCAGGCAGGCAGGCAGACAGGCAGGCAGGCAGGCAGGCAGACAGGCAGGCAGACAGGCAGACAGGCAGGCAGACAGACAGGCAGGCAGGCAGGCAGGCAGACAGGCAGGCAGACAGGCAGGCAGGCAGACAGGCAGGCAGGCAGGCAGACAGGCAGGCAGGCAGGCAGACAGGCAGGCAGACAGGCAGGCAGGCAGACAGGCAGGCAGACAGGCAGGCAGGCAGGCAGGCAGGCAGGCAGGCAGGCAGACAGGCAGGCAGGCAGACAGGCAGGCAGACAGGCAGGCAGGCAGACAGGCAGGCAGGCAGGGAGACAGGCAGACAGGCAGGCAGACAGGCAGACAGGCAGGCAGGCAGGCAGGCAGGCAGACAGGCAGGCAGGCAGGGAGACAGGCAGGCAGGCAGGCAGGCAGACAGGCAGGCAGGCAGGCAGGCAGGCAGGCAGGCAGGCAGACAGGCAGGCAGACAGGCAGGCAGACAGGCAGGCAGGCAGGCAGACAGACAGGCAGGCAGGCAGGCAGGCAGACAGGCAGACAGGCAGGCAGGCAGGCAGACAGGCAGGCAGACAGGCAGGCAGGCAGGGAGACAGGCAGACAGGCAGGCAGACAGGCAGGCAGGCAGGCAGGCAGGCAGGCAGACAGACAGGCAGGCAGGCAGGGAGACAGGCAGGCAGGCAGGCAGGCAGGCAGGCAGGCAGACAGGCATGGTGCTGGAGCAGTAGCTGAGATCATATGTCTGATCTACAAGCAGGAGGCAGAAGGAAAGAGTGAGACAGCTGGAATGTCCTGGACTTTTGGAGCCTTGAAACCCACCCGCAGTGACACGTGGCCTTCAACAAAACCATATCTCCCAGTCCTTCCCGAATAGTTCCATCAACTGGGAACCAAGCATTGAAATATATGAGCCCATGAGGGCCATTCCCCTTCAAAGTTCCGTACATGATATAATGCCATCCATATTCTTTATTGACAGGCATAACCTAGACTGCTGAGTCCCAAACCTAACAAAAGGAATACACAGAGTTGGTAGATAGGGCATGGGTATATGAGAGGGATTGTGGAAGAGGTAGACATCTTCAAATAGATAGAAAGTGATTCTGAAAGAGCTGATAAGCCTTTAAAACATGTTTACATCATTATACCTCAACTATATGTTGAGTTTTCAAAAATTTGTCTGAAGGTGTATAATTATATGTATAATTAATGTTTAATTAGCTGAATTATAATTGGTTAATGTGTGTTTTTTAAAATTATTTTACTTTTCTTGTGGCTAATTTATAAAGAATTGTTTTTAATTTTAAGTGAAAATGGGCATTTTACCATAATAAGAAATTATAAAACTTATATGTAAGTTCTAAAAGTCTCTTTAATTTATCTACTAAGTGCTTCAAGCTTTGTCTAACACAAACAAAATTATTTTTAAAATCTCTCTTCCCCCTTACCGCTTGCAAGCAGTCTTTCTCCTACATTCCTTAAATAGATGCCTGAATCTACTGGCCGATCACCTGCCTCATTCTACGACTCACCACCTCCTGAGCTTAAAAGCAGAGCATTCTGAGGGACGTAGTTCCTCAGGACTCATAGGGAGCTGGATCTGGGAGCCTCCTCATGGATGCCCAACTCAGTAGACACTCGAGCCTCTCAGAGACAATGGTGTTGCGTTTTTATAGCTTGTGTCATTCTTCCACAGGCTTTACACCTTCTATCATTACCTACAATAGGTAGTGAAATATGAATGCCCTCTAGAAGGTTGTTATGTATTGTTTAGGGAACACTGATGAAAACCGGGTTCTATTCACATTTGGTAAGCAAGCAAGCAAGCAAGCACAGCTATTGCTAGGATGAGACACATGACTAAGGGGACTCGTATAAAAGAAAACATTTCACTGGGGCTTTCTTATAGTTCAGAGGCTTAGTTCATTGTCATCATGGCAGGAAGCATGGCAGCAGCAGGCAGACATGGCACTGGAGAAGGAGCTGAGAGTTACATCCTGATCCCAAAGCTGAGGGAGAAAAATTAGGCCTAGCGTGGGCTTTTGAAACCTCAAATCCCACCCCTGTTGTCACACTCCCTCCATCAGAGCCACACCTAAGAATCTTAGTTCTATCAAACAGTTCTACTTCCTGCTGACTAAGCTTTCAAACATAGGAGTTCATGGGAACCAATCTTATTCAAACCACCACACAGGTCTTCAGTTGAGTCTGAGATGGGGAAACGGCGGCTGTGGATGGCTGACATATGTCTGGAGATGAGAGGGATCCTGGCGATGCTGAAATGCCCTTCACTCCCTTCCTCTTTCCTGCACTTCTCTTTATTGTGTTGTGTTGGGCTCTTTCCCATGAGATGAGAACCACAACCTCCAGGGGTTCCCTCTCTCCGCTCATCTCAATCTTCATCTATCCTCCATCCCGCACCCCGAACAGACCTCCTAAGATGCTGGCCCTACTTGTGTGCCTTCCTTGCCTGTGTTAGACACAGGCGACTGCTCAACAAAGGCTATCGATTTTCTTTCATCTTTCTATAAAGCCAAGAGCTATATATTTCAGAAAACATTTTTTGTATAGGTTAAGCCATTGCTATTCTCTGTTTGTCTGTCTCTTTCTGTGTGTGTCTGTCTGCCTGCCTGACTTTTTCTGTCTCTGTCTCTTTTTCTGTCTGTCTCTGTCACTGTCTCTGTCTGTCTCTCTGTCTCTGTCTCTGTCTCTCTGTCTCTCTCTGTCTCTCTCTGTCTCTCTATCTACACACACACACACACACACACACTCATCTTTCTTTTCAGTAACATGGTTGATTACTGTAATACTTTCTCAAATAGTCTCTTTACATCCACAGCAACCCTGGGAACTCAAAAGGATTATGGAGTCTGGGACCTTGATTCCTTCCTTGAAGGAAAACCACCCCACCAGACCAGTTCCGTGCTTGTTAGACTGTGTATGAGTAAGAAATCCACTTTTGTTATGTTGATCCATTGACCATTTAGGGATTCATTGGTTCAGCGGCTAGGGTAGCTTCAACGAATATTTTGATGAAATCACAAAGGTCTCTAAAAACAAGAACATTGCTCTGAGCAATGCACAGGGTTTCATGTTCTGGGCTCTGCCTGCATATATTACTGAGTCTCACATCTCTGGCCCTGCTTCCTATGCTCAGGCCAGTCCCTTGCTGCCACACCTTGGCCAGGATGGCATCTTAAACCTGGGATCTGTGCTAGCCTCTTCCATTCCTTGTTCCAAGCCTCGGCTTGGATGCTTCTCTGCAGGGAGACTGTCCTTACCATCTCCTCCTGGAGTGCCTTCTCCTTCCTGACCCATACCATTTACCAGACTTGTTGTGTAATTTAAAAAGAGAGAACCATGTTGGATTGAGTAACAATATACAATAGACTCCGTGATGCAACATACATACCCAACCTGATACTTAACAGATAAGCAAGAACATTTTTGTTTGTTTGATTGTTTCTTGGCTGAAGGCCAACTAGAATAAACGACAGAATGGACTAGCTTCTCCCCCTCCCTCTGCCTCTTGTTCTTTGGTTCTTCTTTGCTGACTCCTGAAGATGTCACCACCCATCCCCATTCTTACTCCCAAAGCCATCTTTTGAACTTCCAAATGTCAAGAAGTTTAAAATAAGAAGAGGACACACTTTCTCAAGCAGATGGCTTCTTCAGAACCACACTGGACCCTAGCGCATGCACATACGCGCACACACACACACACACACACACATACACACACACACAACACACACACATGCACACACAACATACACCACACACACATACACACACACACACACACACACACACACACACACACTTATGTCACACATTCCATAGGCTTCAGGAGCTCAGGAAAGCCACCAAGCTAAGGCCAATCATGTACCAGCAAAAATGGAAAGACAAGTTATGGAATTTCACAAAATAGGGCACAATTTTGCACACATTGTAGTGTTCTTTTGTGGTTGAAGGCTTTGATGTGAGACTGTTCTCTGAGATGATCCCTAGTAGGGTTAGATAAAAGGGGATAATTTCAAAGCAGGAGAGAGTATACGTTCAGATCTCTTGGGTCAGGTGGGAAGAAGACTCTTAGCAAATGGACTATTTTTTAAGCTGGAATGTTGTGTTGAGTGTACTGTGAGATATTCTGATAAGATTTATTTAAAGCACCCTGTGGGAAATACTGATGCAATGGTTGATAATGGTCTGAGGAGATGAGTAGGTAGATAAAAGTGAGATTTCCTGAATGGAAGATGACTTATGACTTGAGTTTGAAGGAGAATAAAGTAGCTGTCGTTTCCCTGTTGAGGTTCCCCTGGGTCTTCTGATTTGGGTGAATTGAACATTCACCAAGGTCTTACTTTTCCTTCCATGATGGGAGTAGCTTCCCCATGCATCCAAATAAGTTCCCATGATGCTTCTGAAGTGCTCTTGGCTCCTACCTGTCACCTGCAGGCTGTGCTGAGGCACCCTCCACGCCCAGCCCATAGTGCATTGGTGTGACTCTCAGAGATGGTCAAGATAATTTGGAAGTACATCAAAGGACTAAGAAGCCTGCAGCTGCTTTGTCCTTTTCCCATCCAGAGAAGCCCTAAAACCACACTCTCTTCTCTCACTGCATCTGAAGGGAACAAAGCTCGCAGGCACAGGTCTACTAAATAAGGGGCTAAGAACATAGAGTACCCAATAGCAAAGAAACCTGAAGTTACAGTCCCCCTCTTGTGTCCCATCCAAGTTCAGATAAATAACCCCCACCCCCGACAGACAATGGAACTTGTTTACTCTCACTTTGCTCTTCTGTGAACTGAGTTGGAGACTTGGGCCCATGCTCACAGTACAAAGGGGACCTGTTTATTTTCATTATTTCTCTCTTGTTGAGTTCCCTGGTTTAGGGCAGTGACTTTCATGCTGTGGGTCTTGGCCCCTTTGGAGTGTCAAATGATCCTTTCAACAGGGAGCAAATATCAGATATCCTCCATATCAAATATTTATGTTACAATTCATAGCAGTAGCAAAATTACATTGCAATTCAATACAGCAGCAGTGAAGTAATTTTACAGTTGGAGGTCACCATAACGTAGGTGTATTAAAGGGTCACAGCATTAGGAAGGTTAAGAACCACTGGTGTAGGGCATCAATAATTCATGAATTCTGTGCCTTCTCATTAATAAGATATTCTTAATAAAGAGATTTCAACATTCCTCTTTGATCTGTCCACTCCCATTTCTTCCCACTCTCACCAGTTTGCCAAAGAGCTTGCTCACCCCACCTCTTCCTGTTCACACCCCTGTAGGAATGCTCTTGGCTTAATGATTTTTTTTAAATGCAATCTTTACCTGTTGCACTGCTTTGTAAGTCATTTAGCTGTGCATCTTTACTTTTTTAAAAATAAGTTTCTTGAAGATGCTTCTGTCCTCACTTTTGTAATTGAAGTAAATCTTTGATAGTGTCTGGAATTATTCCTTTTTTCCAAGCAACCATTCCACATAACCAACAGCACTGAGGGCTCACCCCAGATGCAGCTGTAGAGAGAGAGAGCTTCCCCACACTGCTGCCTGTGGCTCTGTTTCTTGGCTAATGCCTCTGCCAGTAGGATTTACTCAGGGACAATGAGGTAAAAACAAAAACAAACAAGCAAACATCGGATTTTATTAATTGTCTTATGATTTTTTTCAAAATGATCAGTAGAAATCATGACATTTTTGTGTTGCCATTTCTAACTCTTGATAAATGTCCGTTGGTTCTGTCCCTGTTACTATTGTTGCATTCTTACTTTTCCCTCTGCATATATACCTTATCAATTATATAAAAATAATGTATTGCATCAATCCCTTCCCCTATATATGCACACACACACACACACACACACACACACATATCCTACAAGTGTTTAAATGTATTTTTGGTATCTTAATTTTTATTTGGTATGTTGTAGTATTTAAATTTTAATGTGAATGGCTTATTTTGACCATTTCCCTGTATGTTTTATTACAAAAGGATTTCTTTTTCCCTCTGCTCCAAGACTGCAAAGTCCTCATAGGAGTCATGTTTACATTTCCCCCAACTGGGATTCACTCCAACTCTGCCCTCCGGTCAGCCACTTTCTTTCCATTTATTTGGCACAAGGCCATTATAAACTCCCATTTTCTAATGGCATGGTTTGATTTCAGCCCACTCACTGGTCAGTTTGTCTGACCCTACAATGTTGGCAAGGTCATCATGTCTAGGTAAGCTGGCAGACAAACCCATGGGTAGAGATGGTCTCATGACTTTGCATGGATCTTACAACTCTACACATAACGACATGGAATAGGTCACACTGGGCAGGACACTGATAGATACACTGATAGGAATATGGTGACATAAGTTCCAGTATCCTAGAACCCCTTTAATAGCCCATCCTCCTGTCTAAACATAACACCTTCTTGTGTTGATTCAAGTCACATCACATCCATCTCCAAGATGTGCAGTTGTCTCCACTGGATCATGAACATTCCTTCTTCACTTTAGTCCGTGATTGTTTTGATATGTATGCATGTGCATTTAGGGGGCCTTATAAGTGGGCGGACTTCTCCATGATATTTTCAACATGGCAGCAGCTAATATATAGAAAAGTTCTGACATTTGTTTGGATTATATAACAAACAATCTTGATTGTAATAACCATTCCCCAAGTCTTGACTGGTTCAGGAAGAAAATCTGTTCAGATAACCAATGAACCCTGGTATCAGAGTGGACTCTGCCCATCAGTTCCTTCGGTGCCCTCCCATTTCACAGAGACTTAATTTCTTCTACTCAGTCCTCAGTGTCTGGTCACAAATTCGGCAAATGGGACAAGACAAGGGGTAGAACATCCAGGAAGTTGTTTTATGGGCAGAACCTAGAAGATGCTTGAATCTCATTTCTTCCATACCATGGCTCCAGGCTCTATGTCCCACTCTTCCTTAAATATTTACCACAGGTGTTTACACGGAGGATGAAACATAGTATATCTAGGGCTTAGTACTATGTGTGGCTTCAGGCCTACACTGGGGAGTCCAAGAACACATACCCTGCATTGTATGGTTCCATTCTGTATGTATTCTAAGAGTCTGACGAATCCTCTCTAGCAAATTAGAATACTTAATTCAATTAAACATGATTTAATATCTCTTAAAAAAGAAGCACATTATGAGGCTGGAGAGAAGGCCCCGTGGTTAAGAGCACTGGCTGCTCTTGCAAAGAATCTGAGTTCAATTCCCTGCAATCATTGGTGACTCATGCCATCTGTAATGGGATCCAACTCCCTGTTCTGATGTGCATGAAGACTGAGTGCTCATGTACACAAAGTACATGGATAAATAAATAAAATAAAAACCTATACTGACCCTAATCTTTAATTTAATAATATGTATAAATAGTACTTTTCTATTATAAAATTTTCTTGTATCTAGAGTTGACTCAAATCATTTGTGATCCATTATATCTTAGTTTTAAAATTTTTATGGTTTGTAGCTATTGTTGCTTTTATGATGGGGTCTCATCTGTAGCCAAGGCTGATGTCGAGCTCCTGATTCTCCTGCGTCCACCGTCTTAGTGATAGGATTATAGATAGGCCTGTTCCATTGTACCTTGGCACATCGTGCTTTAAATGCTTAATGGAGTCATTAAGGCGGTCATTAATCACAAAATGTGTGCCTACATTAAAGGTGATTGGGGCTAATTATTGTCCTGTTTTTCTACTATCACATGGAGTGAACTGGAAATGAAAACACAGAAGCCATTAATGACTACAAGGACAGCCTGGAGCGACACAGCATGTCTCCTGCATGCCACTGCTACAGAGCTTAGCAGGGGGGCAACTCGTTTTTCCGTGGAGTAGTATCATGTTTGCCATTTTTCTAATAAACGGGTGGAGAGAGGTTAACAGACATGTTAGAAAAACATGTCAAAGAAAAAGGCCGGGAGCGGTGATGTAGCCCTGGGTGAAGTGCTTGCCTAGCAAGGGGCTCAGTCCCCGGCACTGCAGGAGCAAAAACCAACCCAAGATGGCCACACTGTGGATGTGAGTGGCTGACACTCAGCACAAACAAGAGTCATCACCTAAGTGCTTTAGAGTCCCGGGTCCATTTCTTGCTTCTTCCATGACTTTGCTCCTCACTGAATACACATTTAAAGACTTATTTGTTTTGTTAGCCCTTTCAAAGAATTCAGATTTTAGTTTTACTGAACAACTGTTCTACTTTTATTTTCTATTTTATTGATGTCTGCTTTTGTCTTTATTAGTTCTTCCTTTGAGGGTTTGTTTTTCATTTGTTTGTTTTTGTTTTTTCTGTCAGCCACATAAATGCATAACGCTTATGAGTGACACAGGAGGGTTGGCAGAAGGAAGGGTTCACTTTCTGTTTAGGTGAGGGGTCACATAAGCACGTCTAGATAGTATGGTTGCTGGAACTTAAGTGATCTTATAATTTAAATATAAGATATTAATCTATTAAAGGTGTGATGAAACAGCTGTGGAGAAGCCAGGAAGACATCAGGATGATCAAGAGATAAGATAACGAGATGGCGCTCTTCCGTAAGTGCTTACAGAGAACAGAGCCTTTGAACAGCACAGCTCCATTTATTCAGAACACGTTTTACTGCTGATCTGAGAACGGGACAGGCACGCACCACATTTAACGTAGGAGATCAAGTAATAGTTATACAGGGGTCCAGATCTAAAATCTTAAACGCTTTTATCTTGGAAAGTCCACTTGGAAACAGGAAGTGCATATGCAAATGGGAAGTCCCCAGTGCCAACAGAAGCTGATTAGAACTCAGAGGCGTGAGTTTAGGAGGGTGAGTGCCTGAAAAAAGAAAAGAAGGTGGCTTGGAAATATAGAAAGTCATGTGACTGGGCTGGAGAGATGGCTCAGTGGTTAAGAGCACCGACTGCTCTTCCAAAGGACCTGCGTTCAATTCCCAGCAACCACATGGTGACTTACAACCATCTGTAATGGGGTCCGATGCCCTCTTCTGGTGTGTCCAAAGATAGTGACAGTGTACTCACATACATGAAATAAATAAATAAATAAGTAAGTAAATAAATAAATAAATAAATAAATCTTTAAAGAAAAGTCGTGTGACTAAGGAAGTCCTGGATGGAAGGTGGGGGTTGAAGATCACCGTCCCTGCAGTCATCTGTTGGCAAAAGGGTCAAGTTTAGCAAATTAAGGTCAGGTAGATATCGTGGGATTTGGCTCTGTTGATGATTTTAAAGCCATGCCCCAAATCTGCCGACTCAGCTTGCTGGTGTAGTAACTCTACCCTGCTATCAGGGTCCTGAGATGTAGAAAAGGCTTAACAGTTTAAACACACATTTCAATTCTAACGTAGCAGTGGTCACTGATAATTTCTGCAGTACGTAGTATAGGTTTCTTTTAGGAGACTTAAGATATTTGATTAGCTTACTATTTTGGATTTTTAGATTTAGGAATGTTTAGTATTGATTACATATGTGTTTGGTCTCTTAAATTTTCAAAGTGCTTGATGCAATTAATTATATTAAAATTATGATTATAATTTGAGATATTTAAGGGAATGAAAACCTATTTTTATTAATTATTCATATGCATTCCAACTTCTTTCCCTAACTTCCAAGATGCATGCCACTTCCCTACCTCTTGGTCCCCTAGGTTCGTGTGTGTGTGTGTGTGTGTGTGTGTGTGTGTGTGTGAGTTGTATGTGTGTGTGTGTGAGAGTGTGTGAGAGAGAGAGAATGTGTGTATGAGTGTGTGAGTGTGTGTGAGTGTGTGTGTGAGAGTTGTGTGAGTGTGTTTGTGTGTTGTGTGTGAGAGTGTGTGTGAGAGAGAGAATGTGTGTATGAGTGTGTGAGTGTGTGTGAGTGTGTGCATGTGTGTGTGTGTGTGTGAGAGAGAGAGAGAAAGAGAGAGAGAGAGAGAGAGAGAGAGAGAGAGAGAGAGAGAGAATCCATTAACTCCTATCTGTGTATCTGTGTTGCCCTTGTCCATACACTCCTGGGTATGAGGGCATACACCAGAGTGTGGCTGTCCTTTGGGACCACACCCTTCAAGACAACTGCTTTCTCTTCCTCAGAAGCCATCACTTATCCCTAGCTCATGTTTGAGGAAATTTACTTAGTTACAACTTGTAACTGCTAGTAAGTATTCAGGGGACTATTGATAAAACTAAATTTTTTATTAATCTGAAATTGAATAAACATATGTATTGTATTGTTATGATTGTTGGATTTAGTGGCTGAAGAGAGGTTCAGTGGTTAAGGGCTGTCCCTGCAGTTCCAGAGGACTTGAGTTCCATTCTCTCCCAGCATCCATGCTGGCCAGGTGACTCAACAGCCTGAACTCCAGCTCAAATGAGGGAATCTCGCACCCTCATTTGGCCTCAGTAGCCACCCACATATATGTACGCAATGCCCTGCCTCACCTCACAAATACACATAAATAATAGCAATTTACAAGCAATCACCAGATTCAAAAACAGAATTTAGTCTCTCCATGTAACTTTGGAACATGGAAAAAATATGTTTCAGAATCTATAAACTTTCAAAGCATTTAGTTTTTCATTAACGTTCAGTAATGTGCAGCTCTCAGTACGTCAAGCTATGTGCACAACTCCCTTCACTGTCTAGCCTTTGGAGTTGAATCCTCAGTTTATTTTACTGCAGACTCTGTGGCTCCATGGCCTCCCCCTGACTATGGCCCCTCTGTGTTTCTCTGTCTCTTAGAGAGGCAGCGCTTTTCTTACTGTTTCTTTCAGAGCTCTGCACAGCATCTTGATTCTGTGGGTTCTTAGCGGCGGCTACGCTCTTAACCAGCAGCCTACGTGCACTCTAGATTTTCTGAGACTCCCACTCCATCTTTATCCACACTTCCCTTTAGTTCCTGGCTTCAGAAGGATTTCCTGTCAGAGGCCTCCCTTTCCAAGGAAGAGGACAGAAGCAAACTGACAACAACAACAACAACAGCAACAACAATAAATGACGATGCTCTTCAGAAGGTGCGCTGGACCCTGGAACTCCTGCACTACTGACTTTGTGATCCTCACTCTTCTAAGTTGTATTCTGTGTGTGGAGTTCCTCCGCCTCCCCCTGCCCCACTGAAGAAGATCCTGCACTTAGGTTTTCTGCTTAGAACGTAGATAGCCCCTAAATGTCACGCCACAGCTCCCGTGCTGTCCCTGTCAAAAGTTAGAATCTATGTGTCTCTCTTACCAGTCAAGAGCTTCAGACTTCATTTGCCATTCATTTTCTTCCTCTGAGCCTTCCAGGCTCACCCACCCTTTGCCTCCTGGGCTACACACTCTGTCAAGGCAGCTGTGCGTGCAGCCCAAGTCATTTGTAGAAGGCAATACATGCCGTGATGTTCAGAGTTCAGACACCATTCCGAGAGGAGACCATCACCTTCTCTTTTCTCTTCCTAATTCTCTCTTCCTTAGTCACTCTCATTGGTTGAGAGTTACCCTGAGTCTGTTGTACACTCATCAACATTGGTCTGCTTGTCCTCCATAACCATGGCTTATTTGATAGACTAATGATGACACACTGTCTTGGTTTAAGTACACAGTTGGGATTTCTAATAATGTCATCTTATTATTTGTTCATAGGATATACATAGGATAGGGGTTAGAGTGAAACATCTTCCTTCCTAGCTCTTGTTTCATCGGAATATTTTGTCCTTGAGGTTACTTTTTAAATACAACTTTATTTTGTTTACATTAGATTTATGCCAAGCATGTATATCCCTGTTTTATCCCAAACAGTGACTCACTTTGCAATCTTACCTGGTAACTGATGATGCTGAAATTTTCCGTGTGAAATTTCAGAGTAAGATCATGGCTGCCTTTGCTCCAAGGACAGCTGTCTCCCAGTCCAGATGCCCATGTCTTCTTTTCTTACTTTTAGTTTTGAAAATTTCAGCTGATTGAAGCTTGTTGGGGTATAGGAGTGGGGAAACATTTAGCCTCACTGTTTTTCCATTTCTTAGCCAGCTTTCCTTACATCTCTGTGAAGCAATGCCACTTGTCTGTGGATTAGCAATGATGAATTTCTAACTGTAAGTACCAGTGCACTTGGGTTTGTTCAGTCTTGGTTTTATGTTTTCTTCTCAATGTTGTCTATTGTACTATTAATATGATTCTATTAAAAAGGTGAAGACTATGTGTCCCCTAACAAGGCCACACCTTTTAATCCTTTCTAGACAGTCTCATCAGCTGAGAACCAAGTATTCAAAGCATGAGCTTCTGGGGACAATGCTCATTCAACGACAGCTGGCCAAGTGCCCCTCTAGAAGCCCATGGTGACATGACAGCTTTGCTCAGCACTCTGATGGTGGAGGTTGGACACTGAGCACTGGCAGACATTGTTATAGTCGGGACTGGTGACCACTTTCCCCAAATCAGTCCTGAGATTCAGGATTTTCTGTTGCCTGAAGGTCAGGTTAGCATCTCAGTTGCAACCTGGCAGTTCATTGTCACCTTGTGGTATTTTAGAAAACTGAGATCCTGATTGCCAGAGGCAGAAGATGCCCTGAGAACAAAGAGAGGCAGATGGTAAAGTTGTAAAGTGAAACCACTGAGGGCTTACATCTCAGAGTCCCTACACATCAAAACAGGAAGAAAGTGTTTATGTGTTTTAGTGAATGAAGGTGAAGGCCAGATCCCTCTGAACTGAACCTGGCCTTCCTCACAAATTATTAACACATGCCAATTAAGAGACAGTCTTGGAGACAGGGAGAGCAGGGATTTCCCAGTCCATGAGCTGATTAGTGATTTTCTCAGTCACCTGTGCTTGTGATGCCTCCATGCTCAGCTGCTGGGGAACACAAATGTCATACCAATATGGCTGCTGTCATGTCAAACTTAGTCTGTCCCACGTGAAGAGTTCTGTGGGCTGTAGGAAGTGAGACAGGTGATACTTAGAGGTGAGCCTGTCTGTGATAAAATGGTTCCTTCTGGGCTGCATGAGCTGACTAGGTTATCCCCTTTTTCTTGTTGGCATGGTAACTTCTTTGCCAGGAAAACTATGTCCTCACTGAAGTAGAGAGAGGACATCTCGCCTAGCATTAGGCTCTCTCCCCAGCTCGGTCTATATTTTTAACAATTGCTCTTCAACGCACAAAACATGATGTTCATGACTAAGTATTTGCACATTACAGTGGCTGACTCTGTGGTACAAAGTATCCTCACACTGCGGTGCAAACCCCACCTCCATACATCTCCACAACGTTTTCTTCTATCTTCCCAAGTTAAACTCCACTATCAGTTAACATCTTCTCAACCCCATTTCTTCCTAGCTCCTGGTGCCAACCTTTAATTTTTCTATCTGTGACCTTGATATGCTCGCAATTTCATGTGCATGCAACCCCATAGGATTTCTCTTCTTGTAATGGACTCAGCTTACTCAGCACGAGTTCCTCCTATGTCAGTTCATCCAATGTTATAGCAGATGTCAGAATTCCGTTCTTTTCCAATGCTCCGTGTGTGTGTGTGTGTGTGTGTGTGTGTGTGTGAATACATTGAATTCCTTTTTCCATTTAACTATTGATGAAAATTGTCCTGTAAGTTTTTTTAAGAGATAGAATCTGCCTTCATTTCCAGTGTTTGCTGTGTTGAACTTGCAACCATTTGAGCATTATTCTAGGCTGGTGGTTTCCAACCTTAAGCATGCTCCAGAATTTCCTAGAAGGTTTACAAAGTACAAATTGCTGGTTCTTTTCTCCAGTGTTTCTGATTCAATAGCCCCCACTGGGCTTCTGGTTTGGCCACATCCAACAGGATCATAGGTGCTGCTGCTGTTGCTAGCACAAGCTCACACTTGGAGAAATGCTGCCAGAACTCCTTTCCAAGAGCAACTAGCTACAGACCGAAGAACAGCTACCCGCCACATGCTTTCCTGTGAGGACAAGCCACTTACAGTCCCTGGCCAGGTGCTGCCCTAAAGGGTGTCCATGTAATAGCTGGCTACTGACCTCCAAAGGCAAGCTAGGTCAACCCCTCAGGAAATTGAATGAGCAATGTGGAGGTAAGATGTATGTATGAATGGATGGCCAGGCAGAGTTGGGGCTGTGATGTCAGCTGTAGACTTAGGGGCTGAAGACAAGGGAGTCAGGGGTAGAAGAAACAGAGTGAACTTTTGTCCAGAAGGGGACACCATCATCCCCCCACTTTTGTAAGACTCCCCCAAACTTTTTGCTTCCTTCCTGCCTACTGAGTCCATCCTGCTGTCAGAAAGAATTGGCCCCTGGGCTTGAATTTCAGTGAAGCCATGAAGAGAAAATGCACCATGAAATTATATGGCTCCTGCAAAGAGACGGCCATCTGCTTCTTCTTTGGGCTTTTTCCCTCCATGCAGTATTAAAGCATCCTGATCTGGGGCTCACTCCACTTCCTGCTAATATTGTCCACATTAACAAGTCCTCATTTAAATAAAGCACAATGCAGCATTTTAGGTGCTGGTGAGGTCCCTAAGGCATTTGCGGGCTCTCTACCATTTTCTAACATTAGTATTAATAATTTGTTAGATTCCCTCTAAGTCCCCTCATCTTATGGTGGATAGCAATGAAGAGCCTCCCACTTCAGCTCTTGTTGGCTGTGTGTATAGAGGTTTCTGAGCAGCAATTTGAATTAAGAGCAGGATTTAAAGTAGCCTTTGCCCTTTTTCTCTTTTCTCTCATTCTGCGCTGTGTGTGCTCTCACTTTAACTCTTTTTTCGTTGAGGAATAGGATGAAAAAAATGTCAATTAGTAACAGGCAAATTAGCGAGAACCAATGTTTTCCATGAATTATTCTAAAAATAAATTTTATGTTAGGCTGAAGAGATTTTTATCTCACATCTGAGGAAGCCCAGCCGTGACTACCATGTCAAAAACGGGACATTTGGTTCCATTTCTGAAGAGGTACTCTCAAGGTGGACTTGGGAAGGGGCCCTGTTACAAAGTTCAGCCCACATGATAGGAAACTCTCACCCAGCCTGTGTCTTGTTTCCAGACCTCAGGCCTGTCCAGTTTTCCCCAGGGAACCAGCTCACTGTCGCTAACGTTTCACGGATAAGCGGAAACGTGAGACTGTCTAGGCGAGGACACCTGATATCCTTCCAAGCACAGCTCTGTCTGTGACCTGGCTTCCTCTGCGTGTTCACTGGGATCCTTGCCCACTTCCCGTATTCCAAGAATCCAAAATGTCTCTTTGTCACCGGAGGGGCAGAGGCGTTCATCCCTTGACTTGTTTCTCCTTATTTTGAATGCAACTATGTCTGTCCCTCAGCTGCAGCTTTGACGTCTGATGCCCTCCCTCCTCTTGGTCAAGCACAGGCCAAAGGCACCTAACTGCAAGCTCAGAAACAAACACATTAGTGTATAATTTTTACTGTGGAAGATTACAGTTGTTCTATTTTGTTAGCTGTTGTTCTAATGTTTTACTTACTCTGCTTGAAGATCCAGCTTTGTGGAAGGGCAGTGTATATAGGCAGAAGGCTGTGTGGACAGAGGGCTTCATATTGTCTACAGTTTCAGGATTTTAGAAGTGAGTGGCTGCGTTTTAGGTTAGAAGCCAGGCCATTGTCACAGCCCATTTTGACTAGGGTGTAAGTGCTGACCAGACTTCTAAACTCTCTTCTGCTATCTGGGCCTGCATCCTCTAGTCCCATCCTGGGAAGAAGCAGGTGCTGGTATTTAGGGAAGTGTGCTAGGTCTGTGTTTGGCCAAACAAGTAGGCCCTTGTAGGCTAACCAGTTGATTGTGAAATTAACCATGGGAATTTATACACGGAAGGCCTGAACCCCGCCCCCAGGAATTCTTATTTAATTGGTCTTGGGTGTGGCAGAGGTTTCCGCCCCATGAACTCCCAAGGGGATTCTAATGTTCAGCAACACTGAGGAGCTGTGTTTCTAAGCACCAGGGTTACACGAGTAAACAGCCCATAGCATGGGAGACCCTGTACCTAACATGCTTTTCCAGAGACTGAAGGAAGCAAAACAGAGATTAATTAACACACAGATGTCCTTGAGGGGGGTGGAAGTCGGGGAGTGTCTCTGAAGTGAGATCCAAGATCAAGGGAGGAGGAAGAGAGAGTGTGCATGGATTTGAGTGGCACAGAGACTAATAAATCCTTATTTATAAGCATTGGGTCCCGTCCCAAAGGAAAACTTCCAGGAAACTCGAGATCTCTCTTACTTCACATACACGGCATATTTGGAAGGAGGAGTTGCTGTCTGGCATACTATCCGGGGTGCGCAAGGTGGGTGAGGCTAGGCGTTGCACAGAACCACCCCCCGCTGGGGAGGGAGACACACAAGCAAGCCACAGCTTCCTGAAGATGCCACTGCAGGGACTTGGGACTCCTCTGTGCAACAGTAGCAAAGCTGAAGCCCCAAACTGCACGTTGTCATCCCACTACAGAGGGTCTGCACACAGACCATGCAAGGACAGATGGCTGTCCCTCCACAGCTGGTGCAAAAGGGTCACAGAGAAAAACAAGGCCGGGCCTAGTTTCTTACAGACATTGGCAGAAGATTGTCACTCTTCTGGTATTGAGAAGGAATACGAAATGGCTGCAAAAACTCAGGGCCTGTCTGTCTGCCTGTCTGTCTCTATCTATCTATCTATCTATCTATCTATCTATCTATCTATCTATCTATCTATCTATTGATATATCTATAATCTAGCTATATCTAGCATCTATCTCTGTTCACTGTCTGTCATCTGCCTATTTGCTATTTCCATGTTAAGTTAGTGCCTCCTATTTTTATCACCCATGAACCTATGTTGATTTATTATTGATTGAAGTTCATTCCGGTTTGCTAGGGTTAGCTGAGCAATCTTCTCCTCATCCAGAGTCCAGTCCATGTGACAGTGCACACAACACTGCATTTCATTACACATCTTTTGTCTCAGATTATATCTTTGTATAGACTATACATGGTCTATACAAATTTATTACATTAGTATGCTGGCCTCTGGACAGAATGTGGATCTAAACCCTCTCTTCATTAAGACCCTGGGTTAGGCATGGGGAGTGGCCTGGTGATAGAACATTTGGCTGGCATAAGCAAGACCCTAGATTCTGTCTTCAGTTCAAAGAATATAAAAGTGATGATGATGATGATGATGATGATGATGATGATGATGATGATGATAATAATAATAATAATAATAAATGCAAAACCTAGTCAGGATCCTGTTGGAGGCGTACTGGCTCACCCTGAAGATGAGTCCAGATGATTGTCAGTCTCTCTGAAGAGGGATTTTAGAGCATTGTGCTTTATAGCTCTCTTCTCTGTCTTAAGACAGAGGGTGGGCCTGGAAGCCCCAGGGGTGGGCAGAATGGAGTAGTATTCCCTAGATCCCAGTTTCCTCCTTTGTGGAGTAACAACACTGCCACCTACCTTATACATGCTGTGAACTGTCCGGTGATTTGAATAGCCTTCTGGGCTGAGTCCAGAGGATACTGCAGGCTCTGATATGGCAGCTGAAGAAGAAAGGTGGTCTTAAAAGAAAGAAGTTGGAGATGTCCTCAGATAACCACCAGTGGGAGATTGCATTTACCTGCACTGGGGAGATGGGGGCCAGTGGGATTTTTCAGGAACCCTCTGAAGAACATGCAGCATTTGGCAAGACCTTTGTCAGGGGTAGTTGGCTGCAGGCTAGTCAGTGCGAGGAAAAAGCCACTGGCAAGATCCAGGCTCTCTTCCTCTCTTTGCCTTCTCTTGCTTCAAGCTTGTAGGAGGGAAAATTAGCATGCAGGGAGAAAATGCACTTCATTCTGCCTGCCATCAAAAGGCTACACCAGGTATAGACTTAAGAAAAGAGACTCATTGATGAGCCAAGCTGAGAATTTTAATTATTACATAGACCCAGAGATTTAATTACTGCACTGAGCCTATGGTTTGTCATCAGAAATAAGAACAGTTTTGTTATAGACTGAAAGTGACCATGGAAGTCACAGGAGCTGCCCTAGTTCCCATGCATGGAAGGAAAAGCACACTTCAGAGGGTGAGCCGCTTGGGTGTTGCTGGGTGGGGATCTCTGTTCTAATACTAACAGTTTCTCTCTGGATCCCGAAAGCCTGCTTATTCAGTTTACAGACCAGAAGACCAGGTACTCATAGGGTAGAGTGGGGTCAGATAGGGTCAGTGGGGGGAGCTGTTCAGGACTGATGGACAGGATATGATTGTACTTCACATGGTAGCAGGGTATTGGGATTGTCTGAGGGTTTCTAGTGCTGTAATGAAACACTGTGACCAAAGGGCAAGATGGTTTATTTGGCTTATATATCCGTATTATGGTTCATCATTGAAGGAAGTCAGGACAGGAGCTCAAACGGGGCAGGAACCTGGAGACAGAAGCTGGTGCCGAGGCCACAGAGGGATGCTGCTTACTGGCTGGCTCTGCATAGCTTGCTCACTCAGCCCGATTTCCTATAGGCCACAGGACCACTAGCCCCAAGATAGCACCATCCACAATGGGCTGGGCCCTTCCTCATCAATCGCTAATGAAGAAAATGCCCTACACTCATGGAATCCTGCTAAAGATGGGGAGGGAGGATTGTAGGAGTCAGAGGGGTCAAGGACACCTCAAGAAAATCAACAAAGCTGGACTCATAGGGGCTCACTGCGACTGAGCTGACAATCAGGGAGCCTGATTGAGTCTATCCCAGGTTCTCTGTACATATGTTCCAGTTCTGTAACTTGGTGTTTTTGTGGGATTCCTAACAGAGTGTACAGGGCCTGCTTCTGATGCTTTTGCCTGCTTTGGAGACCCTTGCCCTTATACTAGGTTGCCTTGTCCAGCCTTGATATGAGGGAGGTGCCAAATCTTGTGGCAAATTGACATGCCATATTTGGTTGATATCCTTGGGGGGCCAGCCCTTTTCTGATGAGAAAAGGAGGAGTGGATGAAGAGGGAGAAGGTGGTAGAGAGGGACTGGGAGGAAAAGAGGGAGGGGAGATTGTAGCTGGGATATAATATGTGAGAGAATAAATTAATAAAGAAAATGTTCAAAAGAAAGGAAAAATGAATGAATGAATGAATGAATGAATGAATGAATGAATGAGAGGGAGAGGGATACTCCAACATATAACAAAGACACATGCTCCACGATGTTCATAGCAGCCTTATTTATAATAGCCAGAAGCTGGAAAGAACCCAGATGCCCTTCAACAGAGGAATGCATACAGAAAATGTGGTACATCTACACAATGGAATATTACTCAGCTATCAAAAACAATGACTTTATGAAATTCGTAGGCAAATGGTTGGAACTGGAAAATATCATCCTGAGTGAGGTGACCCAATCACAGAAAAACACACATGGTATGCACTCATTGATAAGTGGATATTAGCCCAAATGCTCGAATTACCCTAGATGCCTAGAACAAATGAAACTCAAGACGGATGATCAAAATGTGAATGCGTCACTCCTTCTTTAAAAGGGGAACAAGAATACCCTTGGGAGGGAATAGGGAGGCAAAGTTTAAAACAGAGGCAGAAGGAACACCCATTCAGAGCCTGCCCCACATGTGGCCCATACATATATAGCCACCCAATTAGATAAGATGGATGAAGCAAAGAAGTGCAGGCCGACAGGAACTGGATGTAGATCTCTCCCGAGAGACACAGCCAGAATACAGCAAATACAGAGGCGAATGCCAGCAGCAAACCACTGAAATGAGAATAGGACCCCTGTTGAAGGAATCAGAGAAAGGACTGGAAGAGCTTGAAGGGGCTCGAGACCCTATATGAACAACAATACCAAGCAACCAGAGCTTCCAGGGACTAAGCCACTAACCAAAGACATGTATACATGGACTGACCCTGGGCTCCAACCTCATAGGTAGCAATGAATAGCCTAGTAAGAGCACCAGTGGAAGGGGAAGCCCTTGGTCCTGCCAAGACTGAACTCCCAGTGAATGTGATTGTTGGGAGGGCTGTAATGGGGGAAGGATAGGGAGGGGAACACCAATATAGAAGGGGATGGGGAGGGGTTAGGGGGATGTTGGCCTGGAAACTGGAAAGGGGAATAACAATCGAAATGTAAATAAGAAATACTCAAGTTAATAAAGATAAAAAAAAAAAAGAGAGAGAGAGAGAAAAAAGAAGTGTCATATACACTTGCCCACAGCCTGATCTTATGGAGATATTTTCTCAACTGAAGTTCCCTCCTCACAAATGACTGTAGTTTGTGTGACATTGACACAAAACTCTCCAACATAGGGATGGAGTCACTGTGGAGACAGCAGGCAGGTCTCTAGAGTGTTCACCAAAAGAGAGCAAGGTGCCTGGAAAGACACGAGATGCCTAACATTTAGCCTGTTGCTTATAGGAGTCCATCACTATTACTAAGGTTGTGGAATGTTACTCAGCCGGGCCTCTGAGATCCCACAGGGGCACATTTCCTTCCAGTTCTGTGTTCAGTGATGTCAATATGGCAGTCTGAATTCATCCATGTTGGGGATGTTAGACCAAAACCAACAAACAAACAGCTTAGTGCTGTATAAAATGGTCCTCTGACACATAGTTCAGTGATATACCCATATCCCTGGGAGAAAAGGTGCTACTGTCCCTGCTGTGGGTTCCTCACCTGTCTGCCTTACTATAGCATAAGCCAGACTCACAGGAGCGAGGAGAGGAGATAGATGAAGCTGCAGAAGACAGTGGCAAGAAGTAAGTTCAGCTGAGCTGAGGGACATGATAAGCTCTACTTCAAGGGGGCTCAGACATTCTTGGTTCATTCTGGTGGTTGTAGGGGGATTAAACCTTAGCTTGAGTAAGGACACCTTAGCACCAGGAACAATAAGAGGCTAATGTTTCTGTCACTTGGCTCCTCTACATATTGATGCCTTGTAAGAATACAGAAGTGCAGCAGTGACCTCTACAGTGTCCCAGAGTCTGGTGTATATAAAAGAGTGAGACTCACGACCTTGAACTTCCTTGTTATAAGCATGGAGTTATTCAGACTTCTCTGATCAGAAAACCTGAAGTAAAACACCCACTCAAATCTGTGGTTTTTTTTTTTTTTAAATGAAAACCTGATGCCACAAATGGAAAATTCTACACCATGATATCTTGTTATGGGAACAAAGCTGTTAAAAAATATTGCATAAAAGAACAAAAAGACACATTGGAAAGCAGACAGCATCTTCCACAAGTGGTGCTGGTCAAGTGGGATAGTTACATGCAGAAGAATGAAATTAGGTCTTTATCTCTCACTCTGCACAAAACACAACTGCAAATGGATCAAGGACCTCAGCGTAAGTCCTGATACCCTAAATCTGATAGAAAAGTAAGTAGGGAACACGCTGGAATTCATTGGCATAGGAAAGAAGTTTCTGGACAGTCATTAAGACCAACAATTAATAAACAGGACTCATAAAACTAAAACCTTCGATCGAGCAAAGAACACTATCATTCTATTAGCTATATATCCAATAGAGGGTTAGCATCTAGAATACACATGAATTAAAAAGACAAACATTAACATCAGGAAAATAAAAACCTAATTAGAAGATGAGGCATGAAAATAAAGTTTTCAGAAGACCAAGTTCATATGGCTGAGAAACATTTAAAACAATGTTCAGCATCTTTAATCATCAGGAACAAACTAAAGGTACTATGAGATTTCATTTTACCCTAGTTGGATGGCCGTGGCAAAAAAAGAAACGCAGACAAATACTAGTGTGGATGTGGGAAAGGGAAACACTGCTGGTGAGAGTGCAAACTAGTTCAAACACTGGACATCAGTGCGGAGGTTCCTGACAAAGCGGCCATATGTCTACCTCACCATCCAGCTGCCACTCTACCTCAAAGACTGTATCCTTCTACAGTAGGAGCTGTTCATTCATGCACATTCCTGTCCTAGTCTAACAGCCAGGGGATGGGAACAGCCCAGATGTTCATCAACTCATGAAAGGACAAGTGAAACGTGGTTCATTTACACAGTGGAGTATGATTCAGCTAGTAAGAAAAATGCAAATAAACAATCGAGTCGAGCTGGAGACAATCATTCTGATTGAGATAACTTAGACCTAGAAAGGTAAGTGCTACATGATCTGTAGGTATTAGTTTTGAAGTTTCGGATATTCACACTTCATTTGGAATACCCACAGAGCTCAGCAAACTAGTAAGATGGCATGAGCCAGGGGTGAAGGAAAGAAAATCAGAATGCACTGCTATAAAGAGTTAACAGGTAATTATGAAACAGAAAGGGTTAAATTTGGGTGGGAGAGGAGAGGGTATGGTATTGCAGGGGGTGAGAGAGGGATAAATTATATTCAAGACCTTTTGAAAATGTAATACAGAAACTTGCTACTGTAGAAGTGCACACACACACACAAACACACACACATAGATACACACTCAGACATAAACACACACTCACACATACACACACTTAGACACAGTCACACACAGTCACATACACATACAAACTCACTCTCTCAATACACACTTATTCATACACATTCACAAACACTCATATAGACACTCAAACATACACTCTCATACATAGTCACACACATACACTCATATACACATACACATACATACATACTCACTCTCTTACACACACATAATACTCATTCACAAATACACACACACACTTGCACATACACATTCACACACACACAGTCACACACAGTCACATACACATAGAAAACTCAACTCACTCTCACACACACTCATTCATACACACTTACACACACTCATACAGAAGCTCAAACATATACTTTCATACATAGTCACACACGTACACTCATACACACATACATAGTCTCTCTCTCTCTCTCTCACACACACACACACACACACACATACATACATACTCACTCACACATACACACACACTCGCACACGGAGATAAAACAAGTTACCCAGCAATGCCCATACTAGACACAAGATGGTAACAAAAAGCTCAGTGCTGGGAATGGGAATGCATTGCTTCATTTGGAGCTGTTGACCAGTGAGTTCCTATAACCCAACCCCAATCTTTACTGGCTATTGCCCAGTCTCTTGGTTCCCTTCCAGAACTCAGCCAGGAGACCCTACTGATGAAGACACTGTGTACTTGAGTTGTAGAACATAGAGAAATCAAACTGATCCTGACCTGGAATCTCAGGGATTTTCAGGGAAGATGGGGTGGGAAGACTGTACAGAGGAGATGGTTGGCTACAAGAAGACAGCGTTTTCTGAACACAGCAGGCAGTTGCACAAAACTCACCGTGGGTTTGACAGCATCTACAAGACCTATGCAAGCCAAAGTCAGACAAAATCCCAGCATGGAGGAGGAGGGAAGCACAAAGTCCTCTGTAGTGTAGGGTCCATGATATCCAGAACTAAATAGTATGCAAAAGCAAAGAGTGTTTTATTCTGCAGAAGTCCAACATGCTGGGGTCTCCCATTACCAAATGGGAGCCCCAATGAGTTCCAAGGCCCCATTTAAAGCACATTAGGGGAATACCAGGGAGGGGTAGGTGACCTCAATTTTAATCTTTGGCTCTATCTCTAGAACCATTGCTGGGGTATGGGGGCCTGGTAACTGTTGCTGGGGAAATCTGAAAACAGCTGCTGACCATTGTCCTTGCCTCAGATCAGATGGTGGGGTAGCTTCTGAGGCCTGGACTTGGCTGGACTTGGCCAGTTCTTGGACACAGATTTAGGCCTAGTCTCCTGAACTGCCATTTTGAAGCCTGTCATAGAGTCATTCTAGCCTGTCTCAGTGGGGTTCACTACAAGTTCCTGCCTTGGCTTCTGTAGTTCAACCAATTTATGTTTATTGCCAACTAGCTTACAAATAAGTGAGACTTTGGCTTTGACAATTACGGGGGTCACCCCTAATCTCCTTTTCTTTTTTTCTTTTTTTTTTTTTTTTGGTTCTTTTTTTTCGGAGCTGGGGACCGAACCCAGGGCCTTGCGCTTCCTAGGTAAGCGCTCTACCACTGAGCTAAATCCCCAGCCCCTAATCTCCTTTTCTAATGGTGACCTGGCTACCCCCACAGTGGCGTACCTCAGGTACTTGCTGGTTTTCCTGACCCTGTGCTCACAGTTTCTCTCCCCTCCTGGCAGCTTCCTCCTCTTCTTTTCTTCTTTTTATTTTTCCCACCTGATCTCTCCTTTCTCCTTTCTCTTCTCCACCCCCAGCCAGGTAACTCAAAACCTACACACCTCTAATCCCTCCAGTAATTGGCTGTAGCCAAATTTATTTAACCAATAGTTTTAACTTAAGGAACAAGGTTTGCACAACAAAAGCTTGTAAATGTGAGAATTTACTCATAGGCCTAGACCTTCCCTTCTGGTACAGAATTTAGCACTGCAATGCATAGCAACAGACCAAACCTCAACAGACTTTCCTCAGTGAAGGACAATAATCTTTATTCTAAATGAACCCTCTCCTACCCCTGAGATGTTTTGGTTAGTTTTATCATAGCAACAGAAAGTTGCATAGGACAAAGGCTATTTGGAATATTTGTGTGTGTATAATGGCATATCTGATGACCGGGACTCAAAATTAAACATGAATCTCATGTAAGTTTCATGTATGACTTGCCCAAGAGAAATTGTATATAATATTCTTAACAATTTTATTTCAGGCACCAACATTTTGTGGTATGAGAAAATTTCAATTGTGGTGTCCTGTCTAGTTTTAAGAACTTTAAGCTTTGGAACAGTCTGGGTTTTAGATATCCAAATCAAGGAATCATATCCTGCATTTGGCCTAGGACAAATACCTACAGGATGTGAACTCAGGCCCATATGCTGCAAGAAATGGTCACATCTTTTTTCTGAACGAAGTGCCTCCTGGGTTATGACAGAAGTCTTGGAGTGGCATTGCAGGCAGGATGCTGTTTTTCCTAACAAGGTACACTCCTGCTTGATACTGGCAAATGCTAGGTGACTGCCTGGGTATTTGCTGAGCTCAGCATCTTATCCTCCACGTCCTGCTTCAGGCCTCTATTCTCAGGCTGCACTGTAGATCTTAATCCACTGAATTGTACAGATGCCAGGATTGCTCTCCATCAGCCTGCACATCTGGTTAGATTCATGTTCTCGAGAGTGACTTGTGTATCTCCAACATCTGTCAGCCCTATCTACTCTTCAATTGCTCTTGGGGCATTTGGAGGGGAAGCTTGCACCGAGACTCGCACACTTGCACGGAAACAGCATCACAAGCTAAAGCACATTCAGAGAGTTGTTAAAGTTAGTGGGGTTGGTTTTTTTTTTTTTTAAATATTTATTGCCAAGCTGTTGAGTGATCATAAAATAAGCGTCCAGCTGATGGCTCTCTTTGGTCTTGTGCTGCCATATGTCTTTTTGCTGGAGTGTATGGTGCCTGTTAGGGCTCAAAACATCGGAAGAAGTTGAGGGGAGGGTAAAACAGGAGGGCACCAGGTCCCCCGAGACCACTGACTTACTTGATGCAAACACCTGTCTTATTTTATGTAGACTGCCTCATGAGTGTTATAGTTAAAAACAAAACAAGGCAGGGGTTGTTATACCTGCAGCCACAAAGCATCAGAAGGCTCCAAATAGAGCCTTCCAAAGATTAGCTTTGATGTGTAGGATGTGGAGAACTGGGATTCTTCCAAAGCCCACTATGGGCACTGGTCTTGTTTAACTTTCTTTCTATCTATCTATCTATCTATCTATCTATCTATCTATCTATCTATCTATCTATCTATCTATTTTAAATGACTCAGACAAGCAAGCAGCATGGAAACTTTAAACTAGCAGATGGCCAAGAGATAACCAGAAAGTATTCTGTCATGTTGATGGGCTAATTTGTAGGAAGACCTTAGAGGCTAAGTTCATGGGCAAGAACATGGCAGACTTGGTAATGAACTGAGGCAGAGCCAGGGACAGAAGACTGACTTTTCTGGGCTGAGGCTTCAGGGGAGTAAGTTTCTGAGTGCTGTCAGAACTACCTGGAATATCTTGTACAGCACTGGATGACCATGGGTGACAAGATTGAGACTGACTACTGTTGCCTGAGAGATCTTCGTGTCTCCAGGCTACTTTCTCTTTTTCAGTGATGACCAGTGGTTTCTGGCAATCTTAACCAGTGATTTCATGGCAATCCCAGGTTAGTGAGATGCTAATTCGCATCTGTGCCTCTAACAGTTTCTGAAGAACTCTTCCACCAGCATGATGTGGGAGATTGGGTTTTCACCCACACAGACTCTACTTCCTCCTTTGCTTCATAGACATTCTTCATTCTTATGCCACCATGACCTGGCTACTTTTCCCAGTCCTGACCTCTGCTTCCTTGTGTGAGCATTACCTGGTGTGAACTCCCTGGTCTGTGGGGTTGGTCACAGCTCTCTCTGTGAGGTGATCTCCTAGGTGTTAGCTCCATCTTGCCCCTGCATCTCAGAAGACACACATAGTAAGTGAGGTCATGGTGGGTACATGTTGGTTGAACCTGCTCATGCTTTGCCTTGACCCCCACTTACCCTTCACACCTCAGATGTTAGAAGTTGAGTGAATCTGGTTGGCTCAAACCCACTCTGAACACTAGGGTGATGGATCCTATTTGGCTTTTAGTGTCTGGCTGCTCCTTAGTTTGGTAATGGACCTTTCATTTTATGGCAAGGAGCTCTTTGAAGACTTCTCCAAGTACTTCTGTGACATTTCTTAAAGGTGCTTGTTATAGTTTGGTTGTAAAATGTCCCCCTTAGCCTCATGTGTTTGAACACCTGGTCTTCAGCTGGTGACAATGTTTTGAGATGTTATGGAAACTGAGACAGAGAGCCTAGCTGGCAGCTGTAGGTCATTGCCAGGACCATCAGAGTTACAGCCAAGCACTCATTTCTGGCCTTTTCCTCTCTGTTTCCTGATCTGTCAAGATGTGAAGAATCTTTGCAGCAAGCTCCCATCATCAAGGACTACAATGTTTGGCCTGTTGTCCCTTCTCTTCCACAAAGGGACTGTAGCCTTTGTCATGAGTCCACATTATCCCCTCTTTCTTAAGTTGTTTCTGTCAGAGATTTTGTCACAGTGACAAGAAAGTAAGCAACTCAAATAGACAGAATGTGGCTCTCCTCACAAGAGAGGGGGAGGCTTTAAAGGAAGCTGATAAGGAAATAAGCAGAGCAGAAAGATGGGGTAGAAACTAGGTGATGTCATGCATCCTCGAGGCACGCTAGACGTCAGTCTGGACTCTTTATATGGGTGAACAACATAAATTTGTAACTAACTTTCAAAAACAACAATGTTATATGATTCATCCAAACATATAAGCAATACAAATATTCCCGGAGATGATCTAAGATTACATCCCTTTTGTGCACACACAAGTTCCTTATTTTGTCCCTGGATCACTCCAGCAGCTATGAGGCTGGGTCCTCTGACCTGAGTCTAGTCTCTCATTGGCACTTGTGAAAGATGTTACCTATGCTCAGTCACCATGCGTCTGTCTCCTTTCACCTTTCAGGGTAGCTCTCCCACTTGGCTCTATTCCTGAATTCTTTCTCCTCCCGGATGTCCCACCTCCCATTTCCTGCTAAGCCATAGGATATAGGTTTTTTTAATTGACAGGCGACAATTGACATCCATACAATACACAAGATATTCTCTCTATGGCCAGTCAATGGACTTTCTGCTTGGATTCCACACCCCACCTCTAGTCTTTCTCCTCCTCCCCTCCCTCCCCAAACACATTTCAGCCTAGGCCATTTTGGGGAAATCTCAGGTTGAGGCAGATCCCCTACTCTTATAAATCCCTGTCTCTCTTGAAGTGTGCCATGGAAATCATGATGAATTATATTTTAATTGTGTCTCACCTAGAAAGTCTATCTCATTAGATATAGTGGACTAAGGCAGTGTAGGGTCCATACAGGAAAGAAGACAGAACTGTTGAATGACAACATTTCTTTTCAGAGCTAATCATGCAAGCCAAAGTGAAGAATAAAAGTATGTAAGAGAGTCCAGATGAAGATTTATCCAAGCTGATGTTGTTAGCTCCCCTCCCCCATGTGCCCCTGCATATTCTGTAGCAGAATTTCATTTGCCAGACGGTTTGTCTGACCTCAGTTTAATTCTAACACACTCCATGTTCAAGAGAAGTTACTGGCTTCATCCCTGACAAAGGAAAACATTACATCCAGACACAAACACAGCTTACCAAACTCCTGGCTTTGAGGACTGTCAGATGTTTGACCCAGCTCTCTTTGGAACTGAAGAAGGCCGAGTCCAAAGGCCTTTTCCGCTCAGCTTTGTTTCCTAGTCATCCCTCGTATATATCCTCAGGGGAAAGGCAACTTCCTTCGAACCCCACAAGTTGTCTTAGACAGTGAACAGGTTTCCAATCCCACCTAAGGAGCTGAATGTAAATGGCCATGGAAACGCCCCAGCCTAGGTTTTTCTTACAATCAACAAGCACAGGCAGTTTAGAGGGAAATGTTCTCAGGAACAAACCACAGTGGGACTTCTGCAGATCCGAAGACCCTTTGCTTGTCTCAAGACAGTAGCTGCAGAATTGTTCAATACTTTGGTGGGCTTTGGGACTTCAGGGAACCCCAATATATACTCAGCTACATAAGTCAAATCCCCAACTTGTTCAACAGGCAGGCTGTGAAGCTGTAGGGCTAGCCATGCTCAGTACTCCTTAGTGTGATTCTTCTGGAATTCATAGAGATCCTGGTCAAGGTCTGCTATGCCTTCTCCTTCATCCTCCACAACACCAGAAGCCACCTGGAGTAGTCCCTGAGGATGTAAATCCTCAGAAGCAATGCTACCTACTCCACAGTGGCCTATCTCATTATCCCTACACTTTAAGCTCACAGGACTTTCTGTCTTTCCTCATAGCTATTTGGGACTGTGACACTTTGCCTAACCTCTAAACTAGGGGACGAAGAAGTCCTAGCTGCTTTCTAATGGTGCTATCACACCCCCAGCCCCAGTTCCTTCTATGTCTGCTTCTCCCCAGGACTCCTAAGGGACAGACAACGAGTTTAGCTATAAGCCCTTGTATCCCTCTGAGTTTGAGCTTTAGGGTAATTTCTAGATAATTGCTAAGGTAACTGTTTGACTTCACCCTTTCTCTGCAGCCCAGTAAAATCCTAAATTAATTTCATTTCGATTCTCACATTTGCCACCACTCAGTTAAACCTAATCTTATTAATGGGAACTCTGACGGCTGATTGGATCTTGACTTAACCAGGAAAACAAGACAACTGATATTCTTGTGTTTTCGTTGATACTTTTTATATTTCCCAGACCTTAAGAAAACATAGGGAGAAGGCAGGACAAAGGCATGGCTCTCTAAAATTGAACTGCAGTAGAATGTGGCTGAGGCCGGGGGCTTTAGGAGGGAGAATCAGACCTCATGAGCGAGAGAAAAGAAAATATCCTTTGCTCTTTTGGGCAGAGTATAAGGTTGGAAAACCCTAAATCTAGGTGTTGAAAATCAGCTATTTCCTGTAATCTACACCAGTCCATACTTTTGGGGGAAAAAAAAGCATTCTTTCAGTTACAGAAGTAACATATTCATTGTGGAGAAAATATCAGAAAACCAGAAGAACTAAAATTTCCCATAGATTTATCTCCATAGGTAAACATGGAGACTAGTTTCCATGCAGCTCTAAGACTCCAATTTACCCATAGCATCTTTCATGTTTCCTCTCTACTTCCTTTCAAAAACTGGAGCTGAAATCACACAGCTTTGTAAAGTTTTCAGGTCAGGATTGCTTCCTTTCTTTGTTGTTGTGCGATAGGGCCACCACATAGCACAGGTTGACCTCAAACTCACCATGCCCCTGCCTCTGCTTCCTAACAGCTGGGATTACAGCAAGCTCACCCAGGCTTGGATTCTGGGAACTTTTCTTCCTTCCTTCCTTCCTCCCCCGTACCCCCTCCCCCTCCCCCCTCTCTCTCATTTAATATAGGACAACGTTTAATTGGGGCTGCCTTACAGGTTCAGAGATTCAGTCCATTATGTTCCAAGGTGGGAACATGGCAGCATCCAGGCAGGCAATGCTGTATGTAGGAGGATGAGAGTTCTACATCTTCTTCTGAAGGCTGCTAGCAGAATTGTGGCTTCCGGGCAGCTAGGATGAGGGTTTTAAAGCCCACACCCACAGTGACACACCTACTCCAATACTGCCACACAAAAAATAAGGAACGCTTCACTAATTTGCGTGTCAGCCTTGCACAGAGGCCATGCTAGTCTTCTCTGTATCGTTCCAGTTTTAGTACATGCGCCGCCAAGCGAGCGCCAGGGAGCTTTTCTTAAACAGGGGCTGAAGAGGCGTCTCAGTGGCTCTGAGTGCTTGCTGCACTTCAGGGGATGGGGAGTGCGGGTTCCAGCACTCACAACGAGAGGCCTAATAGCCACTAATAACGCCGGTTCAGGGAGATCCGACACTATTTTTTGAGAAGCAGCCCTCTCACATGAATATAATTAAAATATTAATCAATCTTTTAAAACAAGAAAGTGCTATTTGCTAGCAGAGTTCTAAGCTCGCCGTAAGTAACAAATGTTTTTATAAGTCAACATCCTTGAAGTCTTTTGCTAGTCCATTTCTGGCTTTCTGGTGCTCTGCAGTGTAGAACTCCTGAAAATGTCGGTGGATGTAGGTGCTTCGCCTAACTCCGTGGAAGATGAAAGCCAAGAGACATGTAGTAAGGCTCGACTGTTTCCTCAGACACATTCTTAATTTAAGTCAGAAATTCAAACAGGTAGGTGTAAAAATAGTTTTAATTCAGTGGCTTTATTTGATTACAGAGAAGGTTGACTATCTCCAAATCCAAATATTGCTATTTGTACCCCTGCTCTCCATTTATCAATAGTAAAGTGTAGTTTTAAAATTCATTATCTATTAATTTAATTTTTCTATAGTGAACACAAATGTCAATTAGCTTTAGAGATGGGGCTATGTCTCAGTAAATCCATTCCAAATTGACAGGCGGAAAATGAAAAATGCACTTAACACGGTTGTTTCACCGTTGCGGCTCAGCCTAGAAGAGAAAACGCAGGTTAACCAGGAGGTAGACAAAACCAACACACGCCTGCTTTGCTGTAAAGGACTGGATGACTGGGGGAAACCACGGGCATAGCCTTTCTCTTCTTTCACACAGCATGCCACTCATCTCAATTACTAACAAGTATGCACTTTAGGTAAAACATACAACTTTCCCACTAAGCTCCTGGCAATGTACTTAAATACACTGCCACGCTATTAGCCGAACTACCAGTATGTTTTCTTGGCATGATTAACATTGGGGAGATTTTTTAATTTCGAGAGTATTTTGAATTCTCTTCCTCCTCTTCCTCCTCTTCCTCCTCTTCCTCCTCTTCCTCCTCTTCCCCCTCCTCTCCTCCCCTTCTCCTTCCTCCTCCCCCCCTTTCCCCTTTCTCCCCCCTTCCTCCCTCCCCTTCTTTCTTCTTTTTGGATTTTGAGAAAATGGATCTTATACTTTAGAAATGATTTTTCTTGGTTTTCGCTTTTTCCTTATTTTACACTTATTGCTCCTTTCTGCTCTCTTATTTATTGAGCTCTCAAATCCTTCCTAGAGCTCCATGTGGGGGCTTTCTCTCGTGCAAGACTTCCACAGCCCTTGATTTGACCTCTGTCCTGGGTGCTTCACATACCTGCACTTTCTTCTAGTGGTTTTTTCAAAATTCCTCTTCGTCCCTGAGACCTACCTGTCGCCAACGGTAAGTGCCCTGTCATAAGCCATCTCTTTTCTTTCCCTCTGCTTCCCTGGATCTCTCCCTTTGATTGGCACATACTTGCTTCTGAGTGAACAACATAGATTACCTATTTCCTGTTACTCCCAGCAGCCTATGAATTCCATGGCAGCAGAGATTTTAATATACTTCGTTCACCACTTTTGGCTCACAGGAGGGGTTGGGTGAGTACACGTCTAGTGTACATATGAAATGGTTCAGGAACCTCAGAGTCTTGGCTCCTCCACTAAGAACAATCTTATGCCCTCCACTTTTAACTACATGTTTTACCTGGTTCTGAGACATGCCTAAGAGTCTTCCATTGTTTCCGGGGCTGGCAAGAGCTATGAAAGGATAAGGATCCCAAAAACCCGAGCCTTTCCTGCAGGGGACAGTAGAACTCGGATTGCTTCAATTGAATATATGCAAGGTTAAAGAAAAGTTTAGGGAAAACCAGGCTGGAGAGAGGGATCGCTGGCTAAGAGCGTTTGCTGCTCTTGCAGAGGACCCAAGTTCAGTTCACAGCACCCAATCCAGGAAACTCACACCACCAGCTCCAAGGGATCTGACAGACTCCTCTATCTTCTAAGAGTTCCCAACACACATGCACGCACTCACACCCCTACCTAAATTTATTTTTTAAAAGTTTAGGGGGAAGATGTCAAAATAGAAAGTTAAAGCACCATTCAATTTTATATAGTAGCTTTTCCTCAAGGGCCTATGGGACATATTCTTCTATGTGTCGTTTGTATGTCTGTGTATGAATAAAACACAGAAAATCCCTAGGTTGTGGTGATCAGGCACTGAGTTTGGGGGTGTTTATTATACAGCTCTTTGGGCAGCTAACTGATACAGGATAATCAGAGGAAAACAAGATCTTGAACCGATTGCCAGGTGAGTGATGTATCAGGAATCAACAGAGGCTGCAGAGCTCGCTAGGACTCTCCAGAAGCCAAAAGGAAGAAGCTGCTTTCACCTGGGCTGACTAGACGTTGGATCCAAGGCTTACAATGTGAACTGTTGGTGGGAAGGGAGAGGAATGCGGGCAACTGCATTACGGCCCCGGTCCTTGCGACTCCACACGGGCTTTGCTCTGTAGCCGTGCAGTTGCCTTCTCGCCTCAGTGTGAGTTGACCTAGAGATGCAATGCTAAGCTATAGCATGCCATTGCTGAGTTTCTGCATGAAGAGGGTGCGCTCGCATGCTTCCTGTTAAATTTCTGGTGGGAAGGGTCTGATATTGAAATAGGACACATTTGCTTCTTGGCCAAGTAGGAAGCCAAGAGATGTCGCAGCATGGAAATACAACTAAGTTCTTCCAACTCACAGATGTCTCAGAACGGGTGTTTGTTTTCAGTCACTGAAATCATGGTTAGTTTGTTACACAGCATTACTTTAGCTGCTGACTGCTACAAGAAGGATGACCCAGAAAGGAGAGAACAGAGTTTCTTTTGGTGTGCTCATGACGCCTATTCTTGGAGTCTCTTCTGAGTAGAAGTATTTGATGTGCTTATTTTCTTTATCATTGAGAAGATTTAAGGCCTTCTGGTAATCTATTGAAAGCACAAATTTTCAGTCCAGTTGTCAAGGTTACTAAATCAGGCACCCTGGGGGTAGAGGCCCAGGTATTTGTTTTATCACGTGACTCCAGAATCTACCAGAGAGGTAAAGCTAGTGGGCTCTCTACAACAGTTACCTCAGGGGCATTTCAGGACACAGACCACACTCACCTCTCATGCTCTGCTTTAACTGGTCTAAGTTGAGATCCTGGTTTTCTACTTGGTTCAATGCCTGTTCAGGTGATTCTGAAAACGGTCAAAGGTGAAGTCCATAGTAAGTTTCTGGTGGAAGCTGGGTATGAAGACAGTTTTGTAATAATAATAATAATAATAGTCGTGACCCTTGAGGCAACTGAAGTGAGAATTTGGCCCATTCATTCCATCACACTCATCCATCTAAACATCATTCATGCCTTTAATATGACATATTTAACTTTCTTTTCTTTTCTTTTTTTTTTTTTTTTTTTTTTTTTGGAGCTGGGGACCGAACCCAGGGCCTTGCGCATGCTAGGCAAGCGCTCTACCACTGAGCTAAATCCCCAACCCCCATATTTAACTTTCTGATGTGTCTTACCATATATTGCTCTAGTGGCCTCGAATACCTCCCCCTATGTAGTTGCCTTGTCAACCATTATTTCAGCGTCAAACCCCTTTTTTGTCCTTACAGTCTAGTATGTTGACTGCCATCACATGCAGATTCTGTTCTCTATGAGAGCTGGTAATCGTTTTCTCATATGCAGGAAACCAGGAACATCCATTTAGTCTTCATCTCTAGGAGCATCTAAACCTTGGTGCACAGAGGGAGAGCTTCAGGTACACAGTGGAGTGATGCATTCATCCCACGGCTTCTGTTTACGGCTGTCTCTGTCAGCTTGGTATTGCTGTGGCTGTTCATAAGGGGACCAGTTTATTTTGGCTCTGGGTTATAGAATTTTAAAGTTCAAGGCCAGTGGGTTTGGTGCTTTGGGGGCCTGTGGTGAGGTAGGGATGATTGTGTGGTGGAGTGCAGCTTCTCATCTCAGGGTGTCTAGAGAGGTATGTGTGCTCATGTGAGCCTGCATGTGCCTGTGTATTTTGTACCCCTGTAGGGATTCCCCTGTGACCTAACTCGTATCTACAATGCTTCCTCTCTTAGAGTTCCCACCATCTCCTAACGGTATGTTAGGCTAGGACCATGCTGTGACACATGGCCCCACAGGTGTGGTTTAGATCCGAACTGCAGCAATGGGCTGTCCATCTGATCAATGTTCTATGTATATATTTTATTACTGATTCCTCCCATATCCAAATACCCCATTAAAAGGAGCCTGGGTCAAGGCTCTCTTGACCATCCTTCATTCTGCTTATCTCTCTCTCCCTTCCATCAACTGCCACCTGTGATGCCCACTGATGGATTCCTAAGTCTTTCAGTCAGTCCTTTCTGCAGGCTTTGGGCTGAGTTTCTAATGGCTGACTAAAGAGATGGTTCTCAGGGATTCTAAGAACAAGAAATCCCCCCCGTGTCTGAAGGCCTACCTCTGCTTTTCTGATTTCCAATACTCTCGTCAGAAGCACTACCACCTGGTTGGTGACTCTAAGCACCTGGTTCCCCCAACAATGGCTCTTCGGCCTCCTTCCATGAGCTTGTATCAAAGCTCTACCTGCATTCTTGTCACTGCTGATCAAGTCTTTACTGAGATCCATGTTTCTTGTAGCAGGTTGGGACCCAACCCCTTTTACCCTGTCTTCAGCCTTTTTCACTCTCCCCATTAGCAGAATTACCCTATTGGAGGAAACTGCGGGCCCAATGGTTTTCTTCCTTAGAACCTCTCAGTCTGTGTTAGGTCCTCCTCCTTTGGGGTGGTCATGGAAAATGGAGTGACCCTTGCCATTGGTCATCTCGGCCCAATCTGTGTGACAGATGCTACTTGCCCTTGTTGGGTTGCCTATTTCATCAGCCTCTCAGGCTAGAAGCCCCCAGGGTTTTGGGTAAGAACACCTGAGAAAGGTCATCTTTCTGACCCCAATTATTCTGTAAGCTCCTGAAGGGCAAAGGTTAACTCTTTGCTTTAACTACACTTCTCTGCTGCACTTAGCATAAAGCCAGGTAACAGGAGTCCCCCCTGCAAAGCCTTCCAGATGAGTGGGCCTGGGAAAGACAAACAGAAGAATATCTCAGTCAGTGTAGCCGGGCTGCTTTCAGGCGGCTGAGGCCCAGGGAAGAAACACAGTGCTGAAGGCTCACACTGCTCAGAGAAGCCACCGGTTCCAGTACTATGCAACACATGTTCTACTCACCAAATGGTGGGCTTTTTCTTCCCACGGGGACTGGTTTGGACCAGAACAGGCTGTGCTAATGGGAAGACTCCTTGATGTTCATGCTCTTGTGTTTCCGGCCATTGAAGCATCCGATTACCAGGCTCCCTCCTCGCTCTTCGTTGCTCATGATTCTCATATGTTCGGGGGTCTGTTTTCAAGTCCCCCACCCGTAGCCTCTGCTCTGCACAGCTATAAAAAAAAAAAACCAACAACAACAACGGAGAGCCTTTCATCTCGTCGCCAGCAACAGTCTTGCTTCCTTGATCACTGGGCTCGCTGGTCTCTGAACTGAGGCCAAACTGTCTGTCTACACGGGATCCCTCCTCTCCCCAGCAGCGATCAGTCTCCCAGGTGTGGTGGATGATTAGCGCAGAGGAAGGAGCCATGTACACTGTGATTAGCACGGCAATAATGGTGAGGTTAATAAGAAGAAGAATCCGGTGCTGACAGCGCACGTGGGCTTGCACAGACCCAAGGACGAGCCTGTGCAGCCCAGATGCCGAGTTTTCCTTCTTTCTGCAGCAATAGTCTGTATTGTAAGAGTGAGCATTCTGTGTGGAACCCCTGGAAAACTAGGGACACATAAGGGAGGTCAATATACATTAACCACAATTCTGCAGTGCACGGACAAGCGCTGCTAATACTTTTGGCTTTTATTCTCTCCCTTCAAACACAGATTTAGGGAGTTGAAGAGATGGCTCAGTGGCTAAGAACATAACATGTTTTTATCATAACAGCAGACATCAAATTAAGGCATTATTTGATTATTATTATTTAAATATATTGGCTATAGGCATCTTTCACTATACATATATATTAAAATATTCAAGTGGTTTGCGAAGGGATGCATTTCATAATTTCATAATGTGCCATCATAAGGACCTTCTTACAAGACTTCACCCTGTGGCTTGTTTTAAGGGAGTTCCACATCCATGATAAGTAGTTTACAATGACCTGTAATTCAGCTCTGGGAGATCTGATGGCTTTTTCTAGCATTCTCTGGCACCTGCACATACATGGCACATGCATGACACACTTAATACATACATATATATATATATATATATATATATATATATATATATCTCACTGGGAAGAGAGAATTTCAGTTGAAGAATTGCCTCCATCAGTATCAGTGAAGGCATGTCTGTGGAATGTTTTCCTTTTTGTTATTTTTATTTTTACATTATAATTACAACATTTATCCCTTCTCATTATTCCCTTTAAACCCTCCCATATGCCCTCCCTGTTCTCCTTCAGACACAAGGCCTCATTTATCACTCTTTGTTATTGCATACATATGTATGTCTATGTGTATATTACTCATTGACATAGAAGAGCCCAGCTCACTGTGGGCGGCGCCATCCTTAGGCTGGTGGGCCTCCGCTATATAAGAGAAATAGTCGTGCAACTCAGTATACAATGTTCATCCATGGTCTCTGCTTCAGTTCCTTCCTATCTCCAAGTCCCTGCTAGAGTTCCTGCCTCCAGTTCCCTTACTGATGGATTACAAAGTATAAGATGAAATTAACCCTTTCATTCTCAGACTAGTTTTGGTTAGTGTTTTTATAACAACAGACTTTAAATTAAGGAATTATTTAAATATATTGGCTATAGATGTCTCTCTCTCTATATCTTTGATTATGCAAAGTAATGTGTTTCATAATCCCATAATGTGCCATCACAAGGACTCTCTTACAAGACTTCAGCTTGTGGCTTATTTGACGCTGTACAGAAATGTATATCCAGTGATGAGTCAGGCTGTTTATTAGTGAGTATGTCTGTGTGCTGGAGCTGAGCTTTATCCTTAGGAAAATAGTCTAGGCTATGGGGCAAGGGACAGAACAAGGCCAGGTGGCCACAGACACAGACATCTATCAAGAGCAGAGCTAATGAAGTGCACTTTCCCACATCCTTAAGTCGCACCGCTAGGTAAAAAAGGACAGGTAAGCAGAGCCTATGGCTCTTGGTGTGGCTACAGGAGAATGGGCCAATAGGCAGGCTTTCCCTTTTCTTGACTATATGACTTTGTGTTACTTATATATCTTCCTGGGACTTGGATATCATGTACAGAAAATGAAGAGTCCTAATGGACTCTAGAAGACTCTAGAAGGTTTATTCTCTCTCTCTCTCTCTCTCTCTCTCTCTCTCTGTGAGTGTGTGTGTGTGTGTGTGTGTGTGTGTAATGTGAATTTATGCACACTTGTTGGGGTATAGTTAGGGGTGCATTTGTATATGAAAATATGTTCATCTGTGCAAATACATGGGGGCGGGGGTCAGAAGTCTACACTGAATATCTTCCTCCATTACTTCTCAGTCTTATCTTTGGATGGAGGGTCTCTCAATGAACCTGGATCTCTTTGCTTTGTCTGGACTGGTTGGCCAATGAGCCTCTGGAGCTACCTGTCTTCCTGTTACCCCCCATGCTGGAGTTGCATAAAAGCGCCACACCTGGCTTTTATGTGGGTGCTGGAGGTCAGACCTCAGGTCTGCATGCTCGAAATGGCAAGGCTGTCACCCTGCCCTGCACCGTGTCCCCAGGCTGTGCGTTCATTCTCACCATTTCTCTATGTCCATGTTTTGCATATCGTTAATGGATTTTAATAAAATGTTCTCTCTCTTGTGCTCCAGGATGGATCTAAGTCATAGCCCACTGGTAAGTATCCTAAGTAACTCACTTGTGCATCATGGGGTTATTGAAACAGTCGCTGTGGAAAAAGGTTGGTGCAAAAACAACATCCCCATTTCTGTGCAGATAGAAAACGCTCCCCGAGGCATCACCCTGCCTCCCTGCCAGCCTGACCTTTGTTGCCCTTCCAAAAGCATGCCCCGACCTTGCGAGAATGATCAGCACCTGCTCTACTCCCTGAGGCTGACTACTAATTCCTTGGTGCGAGTTGATCTCTAAAACCAAATTTCTGTCCAGATATAGACATGTCGATGATACCCTCATTGCAAACTAGAAAAAAGTAGCAACAACCGTGAAGTAAGGAGTCTTTTATTTATGTGTTTATGTATGTTGCCTATGTGAGTGTTTTGTCTGCATCTGCACACCATAAGGGTGTTGGATTCCACCGGACTATAGTTACAGATGCTGAGAGCTGCCACGTGGGTGCTAGGATTTGAACTCAGGACCTCTGGAAGAACAGCCATCACTCATAACTGCTGAGCCATCTCTCCCGCCCTGTAGTGAGGGGGAGGTTTAACTGAAAACCCAGGATGGCAAAGGATTCTAGAATGTGAACCAGCGAGTCCTATCAAGCCACACCATCAGGCTTTTTGTTCTGGCTGTAGGAAGACAACGGGGCTTTTGCATCTCCTTCCTTTCTCTCCCCCCACCATCCCCACCCCGAGAGTAGACTGGGCCAAATAGCACTTGGTTCCATAGCTGAGACTTCATCCCGTGAAGCCGCTGTGGAAACGTAGGAAGGTTGCAAAGATGGACGCTGCCCATGGCTGGGAGAAGAGTCTTTCAGTTCAGAATGAAGTTCACAGGCGTGTCCACTGGGCTATGCAGATATATGTAAATATACTGGCTTTTAGAGCCC
Source organism: Rattus norvegicus (assembly GCF_021556685.1). Classification (NCBI taxonomy): domain Eukaryota; kingdom Metazoa; phylum Chordata; class Mammalia; order Rodentia; family Muridae; genus Rattus; species Rattus norvegicus. Next base: position 54,336,207 of record NC_141543.1, on the reverse strand, counting down.
CACTGAAGTATCTACTTGGCCCTCAAACTCACGCTCCTATCGCGTGGCTAGCTGCCAAATTGGCACTTCGCATTGCTGCCCGGATAGTGCTTAAGGAACCCTTTCCTCCCTTTTCTTTTTCAAGTTGATGAGTGCTGGCTTGTATTTGCACACTAAGGCTCAACATCTTGCGGTAACAGCCTTTCTGGCTGCATTCCCACAGCCCTTGCTTGGCGGAGACAGGGAGTTCTTGTGGCCAGGAAGGCCTGGGAACACACGCAGAAGCTTAAGTGCATAATTTGGACTTTGACTCCAGGTGAGGCAGGTGACTTTGGAGGTCAGGCGAGGATGAAGGGTACATGCGAACGAACTGCGCCGTGGCTCTTTCTTCTACTACTGTTTTTATGGAGAAGTCCAGATGGAAGACGCATGCGCCAGTGTTAGCTGCTTAAATAATGCTTACGTTAGCCGTCCGTTTGGTCGCCTCGGCATCAACTCATCCACAAATTCCCACTTCATGTTTATTGTCTGCCCAACATTTTCAGAGTTCCGTTTGGTTTTAAAGATACAAAGATGACTAATATTTGGCCTCTCCTTTCAAAACACTCACTTAAAAGAGATGCGGTGGTCTAAAGTAGGGTCTTGCTATATAAATAGTCTGGCATCAAATTATAATCCTTCCGTCTCCCCCCTCCCACCCCCGCCAGATGCTGTGATTATAAGCATTGTCACACCACACCTGGAGGCTAAAAAAAAAAAATTTTTTTTTTTTTTTTGCCTGAATGCGATTGTTTTTGTGTAGTCTGAATACACAGAACATCTTTCTGATGGATAAAGCCTGTTTGGCTGAGGAGGCGAACACAGTTTTGAAGTTATAATTACCCATGCAACATCGTCTCTTAAGGGAGCAAACCCTCCAGCATCTTCCTCAGGAAGTCTTTCCTTACCTCCTTGGAGGTTTGACATTTGTCCAGATGATTTGGTGACCTGGCGGGGAAGACAATGGATGACAGGTGACATTTGTGTTGTTAAGGGGCAGACACAAAAACATAGTCATGCCCATAGCTCCAGGTTTTCTTCCACACTCAGTCCAGTCTGCCCCGCTAAAGGACAATATCCACAGCGCTGTGCAGAGAAAACTCAGGTTAAGGGTCTGTGGGACTCCTGGGTAGGTCAATCAAGTAACAGGAATCTCAGGAGCTCAACAAAAGGGACTGGGCAAATTACCTTTAAGAGAGAGACCATTTGCATTTTCCTGAACAAACAGCCATTCCGTTGCTTACCTCAGTTCCATTTACCGCATTTCTCCCATCTATCTACCTTTTCTGAGGTCTTCTTATGGTTAGCTTTGAACGGAGCTGTTTGGGCATCCCGGGTAATGCAGAAAGACAGGTGCCCTCCCATCTGAAACCGTCTGATGCTCTGGTTTCTGCATCCGTTCCCTTCTATCCTACCCTGTCCTTTCTACTGGCAGTCTTCCCACCCGCCCTGTGTGCACTTGGGCTCACCAAACACTTCTTCATTGATCGAGCCTCTGCCCTAATTGGATCAATCATTAATCGCCTTGCCTTCAGTTGTTCCCTGCAGGGCTTTAAATAATGGAGGGACTTAGGCTGCTCTAAAAGCAGCTTAGGGGACTTGCAGTAGGCACCAACTGTGTAGCTGCAGTGTGTTCTGAGCCTTGACAAAATATTTGTATTTTCAAGCCTGATTTTCTCTGTCCCTGGAGAGGTTTCCATTCAGGGCAAGGGAGGGGAAAAAAAATAGGAAGGCAGGATTTTCCTTCTGTTCTGGCTCCTGAGTGCAAGCTGGAAAGGGCCATTGTGGACCCCGACACCTGACTCAGGCTGTTCCTCCCTCCCTGGTGAGCTAGGCAGGGATCTAGGACAGTGGACATAAGACTCTGGAATTGAACTGGAGGGAGGGAGTTCAAACAGGCCTCAGAAGGATGTGAGGAGTGAGTCTATGGGATGTACTTCCTCAGGCCCCCAGGAGGCTCCATTTAGTTCTGGATGAGGAAATAGGTAAGCCCCATCATCCTCCTGTGTATCAATAGGACTGAGAGCTACCCTAAGATGCTGTTCTTGGAGACGAGCTAGGTCTTTGGTGGGCTTGAGCCCGAGCCCCGCCTTTATCCAGTGCCATTCCTTCCATATATCTATATCTATCTATATCTATAATCTCTCATCTATCTATATGTATGTATATATAATTTTTGTCATATCTGGGGCAAAATTTCAAAAATTGAATTACTTCAATTAAATAATGTTTCTGTCTTGGGATCCTTCACTTTGTGGGTACAATAATCATATGTTTGAGTTACTTAATGGATGGCCATAGCTGAGCTGTTGTTCTTGTCTGTGGGAAGGCACGTCTGTCAATGCAGGAAAGCACAAAGACCCAGGTTCTGGCTCTCCTCCCCTACGGTTGAAGCCTGGCTCCTCTAAGAGCTCAGCAGTGATGGACTCTGGAGGAGAGACTCACCGGATCCAATATCATTCACAACCCAAAGAAACACCAGAGCATAGTCATTGGCAGTGACAGATCTTTGTCACAGCAACTGGGAAACACATAGGACGTGTGATTGGCACCTTCTGTCCCTGTGGAAGAAACGGTACAACAAGACAGCATCAGAGTGAGAAAGCTGCCTGCCCAGTATAGAGCCGGAGCTGAGGAAGTGGGTCAGTCAGAGACCCTTCTCCTCGTTGTGTGCTGGAGGAGGCACTGCCAGCGTATGCCTCCAGCTCTTTTCTTTGGGGTTTTTAAGACTGACCAATCATAGTGCCAACTGGAACTTACTAAGTCAAATACTCATATCCAAAGTGTCCATAGCTGGGAATGATTCTTCTCTTTCTACCTGGTATTTTGTCTGTGATTCAAGCCTCTGCTCAGCGTTTTCAAAGTGTGGTTTGTATACATAATTTCTTCCTCTCATTTTCTGATCATTCTTTTAGAGGGCAGGGGTCAAGGTAATGAACAGTGGATGACAACTTACCATAATTACCAATAAGATTCAATTTTTCCTCATTCAAGAATCGCAGAGCAGAGGTGATTGTATTCACATGCCTGTGGCTTAGCTGGAAGTGTTGTAATAACATAGCTTTATTTATTCATTCCATACGTATTCATTGGGCACCCATTGTGCGATAGGTTTTGTTGTAGATTGAGGAAGCAGGGCAGCAAGAGTCTTGCCTTTGTGAACCTGCATTCTAGTAAGGCAACTGAAAATACAGAGACAGACAAGTGGATACATTATAATGGCAGGTAGAGGTAGAATAGGATCCAGTTACGAGAACAGGACAGAAACAGACCATGGACAGTATTACTTCAATAACTTACTCTTTGAGAAGGTGACATCTGAACTGAGACTTGTGCGACGAGAAAGAACGAGCCATTCAAATAGCCCAGAAAAGAACATTCCAGGGAAAGTGGAAGCAGCTGGGGTAAAGAGGCAACATATTCAAATAGCCAAAGGGGGCTGAAAGGAAGAGTTCAGATTTTAAGGGTGTGGGAAAGTCTTCCAGGGCTCTCAGCATGCGGATGATGTGCCCAGTTTATGACCAAATGCAAACATTTCACCAAGATGTACAGTATGGACTGCAGGGAATTCAGAGTGGAAGCAGATTGTAACCTGAACTTCTGCCTCCGTGCCTTTTCTCTCTCTGTGATCCAATCCTTCTGACTGCCTAGCAGCCCCATTCAGTTAAACAAAAACTCAGTGGCTGTCAAGTTGACATTTGATTGGCATAATGCTTGCTGGGTGAACTGTTTTAATGTCAGGCAAAAGCATCCCGGTTCTGAAGTGCATCAAGATGACTTACATTTGTGGAGAAAGTGGACTGAGTTAAGACGGCTTGGTCAGCTAAGCCTCCTGGAGGTGAGTTTTCCATTTTAGAAGTTAAGTAGCACTAGACAATGGTTCCCACTCGGTCTTTGAAAACACACCCTGTAATTCTACTTAGCTCTGTCTTCCACAATCATGGCCCCAGCCACACTGGCCTTCTCCTTTCCCCTAGGAGCTCCAAGGCCCACAAATCTTTGCAACAAAACTGAGGTTCTTGCCTCAAGAATGTTTTGAGCAATCAGAAGCCCAACGCAATGCCAGCCTCCTTTGTGTCTGAAATCGGGTGTCAGAGACTGCATTTGGTTCTGTAGGCAGATTTGCATCTCAGCTCAGAAAGAACTTGTGTATGCTACCTGATACCCACTACTCAGCCTGGGACTCCCTAAATGTGAAGGAAGAAGGTTTTTAGTTTTATTGTCTTTTGTAATTCCAGGATTCAGGAAGAATCCTTATGAACCCTTCCCCCTATGAGCTTTGCTTGCAATAATGGGACTCTTCCGTCTCTGTTTACTGGAGGCAAGACTGGTAGAGAATGCTTCTATCAGAGAGGTCAGCTCAGGATAATGGTCACCTCACCGGGATCCACTCCCTCCTTTCTCTACCATTTGGGTGGCCATGGAACCTCTTCTCTAACACTTTGAACACACTCCTTTGAGGGTCAGCAGATAGGTCAAGGGATAAGAGCTACAGTAATCTAATCTGTCACTGGGAAAGAATAAATTGCCACTCTCTAGTATGCACGACCTTCGCCCCAGTTATATGTTTGAAATAATTACTGGAGTATGTGTCAGTGGTGTCTGTGTGAGAGTTAAAGCAGAACTCGCCATCCAGGGGTCTGTTCACTCTTGGAGTAGCTCAGCTTCTGGAGATAAATTTGCAGTTCAAATCAGATGCTCTGAAATGCACCCCAAGCAGCCACTTCCTTCACAGCAATGCCAAATGGCATTTGAACTGAACAGCACATGCACAGAGCCGGCCTGCTAATCTGAATGTTGTACGATGGCTAATTATGTTGATTTGATACATCGAGCTGGAGTCTTTTATTGATTATTTCAGCTCACTGGTAGATTCCATGGCTTATGTCAATTTACACTGGCTAGGAATACATAGTTAGTCATACACTGGTCAAATGTGACCCCAGGCGTTACATACTGCATCTCCGGGCTAATGGCTTGTGGGCCGCTACCAATGAAGAATTACTGATGTAGGAAAAGAATGTCTGCATATATTGTTGTTTTATTTTTTAATTTTACTATCTATGTCTATTTATAAGTGTTCTTCCTGCATGTATGTATGTATGTATGTATGTATGTATGTATGTATGTATGTATGTATGTGTATGACATGGTACCCATGAAGGCCAGAAGAGGGCATTGGATCCTCAGAACTGAAGTTACTGAGGTCGTGAGCGACTACATGGATGCTGGGAACTGAACCCAGGTCCTTAGGAAGTGGAGCAAGTGTTCTTAGCCACTGAATCCTCCCCAGGCTCTTTGTTGGTTTTGAAAGTTTATATTTATTTTTCTCAGTGTTTTCAGTAATATACAACTACAGACTCAATTTTATACTGTTTACAGGAGATAAACCTTAAACATGGTCTCTGCAACCACTAACTATAAGAAAACATAAGTGACTACATTAGAAAAGATCAGGATAAGGAATATTATTGAGATAATTTCGAACTACATAACCAAAATCTAAAGGGATTTAAATGAGCAGAAGATGGGCAGGATGACTAGCAATGTCCACAATTCTCTTTCAACAACTGACAGAAGTGGATGTGGCCCAGTGAGAAATGGTGTATGTCTGGAGAGCACAATAATACAGCTTAACCTCATCAAAATTTGCAGAATTAAACTGAACAGATGGAGACACATTATTTTCTAGTGGATACAGAGGATTCAAGCTAACAGCAGACCTGGCCCCAAAGCAACTTGCCATGGTTTGAGTGTATGCTTTCCTCTTGTGCATTGAACACTTGGTTCCTAGAGTATATTATGTCATCATCATCATCATCATCACCACCACCACCACCACCATCATCATCAGTAGTAGTAGTAGTTATACTTGCTTTAGAAACTATTTTAAATTTATTTTAAACATTACTATGCTTTAAAAGCCTTGCAAATAAAAAAAAAAAACCAACAGAATGTATTTGTTACCTGAAGGTTACCCAACTCAATAAACTTCTCTAGAGTTAGAGTAGGCATTCAGAATAGATGCTACTTAGCGTTACATTGGACTTTTATGCTTTTACTACTGAATACACTGTAAGGCAGTTATCCTACCCAAGCTGAATAAATCAACGGCCAAGTTATAACTAGGAAAACAATGACGTTCTATTCCCTTTCATAACCTGGCTTAATGACCCGCACTCGGTCCTTCCTCATTCCCCTAGTGTTTAGCTTTTCTTCTTTTCCCTGCATGTTGTACTGTTCCCACATGTACATTTTATTCTCATGCATACCTGGTCTATTGGCTAGGTTCCTTATGAGGGAGAACAAGTGTGCTTCTTTTCTATGATGTGTAACTGCACTTAATGTTATACATTCTAAGTTCAACCATTTCCCTGTAAGTTATTTCATTTTCTAGAGTTAATATTCACATATGTGTATATGTATATCACATACACTTAATTTTCATTTTCAGTTTATCGGTTAATGGACAAGTAGGTTGATCCCAACTCGCTGTTATAGTGAATAAAGAGGCAGTAAGCATGGAGTGCAAAGACCTTTGTGTGGTAGGTCATAGAGTTCTCTGGATATGTAGACAGGGTGAAGTAGCTGGGATATATGCAAGTTCTATTTTTAATTTTTGAGAAATCTCCAAACCGATCACCACAATGGATGCATTAATTTGTACCCCACCAACAGTGAGTAAAGGCTCCTATCTCTCCACATCCTTTCCAACATTTGAGTCAGACTTGTTGACCGTCATTTTGACTGGGGTGAGATGGCATCTCAAAGGAGTTTTAATTTGCATTTTCCTGATGGCAGGGATATTGAACACATTTAAAAATAGTTTCTCCCATCCCCTGCCTATTTGATTTATCTGCCCACTTGTTGATCAGCAATTTGCTATTATTGGTATTCTAGTTCTGCAATTCTTTGTAAGTTCTGGACGTTAGCACAGGGCACCTATTTTCTCCCATTCTCTGAGCTGTTTGTTAACACTGTTGAGCATATCCTTTGATGCACAGATGCTTTTTATTTTTCTGTGGTCCATCTACTGATACTATGGTGAGTACCAGGGCTATTGATGGTCTACATATAAAGGATTTGCCTTCTTGTCTTGAAGGTTGTTCATACCATGTGTTTTACCTCCTAAATGTTGTAATGTTTTAAGTTCTGAATTAAGATCTTCGGTCCATTTTGAAGTGCTTTTTGTGCAAGTCGAAAGATAAGGATGTAATTTCATTCTGCAGGTGCAGGTCCATTTTTACCCAGATGGTTTGTTGAATGGGAATTTTTCCAATGTATGTTTTGGCCTGCAATCCCTCCCTACCCCCTTTGTCAAAAATGAAGAGGTGGGGGTTTATTAACAGCTTCAGCCTCATTGTTTGTCATAGGTCTGTTCAAGGTATTTACATCTTCAGGGGTTAATTTTGGTAGACATTTAGAAATTTCTTCTGGGTTATCTAGCTTTTCCCTTTAAGCTTTCATAGTGATTCTACTGTCCCATATTTCACTGGAGTCGGTTGTAATGACCCCCTTTTCACCTCTGATTTTACTGATTTGCATCTTCTTGATCCTTCTTTTTGTCAGAGTAACTGAGGGTTTGTCAATCTTATTAAATTTTTCAAAGAATCAAGCCTTTGGTCATTTTTTCTATATTGTTCACTTAATCTATTTCATTAATTTCTTGTCCATAATATATCATTCTTGCTGTGATATTTCGGAGTGGTTGTTTTTCATTTTTGGGAGCATGTCATTAGGTTATTTACTAGATATACCTCAGAATTTTTAATATGAGTGTTTGTCAGTATAAGTTTCCCTCTTGGGGCTGCTCCCGAGGCATCACAGAGATTCTTACAGGACGCCTTCTCATTGTCATTTGCCTCTAGGATCGTTTCCTTTGATCTCTTGGATGGCCCACTGTGCTCATTCAAAAACATGTTATTTAACAGCCAAGTGTTTTTGTGGTTTCTGTAGGCTATTTTATTATTGGCTTATAGTTTCATTGCATATTGATCTGAAAGGATATAAGGCATTGTCTTATTTTTATTTTTTTGATACTTGCTTTTATCTTATGATGCTATCCACGTATCGAGAAGCTTCCACGTATTGCTGAGAAACTTTGTATTCCTATCTGTTGGGTAGAATATTTTCTACAAAGTCACACAAGAAAACTTTCGTAACCTAAATAAGGAGGTTCCTATCAAAGTACAAGAATCATACAGAACGCCTAATAGACTGGACCAGAAAAAAAAAAAAAGCCCTATGACACATACCAATCAAAACACAGATAAAACAAAACAAGAAAACAAACAAAAAAGATTATGAAAAGCTTCAGGGGAAAAGCCCAGGTAGCATATAAAGGAAAACCTACTGGAATAACACTTGACTTCTCAATAAAGGCCCTAAAACAAGAAGGGTCTGAATTGATGACCTGCAAAGTATAAGAGACCACAAATGTGAAATAAGACTACTATACCCAGCAAAACTTTCAATTACAATTAATGAAGAAAGAAAAACATTCTATGATAAAGCTAATTTTAAGCAATCTCTCTCTCTCTCTCTCTCTCTCTCTCTCTCTCTCTCTCTCTCTCTCTCTCTCTCTCTCCTCCCTCCCTCCCTCCCTCCCTCCCTGCCTGCCTGCCTGCCTGCCTGCCTGCCTGCCTACAAAGGAAAACTTCCACCAGAAGAGGTTAACCAGGTCCAAGAAAACATAAGACATTTCAGGCCAGCAAATCAAAAGGGAGGAAAAACCCAACACTGTAACAACAAAGTAATAGCAACCAACAGTGTTCACTCCTAACCGTCAACAGAAATGCTCTCAATTCCCAGATAAAATGCCACAGACCAGCCAGGTGGTGGCGTGCACACCTTTAATCTTAGCACTTGGGAGGCAGAAGCAGAAGAATCTCTGTGAGTTTGAGGCCAGCCTGGTCTACAGAGTGAGTTCCGGGACAGCCAGAGCTACATGGAGAAACTTTGTTTCAAAAAAAAATCAAACCAAAACAAAACAACCAAAACCAAAAACCAAAACCCAAACCAAAACCAAAAAACCAAATCAAAAACAAACAAAACAACCAAACAAAGGAAATATGCAGATTAGTAAATTGTATTAGAAAACAAGATCCATATCCGCTGCATCCAAAAAGCACATCTTACCACCAAGGATAGATAGCCCCTCAGGGTAAACAGAAAAAGAGGTTGGAAGGAAATGGACCTAATAAGCAAACCAGTGTAGCCATTTTAATGTACGACTAAAATAGATAAAAATAGACTTCAAACCAAACTAATCAGAAGGAAGAGAAGAAAGGAAAAACCCATTAATGGGACACTGCAATTATGACTATCCATGCCCCAAACACAAAGGCACCCAAGTTCAAACGAAACACTACTGTAGCTAAAACATGTATTATGGGATCCCTGTGTGTATGAGCACGTCTGCATCTGTGTGAGCGCCTTGTGCTTTTCCTTTGTCTCTTTTCCTTCAACTTGTTTGTTTTATCCTGTTCTGAATTGTTTGCTCTTGTTTTATTTTATTCTTATTATTCTTTAAACACATCTTTGTTGGGTGTTGGGCTGTCTTTCTGTCTCACCATGGTGGCAGCCCATGCTTTTCTGGAAGAGAAACAGCGAGGTGTGACACAGATGCCATGCTTCTCAGCCTCCTGGGTACCCAGATGCTGCTTCCAGAACGGTGGGCCTTGGTGCTAGCATTCTGTCTAAGCTCTACCCCCACAGCTACTGGGTGGCAGCCCGGTGTGCCTGAAACTGTAAAAGGGGCTGCACCCCCTCCTCACTCTCTTGCTTTCTTGCTCTTTTGTCTTCCTGCCCCCACTCTCATCCCATTCCCTCCCCCACAATGTGCTCATGGCCGGCCTTTAGGCTCCTCCTCCTTCTCTTCCCCCTCCTCTTCCTCCTCTATCTCCTCCTCTCTTCTCTCTCTTCTCTCTCTCTCTCTCTCTCTCTCTCTCTCTCTCTCTCTCTCCAATCTCTCCCTCCCTCCCTTCCATGCCCCTACTACCCTCTTAACTCCTCTTCCCCATTCCCTGAATAAACTCTATTCTATACTCTATTGTCCTATAGCTGGTCCCTCAGGGGAAAGGGATGTCTCAGCATGGGCCTGCTGAGGCACCCCCTTTCCTCATACTTAACCACACCTCCGTAGAATACAATCCCCACTCTCTTTATCTTTTTATAAGCACATCACTCAGATCCATGTTTCACCTAAGCACCAGGCAGGAAATGAATGGTTGAGCCTGGATCTGGGCAGAATCTGGTTTGGTTCCAAGTGAGTGCCAAGAGAACACAGAGGGACTGGAAGAGGGAAGGCTTTCTCCGGGAGAGCAGCTCTTTCCTATGGAGGCCTTCTTCAAGGAGATCCTTGATGAAGGAGATGGTCCCTGCTTGTCCAAACTGCTTTATTCATGGTGGATATAAATACATATATCTTACTCAGGGTGAAGCAGGGATTAGATACCTTTTGCAGGAAGCGATACCCCGGAAAGGAAGTTCATTGGCTGAACACTCAGGGCCTATCTAGATACCTCATCAGCATGGAGAATTCCAGGTTTTTATGCTCTGTGACCGATTGTCCTGGTCCTTTCAGTGGGGTGTCATGGTTAGGCGTTTCAGAACAGATAGAGCCTGACCCGGAGCCGGTTCTACACCTGCCGTTCTCAATTGTGAGATTTTTTTTCCAGGATTTTTGAACCTGCTCCAGCCTTACCAGTTCTTCTGTCTGGTGGCACAGTTCACTTGACCCACAGTTGGGTGTGAATTCAGATGAGAGGGGTGTGGGAGACTCTCGGAGAAGTGAACTTTAACCAGAATATATTATATGGAAAAAAAATCTATTTTCAATAAAAGCGAGGTGGGGAGTGCCAAGGTGACCAGATGGAGTCAAGACCTTAACAACCCCTGGATTCTACAGATCTGCTGGAGTCAGAAACCAAAGATAACACCCACTGATATCAATTTACTATCAGAGGGCTGTGGTTAGAGCTATGGGCCCAAATTAACTTCCAAGATCACAGAAGTACACAGTCTAGGATCCACACTGACATTTAGCACTTCGGAGACCACAAACTTATACTCATATTGTCAGAGCTTTTTGTCCCTTCCCCCACCCCTTACTTACAGTTCCTTTGTGCAAATAGCTTTGTGAATTTAAGCTACAGTCTCTCATGGGATTCTAGGAACACTGGAGACAAAGCCTGGGCCCACCACTGACCCCTGAGGCCACTGAGCTGGAGTTCTGGTCACAGGGTGCAGTCCAGTCACCAAGCTCTTGTTATTTTAGTACCCTTTAGTACATGGTGCCCTGCTGGCTTATGGAAGCCACTAGACATAAAAGTTAGGTCCTGTTCTTCCTCCCTGCCCCATGCTCACAGAAATAAGACTCAGACTCAAAAATATATCTACAAATACCTTGGCCATACATCTAGGCTTTTCTCTGATTAGATCACAATTTAAATTATCCCATGAATTCTAATCTACATTCTGCCATGTGGCGGATTACCTGTGCTCAGGGACCTTGTGTCCTTCTCGTCACACCAACCTGGATCTATCCTAGAATTCATTCTGCCTCCTGGATGTCCCACCTTCTATTCTACTCTTTCCTATAGGCCGTACATTTTTTAATTGACAGGTGATGCATCCATACAATGCATATGATATTCTCCCTGCAACTAGAGGCATGTCTTTGACAGCTAATACAAATATAGAGCATTCTGCTTCCTGGTTGGCTGCATGATGTAACCAGCCATGGCCTGTTCCTGCCTACATGGCCTTGCTGCTCTGCACGCCAAGCATTCCATGCCAGGATGGACCAAAGTCCCGTGAAACTGAGTCAAAATAAACCTTCCCTTCCTGTGTCTATCAAGGACTTCATCACGGTAAGTAGATCAGTAACTAAGACATAACTGTTAGTAAATATGAAAGTCTTAGAATATACAAAGTGTGCCTTTCAACTACCTTGGAATCCGATTGAAAATAAAGGCAGAGAGATATCAGGAAGAGGGCCAACCATTTAGATAATGAGCTACTTACTCTGAAGTAACCAATGGCTTTTGCCAAGCAAACAGAAGGACGTGTATAAAACCAGATAGCAGTGGCAAGCGTGTCACGGTGACGAAGGCAGCCGACGGTTGGTTTCAAGGAATTTACAATTCTAACTGCGTGGGTTGGGCAGTTCAAACTGATTTCCTTAGCCTCTACTAAAGAAAAGGAGTAGATTAAATCCTAAGAAGAGGAGGAAAGCCAGCTCTTACATGTCCAGGAAACAGTGAAATACAGGTTGACAAGTTAATTCCTCGAAGGATAAATAAAAATAAAAACCTTTTAATGAGCTAGAAAACATATAATCTGATAGCTTTACTGAAAATGTAAAAAAGACAAACTACTAGTATCAGTTATGAAGTGTGAGATCAGTATAGATTAGAGATGTTAAGAGGATAAAAAATTATGAGCAAATTATCAACACATTTCTTAAAAGGCACACATCTCTAAAAGTGATACATAAAGAAACAGAAAGTGTTAAGTCTAAGCAAAATTAAATTTATTTTATAGTAAAAAAATCTTTCCTCAAAGAAAACTCATACAAGATGGCTGTAAAAAGTAATTCCATTAAACAAAATTTATCTGCAAATGTGAGGTCAGAATCACTCTGATAACCAAAGCAAAGCAAAGCAAAATCCCGCAGAGCAGAATCTCTCACGGACATGGACCCCAGTGCCTTCAGGGGCTAATTCAATCAGCAGTATATAAAAATGATAGCACCGTATGAGCCAGTGAGGGTTTTTTTCTATTATGACAACAACTAGCTTACTATCCAGAACCAAATTAGTGCTAATCCTATGTAGAAAAAGTACTTGATAACTTTTTAAAAAAAAAATCACAAAACTCTTAGCAAGCTTAAAAGGTAACCTAATAACAAGGAACTATGGGAAATCTACAGCTATTGTCATAGCTAACAGCAGAAATAAAGAAGTAACTGGATACTTTGCTATTACAACTGAAGACAAAGCAGGGTGTAGCCACTGCCTTAAAATTTGTGTTTCATATTTCCATGTTTTATCTTTGGTTCTGTAAGTAAATGGGTGCACTTAAGTATACTTCTGTATACTTCAAATCTTCCTGATCACTCGTGTTTTGTTTGCTTATTTTTGAGTTTTTTGAAAATTGAACCATGCTATCTCCGGTTCGGGGGTTTTGCTCTTTTGGTTTTAATTCCACACCGTGTTTCTAAGATGCATATGTATTGCTGTGACGCCTTTATTCATTTCTCCCGGAGTGTTATTTTCCACCTCGAGCACCAACGCAGTGTATCTTATTTTCCACCGCGAGCACCAACGCAGTGTATCTGGCATCAGCTACTTGCTTCATTTTAATCAGATCATTTCTGAAGCAAAATACGAACTGTATTGGTGCAAGCTTAGAAACGTCTTTAGGAAGAGGCAATTGTATGGGTCATCAATGCTGAATTCAAGTGTCACGGGGTTCCCTGTGATAGCCTCTCTCTGGCCTCAGGGCTTGAGCATCCAAAATGAACATGTTTCATTCTCTCCTAAGCTTCTTGCCAGCTTAGATGGCCTCTGTTAATAACTCATGTCATGTTTGAACTCCCTGTCGCTGCCCTGAGACTGAGGTCTTAATGAGGCTGTGCAGATAGTCCTGAGCGCAGGGAAACAGAGTTTCGATACCTCCAGGGCACTGTCAGGAAGGAGGCACAAGAAATAACTGACGTTGTTCAAGGTGGAGACAAGATGTGAACAGTCTTTAGCATGCTGAATCTCTATGTCTCTGTCTCTGTCTCTGTCTCTCTCTGTGTCTCTGTCTCTGTCTCTCTCTGTCTCTCTGTCTCTCTCTCTCTGTCTCTCTCTCTCTCTCTCTCTCTCTCTCTCTCAAATCACACAAGAAATTTAATCCTGGAGAGAGGAAAATGAAGTCATCAAGGTTGTAAGAGGCACAGCAATGCCCCTGAGTCTAGAGTCTTGGGAGGAGGTCTCTAAATCACTAGTTACTATGCGAATTAGTTACCTTACAGAGAAAATTGGTGAACCTGCTGGGATCATTAACACATTAACAGAATTACCTTTATTGGTTTGGCTCTCAGCTACTTAGCAGAGAGCCAGCCTGAGGGAAGGGGTCCTTGCAAGGGCCAGTGGTGAGTGGAGTTTCTTTCTGCATCTCGGTCTCCTGGGAGTGACAAGTCCAGAAGAGAGGCCCAGAAGAGGGAAGATAGGGTAGGCAGATGTGTGTTTGTGTGTTTGTGAACGCCTCTGACCACAGGAGGAAACATCTCCTCCATACTTGCAGGCCACACTGGCATCCTCCCCAAAACCCAAAGGGACTCTGGGTGCTCTTGTCCCAATCTGCTTCTTGTCCCGTGTGCTCCCAGGCACTCTTCCTTCTCGGAGTTTCTGTCAGCTGCCTCACAGATCTTACACTGGATTTTCCAAGTTTTAACTCTTATCTGCTTTAGCTCCTCTCATCTCTTCCATAGAACGTTGCCCGTGCATCAGATTCCTCCTCCCTTCCCCTCTGATCACGATCCCACACGGAACAAAATCACACACCTCTCCAACCAAAAGCATCACCGAGTGTCATCGGTCACACCCACTTGTGGCCGGATTGCTCTTGTAGTGAGTTTCTACCGGGCTCCCTGGAACCCAGGAGTGGACTCGTAATCCCTCACAGCTATAGCGGTGAGCATCTGGCCTCCCCTGCAGTCTGATACCCCCTGCTCTGCCCTGTGGGAACAATCCAACCGCATCAGTCACGCTGCATCTCCTAGCCCGTACTCAAGCTTTGCTCCTGCACAGAATGAGCGAGAATACCCTTCCTACCCCAGCAGCCCCGCACAGGCTCTGTTTTGTCAGCTGGGTCTTTGTTGAAGTTTCCAGTATACCTCCAGCCTTGCCTTATTAAAGACCGCTAAAGAGAGAGCTACATAAAACAATAATAGTTTCTATTTATTGAGTGTCGTGGAATGCGGGCGCAATTGTAAATGTGCCTTTTTGCACCTTATCTCATTTGAACCTCCCGGCAAACTGCTGACTTAGACTCCTTATTAGCCCCACTTAACAGAGGAGAAACTGAACGACAGAGTTGGCTTTCCAGCCAATGGCTAATTCCACACTCTGACTACTCTATGCTGCCCCCTTCCGTGACTGGTGGTATTTACAGCCTATAACATTTTGTTCCCAGATGTTGCTTCCTGGGACTTGCTGCTTTCCACCACAAAGTGCTCACCCAGGGCCGTGAGTGCCCTTTCTGCTGGTCCTTTGGAGTTCTTCGGTGCAGCACTGGGTATTAAATGGATGGAGTGCAGACAGTAAGATGCAATGTGTTCCTGCTAAAGAATTGTGAGAGATTTTAACAGGGGTATAAGGAGGTCTTTTGTATGTGTTTACTTTTTAGAAATCCTTCTTCGGTGGCTTGTGGAGGGATGGGATGGGACAGCTGAAGTGGGACAGCTTGTCGCTGGAGCAGTAGCTATTGTGACCGACCCTGCGAGTCCTTAATAAACTAAGGAAATGTATGTGAATTTCTACACCTGTTTGGTGTGCATGGCTCTCCAGCCTCAGATACGTGCTGTACCAGCTCTCCACTGTGTGACAACACGCCTGAGGAAGTCAGTTCATTGGAGGGAAGACTTCCTTTGGCTCCTGGTTTCAGAGATCTTGGCCAATGGTGAGTCTGTGCTGCTGCTTAGAGTCCGTGACCATACAACCCATCAGTGGCATGTGACAAAGGAGAAACAGAGGGAGCAAGAGGAAGATAGGTCTCTCTCTTTCCTTCAATGCATTCTCCTGGTTATCTAACCACCCTTCTTCCCTTTGGGCCCATCTCCTAAAGGTTCCACAACCTCCCAATAGTGCCACAAGTTGGAGACGTCTAGACCCCAGCATAGGGACCATTGGGGTCATTCCAGATCCAAACGATAACACGTCTGGGTGTTTGGGAAAGAACAACAGATTCCCCCAGAGAGGGAGGGCCCTGTCAACAAGCCAAAGTACTTACATTTCTGTCCAATTTGGTGAACCAATGAGTTTATACTACCGGGTGTACCTCAGTATCACAGGTGACCCCCAAGCAGCTACACCACTGAAATGTCACCCCAGCATGGATGTTGACACCCCCATAGATGCACAGAGTTCTCCCCTCCCAGTTGACCTTCCATGCTCTGTATATGGTAGCACCGTCAAAGACTACAGGAAGCTGAGGCAGAATTGCATGCAAGAAGGGCTGACTGAACTTCCAGGTGACAGTCTGAGGAGCCTCCAAACTGGCTCTGACCAGGAGGAAAGGACTAGGACAGGTCTTCAGTCTTCTATCTGAACAGTAACAGTTAGTCTGGTGACCATGGTGACGTATGCTGTTATACCCAAGAGGACATCATTTCACATCCTATGTATGTGCACTTCACATAACCAGTAAACACAGTTCTGTTTCTAAATGAACAACTTTATTTTTTGTCTACAAAAATAGACACTATAATTGGCAAGCGTGGGCCCAGGCAGTGCTGCTACATCGAATAAAGCCTAAACCTTGGGGAGTCATGAATGAAATGTATTTCTTTCTTACAAAACCAGTACGGGTTTGGAAGACTTTCTTCTATGCCTTCTGACTCCTCTCTCACCCCCCTCTCCCACCCACAGTCATCACCAGAGGGTGCTAAGGTAGGCAGAGACTTTTGAATATCTCAGCTCAGGAGGAAATATATCACTGCTGCTCACACCTTTCTTGGTGGGAGAGAGAAAAGGGGGTCATGTTCTTCCTCACTCTCAGGAGAGTGGAAGGTCTCAGCAGGTAAGAAGGACACGAGAAGACCTGCTACTGTGGTCTTCAGCTCTCCCTAGTGGGCCTGGAGGGCCTGGTGGATGAACAAATTTTACTACCAGGAAGTTCAGAGGTCCTTGGCACTGAGCTGAAGATCGATGCTAGGAATTAGTCGTTTGCGAGCATCAGTGAAGAGTATCATTTTCCTCAGCAACATCCTCCTGAAGGGCGAATGCTCCCTTTCCTCAGTCCAACACGAGCGCTGCTTCTGTGCCTCCTGTTCTCCTCTTTCACTTCTTGGATATTAAGACCTCTCGGATGAGCAGAACCCAGAAAAGCCTCAGGAAGAGACAGCTGCTGGGTCCCAGCCAGGCTGCCGCTAGATCGCTAACCAGACTCATCAATCTCTCAGCCCGTGTGATTCCAACTCTTGGCTCAGAGCAGTCATGGGGCTTCCATGCAGGCATCTTCAAGGTTGGTCTCATATCGCCTGGACTGCAAGAATTAAATCTCCGTTGTGCTCTGCTGTGGAACGGTCATTTGAGTAGGGGCTTCTTCGGGTGTCTGACACGGTGTCTGATTTCCTGTACAGAATATGGGTAAGGGGTTACCACAGCACACAAGAAGATTCCAAATGGTCAGACTTCAGCGATGCCTGTGCTCCATGTATTATTCCAGAAATAATCAGAGACTTTTGAACAAGAGCGGTTCCCTGAGGGTACAGGTGTACAGTAGTGTCAAGCTGAGTATTTCAGAAAGGGTTCCGGGGCTCCGTGAGCATCAGGAAACTAACTGGAATGCAGAGCAGGCAGTCATTGACATGTGGCAAAAGGAGATAACCTCTGGCACATGGGCTTAATGGAAACACCCACTGGCTGGTTCCAAAGGGGTAATTGTCGTTTCCACCTAGGAGCATGAAAGGAATGGAAAAATAGCACAGAAGTTCACAAGACTAACCTTTCTATCTTAATTTTGGTTTCAAAAAGTTCCATTCTAAAAACCAGAAAAGATAGCAATCTTGAGCTCATGGGTGCTAACAACACAAAACGAAGCAAAAGTGAACATAGGTGTATGGCCCATGTGAGAATGTGTGTGTGTGTGTGTGCACATTCACATGTGTACACATGCATCTCTGCTATTGTTCTTTGATGCTGATGAGAAAATACTGTCAATAAAAACAACAGCTGACAGTTTGGACATTCCATGGAAAACATTCAAATTGAGCCCGTTTAGGGTGACTTAGGAGGAGAGAAAGGTATGACATATGCGGAAACCATTTTTCCCTTGTTGCCAAGGTCGTTGGCTCGGTACTAATTGGCTTGACTTGGCAACTTTTTATGCACATTATGTCTGCCTTCATCTTCAAAGAGTTCTGGGAACAATAGGGCTGATTCTTCCCGGTTTTACTAGGCTTTGGGGCCTACAACAGCAAGTCTGGAGGCTGTACTCACCCCAGTGGGGTGAAGTTTGCAGCTTGGGTGGGGCACAGAGCTGCGACCCAGCTCTGGAGATCTGAGTAGACGGAGTTTGCTCCACCTACAGCAGCATAATCACACACGTTCCCTTCTGAACAAAGAACCCTGAACACGAGGTGGGCCCAAGCAAGGACTAGGAGTTTTCCATCTCCTGCAGGAATTGGTCAAAGGGACTTCCTGCACTGACCCTTTTATTTGTGGGATATGAAACTGCCAGGCTCAGAGAGTCAGGGCGGAAAGCGTTTCCAATACTTGCATACATTGAAGTATCACTCAGCGGTGAGAGTGGAGGGGATTATGAAACATGCCAGAGCATGGGCAAAGCTGGAGGACATTATGTTGGGTGAAATGTATGTAGTCATGTCACAGGATGACACAGTATGCTCTAGGAAATGTGCCATTTTGTCAGAGGCTATGGTGTCACTAGCCAATGTGCTCCCATGGCCCCACCTACCTCAGTGTAATAGTCGCTGGTCACATAGCATAGGATCAGAGGATTGCTTTCCAGGAACACTTTCATTAGTAGCCAAAAGAGCAGTGATTGCCAGGGTTGGGGGAGGGGCATGGAGAGTTTGCATTGATTGGACACAGAGTTTCCATCTGGGAATATAAAAACGGCTAGAGATGGATTGGTACCATAGTTGCAAAGCAATGCAGTGCAGTGGGCATGCCTGGAACACATACTGGGATGGTCTGAACCTAAGCATTATGTGTGATACTATAGCTTTAAAGGATGCCTCTCTTGGTACCAAGCCATCCTGGAAGGCACAGCAACATTTACAGAGACGAGAGAAGACGAGCGATCAGGGCTTCTAGGAAACACAGAACTACCAGGGAGGGGGCTCCTTGGGTACCAGATTTAATGTGGGTATGCTAATCACTTACCCAGCAGATGAGAGAGAAGATGCTCCCAGCAGGTGAGAGAGAAGAACAGAGAGAGACAGAGAGAGACTGAGACAGAGAGAGACAGAGACAGAGAGACAGAGACAGAGAGACAGAGGCAGGCAGGCAGACAGACAGACAGACAGACAGACAGACAGACAGACAGACCCTGGAGTTGAGCCAAGTGCCTGCTCCAGATTCTCACTGGAGCTCTGATCTCCCTGTTCTGAGGGAAGGAGTCTGTCTAGTATTTAGTTTTGTTTCCTGTTTTGCCTCTCATGCCAAATGAACTTAGGGTTAAGTTCTATACTTTTGCCCACACTTGGATTTCCACCCCGAGGGTTCCCAGGATAGCCATTTTCCAGTAGTTTGTAAATTCAAGTTAGTTCAAGTTTGTTTAAATCCTTCATCAAAATGAGCAAAGTTTTATCTGTGATGGGTGTGACTCCAGAAGTCCCAAGGACTGTAGGCTGGGGAAGAGGCCATGGAAGAGGGGACAGAAGGAGCCCTAGGCTTCTGATTGACTGCCATTAGAATATAAGACAGTCCTATCAGCCGTGGGAAGACCCTTACTTCTGAGGGTTGTCATAGATATTCCTAAGTGGACCGTATTGCCACCTCTGTGTCCCAAGTGACTCCACTCCCCATCTGTCTCCCTGGATGGGTCTTCATTCTTTGTCCCTCATTTCTATGCTATTTGTCTTATATTCTTCCCAGGTCTCTGTGTAATCCTGCCCATTGGTGACTCCACTCAGGTTTCATGCTGTCCCAGCCTCTGAGTGGCAGAGTGAGGTGGCTCTGGTGCTTCGGGGACACAGCCGCTGATGGTGCTCTTCAGTCCCTCTGTAGGGCTTGACTATGGTGGTATCTAGGCTCCTGCTTTATTGTATATTCTGGTCTTCTTGAGGCCAGTGTGAGCAACTGATTCAGAAGAAGCAAGTGGGACCCAGAGTTTCGTTTTTCTCCCACACCCTGTCCCTGCCCTGTTTTCTCTTCCTCTCCCTCTCCTTCCTTTCTTGTACCAGATATCAAACCTCGTGCATGCTAGGCAACTGCTCAGGCCTCTATGACCTTTCTCTCCATCATTACTATTGTTGTTGTTACATTAATTTATTTATTTTTGTTTATTCACTTTACTTCCCGATCACTGCCCCCCTCCCAGGCAGCCCCTCTCTTGATCCTTTCCCCCCATCTCCCCTTCCCTTCTCCTCTGAGTGGGTATCCCCCCACTCTGACATATCAAATCTCTGAGAAGCTAGGCACATCCTCTCCTGTTGAGGCCTGACAAGGAAGTGCAGCTGAAGAACATATCCCACGTAGGGGGCAACAGCTTTTGGGATAGCACCTGCTCCAGTTGTGTGTATACCCTTTCTCTTTAAAATTTGAAATAGGGTCTCATTTACTGACTCAGGCTGACCAGGAACTCACTCACAAATCCAGATAGGCCTTGAATTTATGGTCATCCCACCTCAGCCTCCTGAGTAACTGGGATTACCGGCCTGTGCTTCTAAACCCCACTTAAATAACATATTTGTTGTTACAGAGAAAACTGTGGAGTGTCAATTTCCTAAGTGGCCATTCCTGAAGAGAGTCTGGGCTGCTTGTGCCGTCTCCTGTTGGGATTTGCCAACCCTTGCTCCAAAGCCCTCCTTTCCCGCTCCTCCCTCCTTACCAGGGTATGATTTATAGAACAATAGCCCAGACACCCTTCTGAAATCTGTTAGCAGAACACTGTTCACCATGAAGCCTGCTGGCATTCCCAAGTCTGTATTTCAGTACAAAGTACCAAAGCCTCCCATTGCTCTTCTCGTGGCTGTGACCAGACAGAAGCACCTTAAGTAAGGAAGCTTTTCTTTCGTCTCTTGGTTTGGAGGCCCCCTGTCCATTGGGACATTGGGGAGAAATGGTGACAGGAGCACGGGACAATCTGTCACATCATGTCTGCAGTTAGAGGCCACGGACGCTGATGCCTTCTGACTCCTTCAGTCCAGGACCTCAGCCCGTGGAATGGTGCACTCCATACCCAGGGTGAGTCTGCACCTCGGTTAACCCTCTCTGGAAACCCCATCCA